>NC_083291.1:18510149-18834524 GCF_963506605.1 Zootoca vivipara | reverse complement strand
TGGATGTCAAGACATTTGTAAGCGCATGGCCATTACCCCCATTTGTAAGTTGAAAAATTCGGTTGTCGAGTCGTTCGTAAGTCGAGGTACCACTGTAATATTATTAAGTAATAGCCTAATATTTTATTTACTGTAATATTTTAGTAAAAAAAACTATAGGTGGTGGTAAGAGACATTGCTAACTAATATTCTGTTTTTGTTTTTCCAGTGATCCAACGTACTTTGATGAAAACTGGTTAAACAGAATCAAAACTGAAGTAGGGGACAACTGGAGACTAAAGGTATTTTCACAGTTTAACTCTGATTTTAACTTTCAGTACACAAAGTATTGCAGTTATACATGTGCATGTGCATTTTATGAATTTTATGTTGCCTTTTCCAGAGTTTCAGAGTTGGTTATGGAATAAGACTGAATCAGGGCTGATTTTACCTAACCGGTCCCGTCAGCAAAAGCCTTGCTGAAGGACTTCTGCTTGCACAATGGGACTCTCTGCACCCAACTGACATAAGATCAAGCCAAAATAAATATATAGGGTGGTATTCAGTGATGTTTTATGCAGTGTAAACCCCTTGAAATTAATCAAAAGGACTGGACTAGGTCCATTAATTTCAGTAGGTCTGCTTTGATTAGTTCAATATCATCCATAATACCGAAATCTTTCTTCTTATGTATAGGTGTTTTTTTTTTACCCCAATATACCACTCCCTACTCTATGCTGATTCAGAAGTGAAGTGTTAATGCAACAAAAATTCTGAATTCTTTTGGGAGATCTTGAGTTGAAAGTAGCACAGTAAAGGGGGTTCTATTGGACAACATGGAAACTAAGAGACCCTCAGCTAATATCCCTGTATGCCATATGCCTCTGAACTTTCAATGTTTGCATGAAATCAGAGACTTTCATGCCTAATAGCTTTATTATTGACTTTGCTCATCAACCATGCTGGCATTGTATTGGCCCTGGGGTACCTTTCCTTATGGTGTACATTCTAGCCGAGTTTCTGTAATTGTGGTTTTGAATAACTCCCAAGGATTCTGGAGAGATTTGACCCTCTTGACTTTTCTTTTCAGCTTCCTTTTTACCAATCCTTCATTTTCAAGAAGTTTCCTTTTTTGAAATAAATTGTGATTGTGTGAATTTTCTTGGCAATTGTCCAATTACATAAATGTTAAATTTGATAGCACTGTGGTCACAGCTCCCAGTCAGTTCAACTTGCACTAAGCCTAGGAGTCACCTCATCTCTGGTGGGTTCCATGACCTAGTCAGTATTCTGGGCCACACTCATTTATGGTACTTAAATATCAATTGCCTCCTTGTCATGACTAGAACAGACAGGTATCCAGTCTCTTTGAATAGTTATAATGTTTTTTGATCTCCAGTTTGTTCACAAGGAGGCAGATATTTTAGAAAGTGTTGCTGTTAGGTTGGATCTCCTTCCATCTTAGAAACAGTCTTCTGCCACAATTGTGGTCACAAACTCCAAGGTCTGGTTCAGGTCAGAGTTGGCTTTGTGTGCAGGCCAGATGGAAAACAGAATAAAGTGACAATTGTGTATTCAAACTTCCCTACGCTCCTTTCCTTTTTCACCCATTGCTCTTGATTCTGAAGTCAAGCGGAGCCGCGTTTTATCTATCAAATGAGGTGCCCTTTCTACTGTGGCTTTGTATACACTTCATTTTTGTAGTTTTAAACTGGTTTAATACTGTGAAATATTGTGTTTTAATATTCATTTTGTGTTGTAACCCTCCCTGAGACCTTAGGGTGAAGGGTGGGTAACAAGTTGTTGTTGTTGTTATACATATATCTAAAGACAGTATATTTATTATTATTATTATTATTATTATTATTATTAATAATAATAATACACTGTCTTTAGAATCCAGTTGCGGGTTTGAAAAACCTGTTCCATATATAAAATTTATAATCCATCCTTTACCTGGTTCCAGACCAGGATATATACACTTCAAAATAACAATTAAATAGTTAAATAAGATATAAATCAAAACATTAAAAACCTGTTCAGAAGGAATATAACAGTAATGCAGAGAGGAACTAGATTCATTCATTCATCCCCCAAAGGACTTTAATTGCTGAATTAAAGTAAGGTCGTACCTGGGTTTTCGAACAGCCTAGTTCTCAAACGTTTTGGCTCCTGAACGATCGAAACCTGGAAGTGAGTGTTCCAGTTTTCAAATGTTCTTTTGGAAGCCAAACATCCAACGGGGCTTCCACAGCTTCCGACTGGCTGCAGGAGCTTCCTGTAGCCAATCAGAAGCTGGGCTTTGGTTTTTGAATGTTTTGGAAGTCAAATAGACTTCCGGAATGGATTCTATTCGACTTCCAAGGTACGACTGTATATAATTATGGTGTTTATTATTTTTTACTGTTTCCTTCTTTGAATTGAATACTTCTGGTTCAAGAATTCCATATTAGTGAAATAGTACCATAGCCCTACCCTGTGGATATAATGAGAGTTATTTTAATCCCTTTTATCAAATACAGAAAGAGTTAGGTGTATTGGTGCAATAGATGTGGGTTGAACCATTGCTATCTACAAGTTCAATTAAAAACATGTTTTTTCACACAGTGGTGTGTATGCCAGGGATTGACATCCGGACGGCAGAGCCAAAACTCTCTTCTCTTCCTACCCCAAAATGTACAGCTGGCCCCAAATTGCCAACCTGGAGGCAGGAAGATGCATGGAGGAAGTGGAGGTTGTGGTTTCATTCCCACTGCTCTCCACTCCTTCCACGTGCCATATTCATCATACCAGTTGCTGACGAGGAGTGTACACTACAGGCCAAAAGACTGAATTAATCCTCTTTATGTTTGCAGTTCATGTTTGCAGAAGGCAAAGGCTTAAAATTCTTTCCATTGGAGTCTTTTTCAGTCTAACCTGCTGATCTGGAGGTAAAATGGGAGCTTTTGTCTTGAATCCCAGATTCCTCTTGGCTAGTAAAAATCAGAGGGGAGGAACTGCTACACCTTACTCTCATTATTCCACATTTTTTGATTTTCAAGTCTCAAGAACTTTTGCTGAAATCTTTGCTTCTTGATGGTACTGTTGTCATAGGGGGAAATGAAACATTACGAATTACCTTTTAAAATTTGATTGGGTATAATCTGGCCTTGTGGTGATTCATGGATGAGAAAAACAGAACCCTTGACAGTTCTTGTTTACTTGCACAACTGGCTTTGTCCTTGTAAAACTTATGAATGTAAAAAGTTGAGAGACAATTGCATTGATGGCGGAAATACTTTTTTCTACCCATCTGTTCCCAAGTGAAAATGCTCTAGTACAAATAGATGCTTGCATTCCTTATTTATACAGAAGATTAAAAACTTGCCCCTCCTACATATCTGAGCAGTTAGAAGATGGGAAAGTTCACAGGAAAGTTCAAGAGAATTGTATGGAATGTTCAACACATGAATCAATTTTCTAAACAGTTAAGGTGCTGCTGCTGCATTTTGATCCCTGAAAGATATTTGAAAACGAGCCATTGAGACCCATAGCCAGAATATCTGTAATGGTTTCAGGGTTGAGGCAACTTGAACACTTCTCCATGTCCTGCATGAGCAGCCTCTCCATACGTGGGCAATGTTCTCATGAAGACATATCAAAGATTAGCATTCGGCCAGGGGTCTTACCCCTTTCCATATTAACAGTAGATACACAGTAGAATCATGGAAGCAGTATTGTCAGTGGGTCACCCCAGGTTGTCTAAATCTGTCTTGGAATTCACACTGCAGGCTTAGGCAGCAGCATTGAAACCCAAGCTGCATTATTTCTTATGTATACAGTTGCTTGCAAGGAACGGTTTGATGGCTTTCCCTTTGGGGGGAAAAGGCAGAGAAGAAAAACTGTTTCAGTACAGTCAAAATGTTCTGCCTGCGACTATTTGAAATGATACTTCAGTATTTCAAAAATAAGATATGGTTGATGGTAATATGGAGCAACCAATAGCATGCCGACAGAAGAGTAAAAGATAAACTGCCCCAATGACTGCTTTGTGCGCCATCAGGGACATTAAATACTTTGCTCTTCTTGGGTGGAATTCTATTATATTCTGGCACTCAAGGCTGCATCCTGTGTTGGTACCATTTACTCCCTTGTGTTCCATTTAGAAATAACTTGTCTAGATAATTGAGGGTTGTTGGTTTTTTTAAAGAAGCATGTTGCCTGGGATAGCTCCGTTGGTAGAGCATGAGACTCTTAATCTCAGTTGTGGGTTTGAGCCCCACATTGGGCAAGAGATTCCTGTATTGCATGGGGTTGGACTAGATGACAATCACGGTCCCTTCCAACTCTACAATTCTGTGATTCTATGATCTATCATCTGACAAAGCAAGCATTGTGCATGATCCATATATACCTTTCTGATAATCAGTTTATATAATTTTCTGACTAAATCATGTCTTCCCATTGAACTGCGCTCCTTAAATTATGTGTAATTCAAAAAGTTTGGTAATGAATCTTAACTTCTTCTGTTTACACTAATTTATCTGCCCAATAAAGTTTTTCATTTCAAGGATTATGCTTATTTGCACAATCATTTCAAGCATTTTATTATAGTACTGGCACATGGTATTGAATCCATTCTCATGGGTCCTGATTCTTGCCTAGGGTATAATTTTTGGCATTGCCTGTTTAAAGAATTTGAGAACGAGAGCAAGCCTAAGTATTGATGTGTATTGGCTAACGAGGAAGTCTAAATTATTTGAGAGCTTGTGGTCTTGATATCCTAAAAACAAGATGTCAAAATGCCATCCAGCTTTTAAAATTTAATGGCCTTTTGACATCTTGCTATCAACTTAAAAGGACCGCAAGGTCCAAAGAGTTTCAAAAGTGGGGTAGAAAAATGAACATACTTGTTTCAAGCCTGTCTAATGGCTCTGTTGTGTGTAAGAACTTGTTTCTGTCCTCCCCACCCCCAACTCCTGTTGCGTTGATGCTGCTTTTGAAGCTCTGCCAATTTGGACAAGCAGATACTGCCAAGAAAGGGCTCAGAAACCCTGCTGTGTTCCCAGTGTGGCCCAAAAAGAAATCATTATATTTGGGAAGCACCATGGGGGTATAAGCCTGAGTCCCTAAACTCATTGGTGTAGGTAGTTTCTATATCTATTTGCTTTCCCGTCCCTATGAATATGAGCAGAGAAAAACTATAAATGAGAAATATAATTAATTGCAAAATCTTGATTTGATGATTGGCTGCTTTAGGTCGAAAAAAATATTAACGATTGGCTGTTTTAGGCAAAAATTGGCTTTTGGCTAGAAAGATTAATTATTGTAGATAGCAACGTAAGATTGTGCTTCGGTGTGGCCTTCTCTCACAGTTTCTCAGTATGCATTTTTTTTCCTTCCTTTTTTAAAAGGTGAGCAATCTGAAGAAAATTTTAAAAGGAATTTTGGATTACAATCATGAGGTAAGGTCTTTTGTTTGCTTATACAAACTGATTTTTTCAACTTCATTTTCCTTTCAACTTGTTATGCTTCATTTTCATTATTCTGTTTGTGTAACAGGTAAATAAGGATTACCGTATTTTTCGTTCCATAAGACGCACTTTTTTCCTCCTAAAAAGTAAGAGGAAATGTCTGTGCATCTTATGGAGCGAATGTGTGGTCCCTGGAGCCGAATTTCCCAGGGGCTTAAGGCAGATTGTGCTTTTTTTTTTTGAAAAAAGTAAGAGCTAAAGGCTAACAAGAGGGAATGAGCTCCTTGAAAGGAACCCACTCAGCAGCTGATTGCAAGAGATCGGGGAGGGAGATAAGAGAGCTAGCTCCCTTCCTGGCCCCTCCCGGCCCCTTGCCTAGGCCTCAGTTGTTGTCTGCAGGGGGAGACATGTGACTGGCTGATTAGATTATCTGTCTGGAAACTAGAGAAGCTGCAGAACTGTGAATTGAACCCCATGAAAACAGGATTTTTTCCCCTTTGCAAGGAAACTCAGCAATTTTGAGCTGATCCTAAAAAAATGGAGCTTTCCCCCTTTGCAAAAAAGATGCACAACTCTGAGCTGACCCCCCCCCCAAAAACGGGGCTTTCCCCATTTGCAAAAAAAGCTGCACAACTTTGAGCTGATCCTAAAAAAAATGGAGCTTTCCCCCTTTGCAAAAGAAGCTTCCTCAAATATTTAATTTTTTGGGGGGGGGGCAAAGGCAGCTAGGCCTCTAGGAGTTGGCTGCTATGCCTAGGACAATTCAAGAAAGCAAAAAAAAAAATTCTTGTTTTCATCCTCTCGAAACTAGATACGTCCAATGGTCAGGTGCGTCCTATGGAGCGAAAAAATACAGTACTAAGGCTAAAAGTATAGCTCTTTAATTCAGAAAACTGATACTTTATGAATATTTTAGATGGCCCTTTGACAATCTTTCCCCAAATTTGTAATTTTTAGAAAAGGAATCACACACACCCCACCCCACCCCGGTATGCTGTCCATTGTTTATGTACCTCCTATTAAGCTGATGGAGGGACGTGGGTGGCGCTGTGGGTTAAACCACAGAGCCTAGTAGGGCTTGCTGATCAGAACGTTGGCGGTTCAAATCCCCGCAACGGGGTGAGCTCCCGTTGTTCGGTCCCAGCTCCTGCCAACCTAGCAGTTCAAAAGTACGTCAAAGTGCAAGTAGATAAATAGGTACTGCTCCAGGTGGGAAGGTAAATAGCGTTTCTGTGTGCTGTTCTGGTTCGCCAGAAGTTGTTTGTCATGCTGGCCACATGACCCGGAAGCTATACGCCGGCTCCCTTGGCCAATAAAGCGAGATGAGCGCTGCAACCCCAGAGTCATCCGTGACTGGACCTAATGATCAAGGGTCCCTTTACCTTTACCTTTATTAAGCTGATGAATGCTTCCTCACATAGCTTCTTTTTCTTAGAGCAATTAAAATAGTTACTTTTGGAAGATCTCTCAATAGAACCACAAAGGCTAAACTTTATTATCTCAGCAATAGCTATGCCTTCCCATCAGTAGCAGAATTCAAATTTATTTTGGAAAGATAGGGAACATTAAGTGTTCAGCGTTAATTGATTTTGTAGACAGCTTTGTAGTCTACAAAAAAAGTCCTTAATGCAATTCTATGTATATCCATTGGAGAGTCTCTCACTTCAGAAAATTTCTTTCTGCTTTCTATTTTCACAAAGAGAAACAATCTACAACAAATACATATACCGGTAAGAATATTCTGGTATGCCACTATTTTGGACAAATAATAATAATTACCCATGTAAGTTGCTTTGAGTTGCCATGGCAAAAAAAGCAACCAATAAATGTAAACAACAACAACAAATATTTATGGAGCTAAGTGTTTGAACGTTGGTGGCTCAAGATACTGTGCTTGTTAAAAGTCAGCTGTAGCTTAGAAGAGATACTGTGCTGTTTACATAAGAGAAGACTGTTCTCACCGAAAGAGTGGACTAGTTGGTTCGATGTGCATGTGCGTCTAGACCAAATGAGCCACCCACGTCATGGGGCTTGAACGTATAGCACAGCATGACTAAAATTAAATTTTTCCCAGCATCTTGGCAGAGTGAGTTACTGAATGAAATTAGCGGGCAAGGGGAGGGTTTTCTTGTTACTGTCTTCTATTTTTCTCCACTATAGATAGACCCCTTCTGTACTGTTGGTTAGTTCCTTGTTGGCCCAGAACTGCATCTGAAGATCTAGTGTCCTTGAGATGTGGAGGCTTGCCAAGTTCAATAGATGTGCTCTCTCCCTATACTATTCACCATGTCTGCATCTTTGTATTTTCACAGATTTTGGGGCAACAGATCAATGATTTTATCCTTCCTGATGTCAACCTGATTGGGGAGCATTCGGAAGTTGCTGAGCTTGGAAGAATGCTTCAGCTTATTTTGGGCTGTGCTGTAAACTGTGAACAAAAACAAGGTCAGTTAAACTTTGGTGGAAAGGGTGCATCATTCAAACTGGACACACAAACAACTTTTCTTGCTTTGTTTAACAATATTTATATACCACCTAATAAAAACAAAAACCCTCTTAAGTGGTTTACATAAAGTAACAAAAATATGTTAGAAAATATCAATAAAATTAACAGACTTCAAAAACATGTAGACAATACAATGATCAAAATATAGATAAAATCAACAGGTTTTTTTAAAAATGCATAATAAAACTTCATGTTTGAGTAGGCTTGCCTAAGTAACAAGGTTTTTAGCAAGCATTGAAAACTATTCTTCTGCCTCATTTATGTTTATAAACAAAAAGCTGATCTTTACGATATGATAGATGGAAGCTTTAAATACTGCAGGAAGCAGAGAGCTATTTATCCTTCTGAATTTTGTAAGTATGGATGATTACGTGCCCAAATTTCTCTCGTACAGAGTATATCCAGACCATCATGATGATGGAGGAGTCTGTTCAACATGTTGTCATGACAGCCATTCAGGAGGTAAGGAATTGGATGGTGGTAAATGGAAGGCTGAGTTTGTTACAACTGCTTCAGTTTAGTGGAAAGAAGTAATTTAACAGAAAAGGGCATGGTATGTAAAAATGAGAAATATTGTCACCCTCTGATAAGCAAACTAAAATTTCTAATGTATATTGAATATTTCATAAACTGTTCCACTTTTCTTTAAATCTAGAAGATATAACCTTCTGGTTACCAATACTAGTTTCCCTTCTTGTCTTTCCTTCCCTGTGGTTCCCGCAACAATTTAGAACTACTAGTTTAGTTTGCAGTAGAAGATTTGGCGATTGAACTTCATTTCCATTAAGGGTAACTAGGCTCACTGATGCTGTAATTCAGTGCACACATAAAAAGGTAAAGGTAAAGGGACCCCTGGCCATTAGGTCCAGTCGTGACCGACTCTGGGGTTGTGCGCTCATCTCGCATTATTGGCCGAGGCAGCCGGCGTACAGCTTCCAGGTCATGTGGCCAGCCTGACAAAGCCGCTTCTGGCGAACCAGAGCAGCACACGGAAACGCCATTTACCTTCCCCTATTTATCTACTTGCACTTTGACATGCTTTCGAACTGCTAGGTTGGCAGGAGCTGGGACCAAGCAACGGGAGCTCACCCCATCGCAGGGATTCGAACCACCGACCTTCTGATCAGCAAGTCCTAGGCTCTGTGGTTTAACCCACAGCGCCACCTGCACACATACCTGGAAGTAAATCCCACTGAATTCCATGGGACTTTCTTCTAAGTAGGTATGCATAGGATTATGCTGTGATAATCATTAAATGTTATTTGAACATTGTTTTTAAAACTGGATGAGTGGTTTTCAGGTTAATTGTAATTAGATTTGATAGCACTATTTGCAGTATGCTAGCATAAAGGGACCCAGGTGGCTCTGTGGGTTAAACCACTGAGCCTAGGGCTTGCTGATCAGAAGGTCAGCTGTTCGAATCCCTGTGGCGGGGTGAGCTCCCGTTGCTCGGTCCCAGCTCCTGCCAACCTAGCAGTTCGAAAGCACATCAAAATGCAAGTAGATAAATAGGAACCATTACAGCGGGAAGGTAAACGGCGTTTCCGTGTGCTGCTCTGGTTCGCCAGAAGTGGCTTTGTCATGCTGGCCACATGACCTGGAAGCTATACGCCGGCTCCCTTGGCCAATAATGCGAGATGAGCGCGCAACCCCAGAGTCGGTCACGACTGGACCTAATGGTCAGGGGTCCCTTTACCTTTACCTTCAGCATAAAGGTGAACTATGAGTAATTAGTAGTATTGGAATAAGTAGGAAAACCAATGATCCACTTTTAAGTCCTCTTAATTTAAGAGTGCATGTTTAAAAATTTGTTTAAATCATTACCACTGAAATTAATAGGGATGAAAAGTGTTTTAAGGTTGTTTGGATTGTGTCCCCGAGTTCAGTTTAGCAGCTTAAGAAATACTAGAAACTGATGCGCTCTAATTGAAAGGAAGTGAAGGGAAGCCATTTCAGCTTTCTGTTTTAATGTTGCAAGTGGTGCAATTGAGAATGATGTAAATGTTGATTTGGATACTTCATAGGGCAGTGTGTTAGGCAATGTTTTCTTTGAACCCTGCTGCTTCTGAATGATCATTCGATTTATGAATTTAAGTGGAGTTGTTTTTTTCAACCCCTGCTGCATATTGCTAGTTCTGTATAGGGCATGAAACAGGATTCATAACTGGTTGGTCAACACTGAACAGGTTTTTCTGGGAGGGGCAGGTAATTTTATTGAATGTCTTACCAGCCTTAAAGCAAACTAGTCCATATGAAACAGCTACATTCCTACTAAAACATCATCCAACATGCTTAGAGAAAATGAACAGCTTAGTAAGCTGCCCTGTGACTCCTGGAGACAAAAGAAGGACTCTAGGAGTGCTTCCACACTTGCAGAAAAGGGCTCTACTCTAGTGCACTGCTTTTCTGCAATTAGCTGGAAGTAGCAAAGGTTTCACATAAAAATTAATATTCCACTGTATATTCCAGCAGTGCCCTTCCCTATCCTTCTGAAATGTCTGCTTGCAGGCTCCATTCAACAAATGTCCTTTCAAATGCCAGTTGAAAAGTTTCCTGTTTGCAAGTTTCAGCCTTTGTTTTTCACTTCCTCTTGATCACATCTGGGAATTAGTTATGAGTAACTTTGATTTGCATCTTGAATAGTCTCTCTGAATTGCTGCAGTGTCAGTTTCTCCTGCCGGGGTTTGTATGGCTTTATTTACTGATTTCCTCGCATTTTTCTTCGTACTGTTTTGCCACTAAAAATATAATAAATTCTGAGAGGAAATAGTAAAATGAGAATATAAATCAAATCAGTAATTAAAGCCTTCCACCTTTTCACAAGGAAAAAACCCCCATCATTGGAGCAATTTCAAGAGGGTTTTCATCATTAATCTCCAAGCCCAGAGCATGGAGTAGTATAAAAGAGGGAATTTGCAAAGAGCAAGGGTGGAATTCATTGTAGCGCTAAGTCTCTTGCAAAGGATAGAAATTGCAAAGAAAACAGCATGGAAGCAGTCTAGGTACTATGAAGCTAAAGCACCTTGGTCCTGAAGAGAGCATTCACTAATTTTCAGTAATTAGTTTTACTGGCTCTGGCTTTTGTCCAGCAGGAGTGCAATGTTGACAACAAGCACATGCATAACAGGTGAGGGAAAGTCAGTGCATCGCACTTTCTGTGTTGGACCCTTTATAGCAGGAGTGGGGAACCTGTGGTTCTCTTGGACTGCATTGCCCATATTGGCCATGCTGTCTAGAGCTGATGGCTTTTGTCCAACAATGTCTGGAGGGTCACAGGTTCCCAATCTCTTCTTTATAGCACTTAAGGTTCTTTTGCAGTCAACAGGGAAGGTACTAGAACCATTCTGGTGTGCTTATTTTTCAACATTGTGTTTTTAAATTGTGCTTTAAGATGCTCATTCCTCTAGACCCCAGAATTTAAAATGTTTGGAACTTTCTGGGATCCAGGAAATCTAGGGAAAGCCTTAAGGTGAAGAAAGAAGGCAGACACAATTCCAAAAACTACTAAATTATTATTATTATTATTATTATTATTATTATTACACACATTTGAAAGTACATTGAGCAGGAAAAGCAGAGACCATTGCTGTGATGAAAAGCTTTATACCACACCTGAAACTCATCAGGCATCACATTTTCTAGATTGCTTCAATAAATGACAAGCAACAAATGGCAAACAAATAATAATGGATCATGCGTGAGTCCCTCAGACAAAATTTATATGGGTCTAGACTAGAAATCTATGTATAATTCAGCCACTTATTGGAATATTGCACAAAATGCCAAGTAATATCCTTGAAGGTACTGTATATAGTAAAGTATAATATTTATATTAAAAATATACTACTGCTCAAAGAAGTTAACTTTCATGCCATTTGTAAGGCATTGGGTAGGATCCTTAGTCTGTTGATGGGGTTGTAAGTCTTTATTTTCACCCTCTATGGTAACAGAGTATCCTGAACCTTTTGGTGCTTTTGTTCAAACATCTAGATAGGGGCTGAGGCCATGGCACACCTCAAAAGGTAGTGTTCTTGACAAGTTGCCCCTATTTGATGTATGTCATAGGGGCTATCCTTTACTCAGGAGCGACCCCAGTTGAGCAGCTGTCATGTGGGCTAGCTGGCTGGCTGGTTTAGGAAGTACCCAGTGCCTGAGCCAAAATATCACCTCACATCTATAGTCAATTAAGTTGTGTCCTGTTTTTATTCCAAGATGGTGTAATGTGGTTCTTCCCCTTCATGGCACACAATTAATATTAATATTAAAACTACAATACTGCTCGGAGAAGTGAATTTTCATGCCATTGGCACACTTCATTCATGTGGTGACCTCATGTGAGTTTAAAATGCACATGATCTCCAACAATAACAATGTCTTATGTATATCTTCATCTGTTACAGACCTGTCCTGATCATAAATACTAAGGTTCTGTTTGCTTCTGCAGTTTTTCATACAACCCGGCCCTAATGTTCATTATATCCCATGAACTGTCACTGTATAAGCTGTAGCCCAGGTGCTCATTTTGCAAGATCAATTGGAAAAAAGACATCCAAGCATCCCAGCCTTCTATTTCCCCTTCATCCTTTACCATTGGCGCTGGTCATTTTTGTATGTGGGCGCTGTTACACATACCCATTCACATACTGAGTTATCCAACTGCACCTGCTAGTAGAAGCTGACAACCTGGCTCTTCCACAACCTTGGATACGGTCTGATTTATGATCATGCCTCAAGGTAATCTCTGCTTTTGATCACCGCACAGCATAAAACTTAGAACGTGAATAAGGGCATGCAGTTGCAAGCCCAGTCATGAAATTATGGCGTTGATAATTAATAAAACAAACGAAAACCTTGACCATTCAGTTCTAGGAGTGAGAAGTGTTCTGTCTGGTAAATGTACAAAGATAACTTTGGGATAGCAAGGGACTATAAAGTAACAAGGAATGTGGCAGGCTCAGACACATAGACACGGCCTAACGAAAAGGTCTCTTTCCTGCACCTGAGCCCCCTCTCTAAGCAGTGATGCAAAAGAGTATCTATTCTTGTGAAATCAACTAGTAAAAGTAAGTTATTTTCCTGATTGCTTACTTCTGACTTTCTTTTTGGGATATATATCTACAAACCCCAAAGTTTCTGAACATTTTAGACTGCCCTGTTTATTAAACGAATAAAAATACATCTTTTGCTTTTTCTAATCCAGTGTAATCTAATTGCAGTTGATGAGTAAAGAATCTCCAGTCTCTGCTGGAAATGATGCTTACGTTGATCTTGACCGTCAGGTACCTAATGCCAGATGTTTTCTTTCTTTCTTTTTATTAGTGGAACTCAGTATGCAATTTTCTTGGCATATTGTAAATGAGCTACAGCTTGGGTTTTTTTTGCTTTTTGTTTTGCTTTTTTGAGTTTGTATCTTTAAAAAAAAATCAAAATGAGCAGCATACAACACATCTGAATCTAATTGTATATAAGCGTTATGTGTAGAATGCTTGATGTGGGCCATTTTATTTATAGAAAATGGGTAAGTGCTGTAACATTTTGGAAGGAATTGGTAGCTCAGTTAGGAGAGCACATCCTTTGCATGCAGAAGGTCCCAGGTTCAATCTGGGATGATTCCACTTTAAATAGGATCAAGTATCAGGTGAAAGGCCTCTACCTGATACAGTTTTGGACTAGATCGTAGGTAGGCAACCTAAGGCCCAAGTGCCGGGTGCAGCCCAATAGCTTTCTCAATCCGGCCCGCGAATCCGTGTTTTTACATGAGTAGAATGTGTCCTTTTCTTTAAAATGCACCTCTGGGTTATTTGTGGGGCATAGGAATTCGTTCATTTCCCCCCCCCCCCAAAAAAAAAATAGTCCGGCCCACATGGTCTGAGGGACGGTGGACTGGCCCACAGCTGAAAAAGGTTGCTGACTCCTGGATTAGATAGACAAGTTGTGTGACCTGATGTAAAATGGTTTGGTATGTTCCTAAATAACCCAGCACACTGTCTCTCCTAGTAAGGATAGAACCCAGGGGTCTATGCAGGTTTTACCTTTAATGTCTATTCCTTGTGTTTTGTTTCCCAGTCTTTTTTGTTGTGTGAAAAAGACTTCAAGCAAACAATATTCATTTCTTGCAATTATAAAGAAAAGTGGTTTTTTAAAAAAGCTTGTATTAACTTTGCATGATAATGTTTTTCTGTAGTGTTCTTAATGTACAGATCATAGGGCTCAGTGTGAATATGTAAAATACTTCTATTTCTTGTTTACATATAATTAGTGGTCTAACCATGATAGTAGTTGCCCTTTTAAGATACTGTAACTAGGCAATACAGTGGTGTATTGTAATTCCCAAAAATCATTTGTATATACTTCTGGTGCTTTCAGACATTTCTCTGCAGCATCTCCTAGCCCAAAATAAGCAAGGTTTTTTGCCTTTCTCTGGGAGATTTTGCAGAAAAATGATTAGAAAATAAAACTAAGCTGTGCCTTGCATGCCTAGTTTCTTTTACTTGTACATGAATGGAAATGGAAATATATTGTGTTTTAAAAAATACAGTTGAAGAAAACAACAGAAGAACTAAATGAAGCCTTAGCAACCAAAGAAGAAATTTCTCAGAGATGCCATGAACTTGATATGCAGGTAAGCAGACTACAGCACAGTAAATGTAACATAAGATTTTTGGCATTATAAATCTCAACCTGTAGGAAATAAAATATTTTTGTATAACATATTACAGATATAGTTGTATATTTAAAGTGCATTTCACAATTATGTGTCTTAATTTGAGCATGGTCAATTATGATTTGACATGGAGTGGCTGGGGCAATCCGGTCAGATAGGCAGCATATAAATAATAAAATTATTATTGTTGGCATTACATGAAGCAAACTCAAGTTTGTGGGTTCACATCCCACTTCCCCTGTGCTCTCCCTGACTTCCCCTTTCATAGCAAACCAATCTGCCCAGTTTAGGTATTACAGCAAGTCATGATTTGTTGCAAAAGAAGAAGTCAGGGAGGAGGGAGGATGTGATCTGAACCATGTCTGTGGTGTTCCTATCTGTCCACCCATTACTAGTACCGTGTTTCCCCTTTTTTAATACGTAGTCAGAAAGTAAAGCCATGGCAGCATTTTTTAGCATTAGTGAAACATAAGACACCCCCCCAAAATAAGGCATACCTCCATGCCGTGTAGAACGAGACCGTCGAGCGCCACAGCCAGCCAGTGGGACCCAGCCAGCCAGAGGGGCCTGGAACCGGCTGCTGCTGCAGCAGCGAGCGCCTGGAGTGCCCGCGCCAGCAGCCTGGCCTCTCTTTTTTTTGCCTGCCCGAGGCAGCCTGCCGCTCCGCCACCGGAACCGGCGGCTGCAGAGCAGAGCGCTCCGCAGCGCCGGGCAGAGCGCAGTGGCTTGGCCTCTTTTTTTTCCTTTTTTGCCTGCCGCCCCGCCACCGGAAACGGCAGCTGCACAGCAGAGCGCTCCGCAGCGCCGATCGCTCGGAGCACCCTGCAGCGCTGGAGGGAGCGGAGCAGCCTGGCCTCTTCTTCTTCCTTTTTTTTGCCTGACACCTCGCCACCGGAACCGGAACCGGCCTGCTGCCTTGGTGCTTGGAACCGGCTGCTGCAGCAGCACCGCACAGAGCGCCCAGCAGCACCCCGAGCCAGCTGCCTGGCCCCTCCGAGGAGGCCTTAAGGTACAAGACATCCCCTGAAAATAAGACACCGTGGGGGTTTTTGAGTAAAAAAAAGAATAAGACGGTGTCTTAAAAAGGGGGAAACACGGTAGCTTACAGTCCATACTGTATATTTTAGCCAACTAAGTTTTGCTTAGAGTAGACACACTTAGAATAATGGACCCATACTAGTTATGTTCATTATTTTCAGTGCATCTACTCCGAGTATGACTAACATTGGATACAACCATATATTTTGTTGGTTCACTTGTATTTGAAGTTGCATTCACTTTCCTTATTGATAAAAGAATTTATCTATGCTCTTCCTGCCTGCCTTTGTAAGGCACCATTATTATTATTATTTTTCTTCCTTCATACTCCTTTGGTTGTCCCATTGTAGAATTGTTTCAACCCCTATTTGAGTTGCTTAGAGGGTATAGAGTTATCTTTGGTTTATGCTATGAGAATTACACACATATACCCCAAGCAGATTTCCCCCTGATTTTATTGTTAATATGTAGTTTGGCTCTGCACCTCTACGTTAGTTTTTGTTAAGACTTATTAGTGGCACCATCGTTTGCTTTTAGCTGTACCTTTGTCCGTTGTTGTGTTTTGGTAATAGGTCGCTACACTGCAAGAAGAGAAGAGTAGTTTGCTAGCAGAGAACCAGGTCTTGATGGAACGCCTAAATCAGTCTGATTCTATAGAAGATCCCAATAGCCCAGCGGGACGTAGACACCTGCAGCTACAGACACAGTTAGAGCAACTCCAAGAAGAAACTTTCAGGTACGAGTTTCATGGTGGTGTAAAGTCACAGCAGCCACCATGTATTGGAAAATAATGAATTCTGTCCAACTATATTAACTTGTTCAGTTATATTTTAATAACTTCACATTAGTTCATGAGTGTGGAATTACTATCTGTCCTCACCTCCCATACAGGTTGGTGGGACAATCTACCTTTCAACAATCTGCTATCCCACCACCTAACGTCCTTTGCACAAGGGACTTAAGAAATAGGGAACACAATGGTTTATCTTCTTTCATTTGTTTTAGATCAAAGAACTTCCACAGTGGCACATAATTTTGACAATGAAAGCAATTGAAATGTTCACTGAAAGCTTACTATGAATGTTGCATTGAGAACTAGCACAATTTCACTTTCTAAACAAGAAATTAAAGTTGATCAGAAATTCACTTGTTTCCCCTCCCATTTGTTAGATTAGGGTGGGCAACTTTCAGACTACAGACCTTATTAGGTCTGGCGCAGTCCTGATTTCTCCTGCAAGGCCACCTCCAAACCATACCCACCTGTCTCAGACCTGGCATTATTATGTAATTTGTTGAAAGGTAAAGGGCAGGTGGAAGAGGCACAGCTTCCAGTGCATAATGGGGAGCCGTAAAATACACTCCTGATTGTACCTTGGCAGGGGAGGCTTGTTGAAAGCAAGAGAGCTGGGATAGACTGCCCTACTGATCTCCCTGTGGGAAATTCTGTAGCCAGTTGATTGCAGCAGAAAAGTTTCCTGGGCTTGGCTGCACTACTGAATTCCCCATGGGACCAATTCTTGAAGGGCCTTGCAAAGACCTGAGCACGACACTTTGAAAGCCCCTTGCTCCTTGCAAAGAGTCCTGCTCAGCTCTTTGAAGCACCAGTAATCAGTGGTGTTTCAAAGCACCGTGTAGGGCTCTTTGCAAGGAGTGCCCCCTCTCATCTGTTCTCTGGCAGGGTGAAGGGGGCGGTAAGGATCTGGCCTGCTGACCAACTACAGTTCCCTACTCCTGTGCTAGATGGAAGTTTGTCAGCTGGATGTGGGCCACAGAGCAAGGCCCATTATCTCTTTCCTCACTTTAAAGAGAGAAAACTATTTTAAATGCCTGCGTGCGAGAGAAAGAAATTCCACACTTTCATGTTATGCTGCTGTGTTTCAATTTTGTGCGCAGCCTGGCCGAATGTGCTTTGTAACTGTGAAGTTTTTACTACAAGATGGCAGCAACTTACTTGAGTTCCTGATCAATTTATATAGCAAAATATGGTTTTGGTTGCAAGGTCACTGGAGGATAGAGCTTGAATGAGGCAACTCTGGCACACTGTTTTGGTATTTTCAGCCACCGTAATCTAAGTTTCTTTTATTAAAGAAACAAACAACTCAGTTGTGTCCTATCTGTGTTTCTTTGTTTTCAGGTTGCAAAAGAGGAAAATTTGAATCTTGCTTAGGAGCTGCTAAGCATTTTGTGTGTGTTGCCTTGTTTATTTGTTTATTAAAAAGAAATCTGTTGTGGTTTACAGATTAGAAGCAGCAAAGGATGATTATCGAATTCGTTGTGAAGAGTTGGAAAAGGAAATTGCAGACTTGCGGCAACAAAATGAAGAATTAACAAACCTGGCTGAAGAAGCACAGTCTCTGAAGGACGAAATGGATGTTTTAAGGTAAGCCAGTTCTCTGCCCAGAAGAAGGCATATTTCTTCATGGGGCTGATTCTCAAGTGATACATTCTATACACAGCTTTCTAATGGATGTTGCCTGTTCTGAAGAGGCTACACTGGCTTCCTGTCCATTACTGAGACAATTCATTGTGCTGGTTTTAAACCTAGCCCTAAATGGCTTAGGAACAGCCTACCTAATAGCTTGCCTCTGTCTGTATAACTCCCTCAACATTTAAGATCTGCCTCAATGTCCTCCCAGCATCTGAACTAAGGCTGGTGATATGATAACTGAGACAGGGCATATTCAGATGTGTCTTTTGCTTCTAGAATTCCCAGAGAGATTTCCTGGTGCAATCTTTGTCTTCCTTTCGTGCCAGGTGAAAATATCTTTGTTTGCCCTTGTCTTTTTGATTGCTTGATTTTATATTATGCTGAAATTCTGTTGTTATTTTGTAGTATGCTTTTTTTTAAAAAAAAAAATGTTTTCTAAGAGCTTTGGCCGAGCAGCAGCTAATAAATGCTTGCATTAAAACGCATTCAGCAAAGGTTTTCCACCTATGGAATCTGTGCAACATCCCTCCCTCCAGACATTCATCTGACAAAGTGGACAAGTTAGAAGGCCAGGTGGAATCATACAAAAAGAAGTTGGAAGAGCTTGGAGATCTACGGCGGCAAGTGAAACTCTTGGAGGAGAAGAACACAATGTACATGCAAAATACTGTCAGCTTAGAAGAAGAGTTGAGAAAAGCCAATGCAGCCCGCAGCCAGCTGGAAACGTACAAGAGACAGGTGAGCACAGGAGTGAGTGAAATTGGAGCCACTGCATTTCCCCCCACTTGTAAATCACTTTATACCAGTCACCTTACAGTTTCTTCTGTTCCTCAGCCAAGCCAGTGACCAAAAAAATCCCTCATGGAATTTTTCACATAAATGCTTTAAAACACTTTTCCAAATTTCATAAAATCCATATGATATTTTCGATTGAGAGTTGGACTTGGACTAGGGATGATTAGGTTTAAATTCCCACAGCTACAAAACTTGCTTGGCGACTGCTATTTTTAAAGGATCAGTCCTTAGAAGCGAACTTAGAAATAGTGGTGAATTTGTGAACAAGTAAAAACTAGAAGAAAAGCAATTATTAACAGACATATTTGATAGAATCTGGTCAACTATAATTATTATTAAAATGGCACATTTTAGATGAGTGTGTAATGAACAGCCAATAGTTTTTCAAACGGCGGTCATTATAATGTTTTGAAATTATAAACAAAGATAAAATACAATGCCTTTTGTTGTAATTATATTCTTTTGTACAAATGTTTTCAGTTGTTGTATCAATTTTTTAATTTTTTAAAAAAGTAAAATGGGGAAGGGAGTTAAAATGAGTTATTTACAGGACACTCTGGGCCCATGGTCCAAAAAAAGCTTCCAATTTGCCACATTTTGATTTAGTTTTATCCTTTGTTGCAAAATCATCCACCTGATTTTTCTCCATGTTTCTGAGGAAACAACAGCTTTGTCTTTCTTAAGGGTCCCTGATAGGGCTGAACAAATATTGCATTTATTTTATATATCTGGCATAATAAGAAGAAAAGCAAGCAAGTCATACTCTGAGACAGTGTGTTGAAGAGAGTGAGTTGAGATTCAGCTGCATTAATGTAGCTGTGTTATGGAGTAAGTTGTGAGATATCAGTAGCAGTCTGCTTATATCTTTGGGTACTTAATTATGCAGGAGACAGCAGCCGGACACCAATTTCATTTCCATTAATACTTGCTTCTCCATATCTGCTGATATTACCACCAGTAAAGCAACAAATTGAGTAATAATTGTATTTATCTCAGTTTAGCAATTTCAGTATTTGAAAATGGAAGGCAGCTGTGATTGCCATTGAGTGAAAATTGACCGTTGATACAGCTCCCTTATCAGTCAGTTCATTTCAATGAACCATAGTAAAGTTTACCAGTTTAGGGTTGGGATATACATTAAAGCTAATCTGCACTTAACTGAAAATTTCTGAACTTGTCGTTACTGCACCCTAGGAAGATTGCGGCAGGGGAGTGCACAAGTCCAAGACTCACCTGGGCTCATTTTTGTAACGATAAAACATTTTTTATTGTTGCAAATGAATGTGCCATTGGCTCTTACGATGATTCATACATTTGTGTGTTATTGGTGACGTGATCCCTTCTTGCTCTTACAGGTAGTTGAACTCCAGAATAGATTGTCTGAAGAATCCAAGAAAGCAGACAAATTAGAATTTGAGTACAAGATGCTGAAAGAAAAAGTAGACAGTCTGCAAAAAGAAAAAGATGTATGTATCTAAATGTTGCTTTTTCATCCTTGATAGAAGCAACTTTATAAACTCTTATCTCTTAAAAGAGTTGGTTCTTTATGTTGTCCCCTTATAAATCCTAGGTTAAATGTCTTTTTCTGTGATGTAATGTAGTAGATTTCCGGGGTGCTTCTAAAAGCCTCTTCCAGCTCTTCTATTGGTTTCCTGCCTTCTTTATCTTTGTCTACCTTCTTTGACCTCCTCTCCCACTCTAAGTCTCCATGACAATTCCTAGTAACTTCTTTTAACTACTGCAACTGATCATGTTGTCTTACTTTCTGCGTGGTTTTTGTACAAGGCTCCATCACTGTTTCACATGTCAGTTCATATGTATTGCCAAAACATGGTTTACCCCATGTCTATGGGTCAAGCTTGCATGCTGTTCCCTCTCTCACTCCACAGTTTATTTGTGGGTTTAGAGGGCCTGTGGAAGCCATGGTTTGCCACAAACCAAATAACTTAGCAATTCAGACAGGGATTGGGATGAAAGAGCATTGTGAGCACAGGGCTCTTTCTTGTTGGCATAAAACCATAGCTTGGAGTTACATGTCAACCAACCCATGGTGTCTATTTGTGCTCGCATTTTCATCTGTGGTTTTAGGTTTATGCAAATAATTCCCAGATCTACTTTCTCATATCTTGACTTTTTGTCTTCCGTGTGATTGTTTGATTTGTGATGTTTCCTTCTGGATGTGGGTGTCTCTCATCTCAGATTTAATGTGGTGGAAACTGAAATGTTCACAGTCCACCTTAATCTTTCCCTATCCTATGCTTTTCCATCACTGTTTGTGATGCATTTATCTTTCTTGTTTACCAGAACTATAGTTAGTTAGCTCATCTCTGCATTCTTTTTGACACACTTTCAGGCAATGCCCCAGAGCTGGCATTTTCTCCTGCCACTTTCACTATCCTACATAAAAACTTCAGAATACCTTTCACAAAACATCCTATCACTAAGGTCATTGTACTCTTCTATTTAAATATGCTTCTATACCTTGATTCTCTGTTGACAAGGTACATAAAATAAACTTGAAAAAGCTTTCAGTGTGCAGGGAGAAAATAGATTTGACTGTAACACCAGAGCCAGCTCAGCTGTCATCAACACTACTTTTCCCTTCTTCAGATGATATACATGAGTAGTTGTACAACCTTAGGTAGAAAAACCCTTATTTCATTAACTAGAGCAGGCTCTGTGGAAAAAGGGAGGTTTGTCTGTACATCAACGTCTTGCTCTTAATCTACTCGTTAAAAACCTGGGTCACTTTCCATCTTCATCTCTTCGGCTTGGCACAAGTTGACCCTTTCCTGCTGCACATATTTTCTTCCAACATCTGTGTTCGTTGCTTTTCCTCCCTGCTACTGTCTGTCTCGTTCTCGCCTTCCCTATGCTTGGAGGCACCTCTCTGCCTCTCCAGCCTAATGCTGTCTCCCCTTCCTCCCACAATTGCAACTGCTGTGTGAAAGCCTTATCTTGGTTCTTGCTTCATCGTTGTCTGCTTCCTAGGTGGAAATTAAATCTCTTTTCAACGTATTTCAGCATGATTCCTTTTTTGTTGTTTATTGTCAAGGCCCCTGCTGCCACCTTAGTGTAGGCCTGATTGGGCCATTTCTGAACCGACATACCATTCATACATTCAAAACATATAACGTATATTAATTTCAGGTTCTAAAGGGCCAAGCATTCTAGAGCAGTGGCTGTCTAGCTTTTTTACATTCAAATACATTACTGAGTGCATGTTAGAACACTGAGATGTGGCTGAAAATGGCAGCCCCTTGCCAAGGCGGCCCCAGCCCTTCAACCCTCCCTCCACTAACAATTAGTTCAACTTGTCTGACCTTGACACTGTTACGTTGTGCATTTTGCTGCATCACTCCATTTCATAGGTTGACAGCGGGCAAGTAAATGCACATTGTATGATGTTGGAACACTGACAAAAATTGAACTAGTTGCTATGGAGTGGAACCTGACACGGAACTCTTGGTTTTTGGCAACAACCCCTCGTTCAGTGTAAAAGAGGGTTTGACTGGAGGTGGTGGACTGTTGGGACATTCAATTAATATATAGCAGTGGGAGGTCTTTGTCTTCTTTCTGTTTAGTAGATGGATACAGCCAGCTCTAAACTGCTAGGCAAACAGGCATTATTGCTCTGGGGCTCACAAAGAGTTAATCTCTTTCTACTTTAAAGCAATGCTGCTGATGCCACAGTCCCCCAAAAAGTGCCATGGGGAATATATCAGATATTTCTTCACTGCATTACATTGCCCGTTTTCCTTCCCCATAACTTTCTGGAATTGCTAATACAATTTTCCAGTTAGTGGAAGGAACTATTTGATAGTTGGCACTGACATTTTTCCTCTGCTGTTCAAAGCCCTGCATGATGTTGATGGGTTTGAGATTCCACAAGTCTGTGTAGTCTGGATATATTTACCTACTGCATATTAAGCCCTTTCAGAAGACAAACTAGCAGATATTTCATTTCATTTCTTTTAGTTTTGCTTTGAAGTTCTTCACATGGAAGACTTTTTTTGGATACATAGATGATTAAAATCCTGACATGCAATGGTAGCCATTTTAGCAGTGCTTTATGAGTTGACTTGTAGAATTGTCAAATATTTATCTATGTTTTTCTTTTTATGTAGCGGTTAAGAACGGAGAGAGATTCCCTGAAAGAAACCATTGAAGAGATTCGATGTGTACAAGCACAAGAGGGGCAGCTTACTACTTCAGGTAAAGAAAATCAAGATTATGAGATTTCACCTAAAACATCATGTAGAGAGTGTGGTGTGTGAAATACAAGATTTTGTTGTGGCATTTCGGGGAATAGAATCATAGAATCATAGGTTGGTGCTGTTATTCATGAGTATATCTTAATAATCTGTGTGCCTCAATTTAATATCCTTTGCTGGGTCTCTTTTCCATTAATATTCCTTTATTGCTCTTCCCACATTTTGGTTTACATTGCATGGAATAAATAAATTGGTTGATGCTGCCAGAGAAGAGGGTCATTTGCTTTATGGTCCTGGGGTGTAAGAGTTGGTTCCTTCCATATGGAAGATAAAACATGCAGGGAGGGAGGGAGAGACTTCAGATGTTATAGATAAACTGCTTTTTTCAGAGCACTTGAATTCTAGAGAATTGGAGGATCAGGCTGTTGTTTCTCACAATATCATAAAAATTTCACAGTGGTTTGTTTCATTGATGATAAAAGGTATAACAGTCTATTGAAATCTAGCTCATTTGCCTGTTCACCTGGAGCAGTCCCATAGCTGCCAAGTTTTCCCTTTTCTCGCGAGGAAGCCTATTCAGCATAAGGGAAAATCCCTTTAAAAAAGGGATAACTTGGCAGCTATGCAGTCCTGCAATGGTTCATGCAGATTCAGCAATTTGAGCTCAAAATGCCTTAATTCGGAATTCTTGTCAAGCACCTGGGTTTCATTAATCAAAATTAAGTTATAGATTATATCAGTTACATTTTACGTCTTTTTATTGTATCATGAAAGTTGGAATATGCATAGAAATACATTTGAAATATTTTATTTCTGTCGCATCCTAGATTAGCCCTACGTGATCTAAGCATTTCCTTTTTCACTCTTTAAAATAGGATTGTTGCCACTGGGAGGTCAGGAATCTTCTGACAGTTTAGCAGCTGAAATTAGTACCCCTGAAATCAAGTAAGTCTGAATTATATGGTCCTCTTTATGTCAGGATGTGTAGGTATGCATTTAGCATTGTATTTCATTAAAGTTTTCATTAGTAGTAAGAGAAGCTGTTGTTATCAGTCTCCACTCAGTTTATAATGTTCCCTCCCCCCAACGTTTGGTAATGCAGTTCTTAAAATACTGCTCTTTCTGTGTTGATGTTACTGATGTGCTCTTCTGAGTCCCATTGCTAAATTTCTAATCCTGGCTCTCATCTTGTTTATTCAAGGGAAAAACTCATTCGCCTTCAACACGAAAACAAGATACTAAAGTTGAACCAAGAAGGATCTGATAATGAAAAAATTGCCTTGTTACAGAGCCTTCTGGATGATGCTAATCTCCGAAAGAATGAATTGGAGACTGAGAACAGGTAAGAAAGGGCTGTTTTTCCTTCAAAATGGGGCCATATTCCTCTTTTCTTCAGTTCTACTTGCCCTGTGACAAAGGTTATGGGCTCTAATAGCTTTACCTTTCACTGATCATACGACATGACAAAAGTTCTGTTTCTGCAGTGAATTCCACAGTATTTTAAGGGGAGATGCATGTACCCATGGTAAACATGATAATATTTGAAAGGAAGAAGAGCATACTTTTTGAAGAAGGCCATTGTGTCTGCAGATATTTGGTAAACACACTTATAAGCCACAGCTGACCCTGGGATATGTTTATTGCATGTTTGAAGATCTTTGTCTGCCCCCTTCATATGCTGCTGTGGTCATCATGGGAGACACTTTTCGCATACACCTATGTTTGTACTGTGTAATGCATTCCTAAATCTGTACAAAATGCAAAAAGTGTAGGTCTTTGAAGTGTAGGTCTTATTGAAGTCTTATGACACATGCTATATGTTTTTTAAGGTATCTCTAAAATTCTTCAAGCTTAAAGACCCGGTTTCTCCTTTCTTCTCTCCATTCCACAAAAGATCATACTCTCTGGTGAAATTATGCTTCTAAACTGGGGCTCTAGGAAGTCTTCTAGCCACAAGCTTTATCCCTGGGAGTTCAAAGGCATGCCCTACCAAGCTCTGCTTTATTGAAGACTGAGACAATGGGATTCTGGAAAAGTTTTAATGTCAGAGGGGTTTTCTTATACTGTGTTAATATTTTCTTAGTAATTTTCCTTTGGAAGCAGCTTGCAAGGTGCTGTATTCAGCAAGAGATGGCAATCAATAATGCTCTTTTAGATGGCCTTTAATTCATCACACTATAAAGTTTGTTTAACAAGGCCCTATTATTGTCAGTTCCCCATTTGGTTGGAATGACAGAGGGTCTTTTCTGTTGCCATGCCCTGACTTTGGAATTCCCTGCCTACAGAGGTTTGTTTTGCTGCCTCCTTGTTGGCCTGCCACCTTAGTGTTAAGGCCTTTGGCCTTATCATAATTACTTGTCTATTAGATTTTTATTGCTGCTATGTTTAACTTCTTCAATTGCTACCTTGCTATTTTTCACATGTTTTATGATCTCTATTAGCCACCTTGAAATGCACAAGGAAAGATGAGGCTATCAGTGTGTTTAAAAATAATACTTTGTGCCACTTGTTCAAATGCTGTATGAATTGCACACTGAATTGTAAACAAAATTGGGCAACTATGGTTTCTTTTTTTAAGGAGAATAAATAAGACTTAATAGTTGTGTCTGAGAAGAAAGTGATTTTTTTCTTATTATTATTTCTAGGCTTGTAAATCAGAGACTGCTTGAAGTACAATCTCAGGTTGAAGAACTGCAGAAATCCTTACAGGAGCAAGGTTTAAAAACAGAAGATGTAAGTGGAAAAAGACAAAAAACTTCTTGCAATCAGTTTATGCTAACTTTTCCAGCGCCTGATATTCTAACTCAAATCGACTTTAAATTTTCTGCAAAGCTTCATTTGCTTTCACATGTAAAAATAAAATGATGTGAGTCCCTAGTTCTAACTATTTTTAAATGGGAGCAGAGTTCCCAGTTTCAACTAAGAAGTTTCCTGCTGGCAAGCCTAGGCAATATGGAGCAACTGGGTTGATCATCTGTTTGGTGGGTTCACTGTGCAGGACCACCATGTAAACACTGAATCATAGGTGGCTAACTCGTGGGCCTCCAGGCATTGTAGAACTACAGTTTGCATCATCTGTGGCACAGTGAGTCAGTGTGTCTGACTGTTAACAAGAAGTTTGTTGGTTCGAGCCCACCCAGGGATGGTTGTGGGCAGGATATTCCTTCATTGCAGGGGGTTGGACTAGATGATCCTCAGGGTCCCTTCCCACTCTGAGTCTTTGAAGTTGTGATTCAGCAGTAGCTGGAGGCCCACAGACTAGCAGCCCATGCTCTTAAAAGCATTCAACAAAGTGTCAGTTTTGGGTTTTTTTACTTTTCTTTGGATGTATATGCTGTACAACCCCAGCCACTTTAGAATGGAAAAAAAAAGATTTGCATTTTGTATCATTGTTAGGTGGGATGCCATTCACCTCATCTAATTACTTTTGGTTGCTTTCGCATCTAGTCCTTACCTTCCTGTGAAACTCTCATGGTGCCATGAGTGACCTCAGCCATCTTTTTTTTTTGAAAGTCTTGGTCGAGTTGATATCCGTGTGTGTGTTTTATTTGAAGATGTCTCATTGCAGCATTTGTGTTTTAAATAGAGCACTTATTCATATACTTGAAACGGGTTTGTGCTAGCTTTCCACAGCTCTCTAGAGGATGAGAGAGGAGGAAGAGACGCTAGAGAGCAGAGAGAGAAGAAAATGTGCATGCTCTGAGAATGCCTTGCTTTAAATGTGTTCTCTTCAGAAAGATACTAAGATAGTTTATTCTGTTGGCTGCTGTTTGCTTCGTACTAATCTGTTGCCTCTGTCTCTCGGCACGGGTTTCTGCTGAAGGCTATTGTGAGTATGGCTTCCTATTTACTTCAATCTGCTCTTAATCAGTCAATGTCGATTTGTGGCTCTGTTTTTTCTTTTTAAGAGAAACTTAAATGGATAAAGTTTTCGTTCTTATTCATGTTATGTCTCACACTTTCTATGTGTTGTGCACCTGTGGTTTAGCAGAACTTTAGGGGTGTGCATCTCCCAAATATTTTTATGTGTGTTGTCGTTGTGGCAATGCTTCAGCTGCGTTTGTTGTATGCTTCCATAGACACAGGTGAAGAAGTTTGCAAGAACTGCAAACAACACGATTTCAGTTATTACAGAATTTAATTTGTAGTTAATGCTTTTACATTATTTTCATGTAGGCGTTTCCATGCAGGACTGAGCCACATTAAATTTTACATTTATTGCGGTGTTCTCACATTGTTCTTATGATACAAATCATGACATGGGCTGTAAATCCCTTGTTTCTTAAATAGGGGTGCCTTAATATTTTATAACATTCCTAAATGAACACACTTCTGTGTAGGAATTGGCATGAAACCCATATATGACTCAGCTGCACCTTCTGAAGGGGAGGGCATTGGAGAGCATCACCGCTCCTTTGCAAATGTTGCACACGGCAATGTACATGTCGATTGCATGTGCAAGATTTTTACATGAGACTTGCAATATGCTCATCAAAACCTAGCTATACATTTTTTAACAATTTAGAAGTGGTTTTAACAAATTTATGTACTATGCATTCTTATATACAGGTGAAACTCGGAAAATTAGAATATCGTCGAAAAGTGCATTTATTTCAGTAATGCAATTTACTATTTCTTATTTTTCTTTTAATTTTTACAAATGCATTATTTTGGAAATTCCACAGTAATAAAACAAATAGTTACAATAATACAAAAATAAACATCGCTATTACATTTCATTAATTACATTCCATTTATAATTGACCCGCCTAACGACAAATAATTACAATTACAACAAATAAAGGCTTGACATATCTTGCTTTGCATGTCATGCATCTATCTCATATACTGTATTGGTTTCACCTTTTAAGTTGCATTACTGAAATAAACGCACTTTTCGATGATATTCTAATTTTCCGAGTTTCACATGTATTTAGAAAGCAAAAATTTTCCATACTTGGTCAAGTTAGTGCATTTAGATCAACACTGCACATATGCTATGAGCCTTGTCTACATACTTGAAACATACGTTGCATGTATGTAGCAGCTATGTTTTTGGCTTGTGTGGCACCGGTTAACTCCCTAGACCTTATCTCATTTTTTTTACAAAGTCGCTGAGGGTAGTAGCTGTGTGACAATTGACAAAGTTGCTTCCAGAACAGAGCAGCCACATACCCAGCCTGTAACATAGCATGCCCAATGCAGCTGTGGGTCAGTTCATGCAGCAGGCACTAAAGGAGACCTCGCTGCCTGGCCATGCATACAGCTTGGAGGGTGCCGCTACTTTTCACTGACCTTCTGACAGCTTCAAGGATTCCTTCATCTTTCGAGGTGGGTGAGTGAACAGGTAGCTGCTACAGATGGAATGGGTCACGTAGGACCTTGCTTAGGGGCTGCTGTGTGAACTGGACTTGAAATGAATTTATCGATGCACATTACATTGTACATGAGCGGTACAAAGCAGAACAACCTTAATTAAAAAAAAACATTTTGTTAAATTGTAAAAATGTTAGTTCCGCCCATAAAATACATCTATATGCTAATGTTGGCAACAAAACCCTGTGGTGTGCTTTTGTCAGAGAAAAGCTACTTTTGGCAAGGGGGTGATATTTGGAATAAGAGCAGGTGGTCCTTAACCTTTCCCTGCTCCAATTCTCACGCCTCCCCTAGTAAGATTCCAGGTTTATATTTGTTTTTCCTTGCTTTCACATGCCTTGCACAATGAGAAGAAAGGAACTTAAGAGGGTCCAGCTGAAAAATATTAAGTACCTGAGGCCGCCCATTTACGCTTTGTTGCACACATTTGCTTTGTTTGCTTTGTTTTTTTTGTTCTACCCTCAGTTTTCAAATCTATGCTGCAATGAATGCTTCAAATAAAACTTTTTTCTTTTGTTTTTAGTCAGGCATTCTGAAAAAGAAGCTGGATGAACATCTGTAAGTAGTAAAATGTTTTCTACTACTTATGTAAAACAATTACTGTACAGTGGTACCTCAGGTTACAAATGCTTCAGGTTACAAACTCCGCTAACCCATAAATAGTTAAGAACTTTGCTTCAGAATGAGAACAGAAATCGTGCTTTTGTAGCGCGGCAGCAGCAGCAGGCCCCTTTAGCTAAAGTGGTGCTTCAGGTTAACAACAGTTTCAGGTTAAGAACGGACCTCCGGAATGAATTAAATTCTTAACCAGAGGTACCACTGTATTCTTATCCCAGGCAGCGTAGTTAGGAGTGAACCAGCTGAAGATGGTTAATACATTGAGCATTTTTTTTTTTTAGATCCTAACCCTAAATATTTTTTATTGAAAAGTTAGTACCACCAGTTCAGGGTATCTTGGGACTGTATTGTTAGCTTAATGAATTTTACCGATAGGGATCAGGTGGCATATATTTTGTTAAATTTGACAGAAGTTTTAGAGTGTTATTCTGAAATAGGAATTTTCCAGGGGAAAGTAGTTCAGCAACCAGTCATACTCTGGCTCTACTTTTTTTAATAGTGAAAAGCTGCATGAAGCTAATAATGAGCTTCAGAAGAAGCGAGCTATCATCGAAGAGTTAGAGCCTCGATATAACAACAGTTGTAAGTACGGTAGTTTTATATTTTGCCTCATAACTGAGTTTTATTGTTATAATCATAAAACTTCTTTCAGAATGTATTAACAAATGTATTAACACAGCTAATTTAGGACTCTGCATTTGGTTTATTTACCATCCAGTTGTTTTCCTTTAAATCAGCTAAACCCTGATAATTGTTTGGCTCTTTTCTTCAGTTAGAACACAGTGTTGTATGTTTGTAACTGGCACTCACTCTAAATGGCAGAAATTAAATAGTCTGTCATAGGTAGCCTCCATTTGTAATATATACCACCACTGTGTGGAGACAGGTAATTGCAAGGCTGTCCCAAGACATTTGGCTGCCTGTAGCAAAACAGCAAATTACATCCCCTAACTCCCCCACCTCCCAATGCAAGAAAATCCTACAAACACCTCTCCCCCGGAGTATAAATAAATAAACAAAGAACATTTTGCTGCCCCTTAATTACACCTCAAATCTTCTGCTTGAGGTAGACACTGCACTCTCCTTGCCATGAACATTCCCAATACATATGCCAGAATTAGGCTTGTCAACACCTTAGTTTTGAGTATCCTGTCCAGTCTCGGAAATCCATTTGCACAACATCATTTAAATGGTGTACTAAACTCCCTAACAGCAGTTTAATTGATTCACGTTCCTTGAAGAACTCGCGATAAAAAAAACATCCACGCAAATTAAATCCAAAGGAAGAGGAGGACACAAGGTTTGGTGAACTCTGCTGCCAAGTTTTACTCTGCATCTCCATTGTTACGCTGGGTGGAGGGGTTTCAACCTCCCCACCGAGTGTGTGTGTGTGTGTGTGTGTGTGTAGGTGTACTATAGGTATATATAGAGAGAGCTGTCTGACTTGAACATCATGTTTATGTGCAATGTGGGGCGTGTTCTTGGGGGAGAGTGTTTACAAGCCAGCAATCTTCCCTGTGAAAGGGATTGGATTTTCATTTTAAAATATTCTTAATAGCCCCATAAACGCACCTATCTTTTGAAACTTACTTTAAAAAGTGTTCCTATAAGCTGTCAGCAATACCTGAAATGTGACATCTTCTCCCAATAAAGCTCTCAAAATAGAAGAATTGCAGGAAGCTTTGCGTAAAAAAGAAGAAGAAATGAAGCAAATGGAGGAACGATACAAGAAATACTTGGAAAAGGCTAAAAGTGTGAGTATCTTCTGTTCTGCACCATGTTCCTTAGAGGGCTGAGACTTCTCCTCCCTCTGTAGCCCCACAGAATTATCAATTGGAATTGACAATATGCCAATCCCAAGAATGAGTTAGATAATGTTTTAAGATTATTATTATTTTAATTCTGCAAGCTCTGTGTACCTTGTTAAGGATCCACAGCGCAGTTGGTAGAATGCATACTTTGCATTCGGAAGGTTCCCAGGTTCAATCTCTAGCATCTCCACCTAAAGGAATTGGGACGTAGGTGATGGGAAAGACGTCTGTCTGCCTTGAGACCCTGCGGAGTCACTTCCAAGAATAACAGACAGTGCTGGGATAGATGGGGAAATAGTGTGACCGAGGAGAAGGCATTTTCCTGCGTTCCTACTTTGAGCTGTATGGTTCTTGCCCCTTGCAGGTGATCCGTACTTTAGATCCCAAGCAGAACCAAGGGTCGGCACCTGAGATTCAGGCACTGAAGAATCAGCTGCAAGAGCGTGAAAGGATGTTCCATTCTTTAGAGGTAACTTATGCTGGGTTAGCCCAAATTGTTTTCACTTGCGTTTAACATTGGGCAGGATTCAACCAACAAGTCCCGCCAATGGAAGCCTGTACGAAGATGTCTACTTGTGCAGTGGGGCTCCCCCCCCCCCCGCTCACCACCACACCCTTCAAAATTGACTTGGGGGGTAAGGAGAAACACACCCCAGAATAGTTTGCAAGCAGGAGGAGAAGGGGGGGGTTCTGTTTTGGAAGCTGAAAAGCTTGCACCGATGGAACGATTGCCATGGGGCTACATTGAATTTTCCCTGGAGGGACATGGGTGGCGCTGTGGGTTAAACCACAGAGCCTAGGGCTTGCCAGTCAGAAGGTCGGCAGCTCGAATCCCCGCAACGGGGTGAGCTCCCGTTGCTCGGTCCCTGCTCCTGCCAACCTAGCAGTTCGAAAGCACGTCAAAGTGCAAGTAGATAAATAGGTACCACTCCAGCGGGAAAGTAAATGGTGTTTCCGTGCACTGCTCTGGTTCGGCAGAAGCAGCTTAGTCATGCTGGTCACATGACCTGGAAGCTGTAAAGCGAGATGGGCGCCGCAACCCCAGAGTCGGTCACGACTGGACCTAATGATCAGGGGTCCCTTTACCTTTATCCCACCCTGACACCTTATTGCCAAGGGTGGGTAAGACATCTGTAATAAATAGCAGTACAGTGGTACCTCAACTTACGAACGACTTGACAACCGAATTTTTCGACTTACGAATGGGGCAAATGGCCGCACGCTTACGAATTTCTTGACATCCGAATGGAAACCGCGGCGGTTTTAGATAGGGTTTTTTTGACTTACGAATTTTTAGATGGGGTTGCTTAGACTTATGAATTTTTCCATTTCCAATGCATTCCTATGGGAAATCGCGTTTCCAATGGCGCTTTTCGACTTACGAATTTTTCGACCTACGAAGGTGCCTTCAGAACGGATTAAATTTGTAAGTGAGGCACCACTGTATAGTGGAACCTTGCTTTTCAAATGTAATCCATTCCGGAAGAATGTTCCACTTCCGAAACATTCAAAAACTGAGGACCAATGGGCAGTCGGCAAAATCCATTGAAAAAAATGGAAAGACATGCAGCAGAAGCCATTTGAAAACGGAAGCAATTACTTCCAAGTTTTCGGCGTTTGGGTTCTGAATCGTTTGTCAATAGAGACGTTCGAGAACCAAGGTTCCACTGTAGTATTAACTTGCAGATCAGTTCTATGCATGTTTTCTCAGAAGCAAGTTCCACTGATTTTCCAGCGGGCTTATCCTCAGGCAAGAAAGCAATCCTGTCCCTCCCCTGATGCTGATGGTTGAGGGCGAGATTTGCATTGTGAGCATCTGCCTCTTCATCACAGAGAGGAATATTGCCAGTCAGAGGGACTTCTCCTCTCTGTCAGAGGTCCCAGCTTTGCCCAGGCAGGCAGAAAGCCACCACTAGCAGATCTCCTTCCAGTGGTAGCAATTGGCATTCCCCCCCAAAAAGGGGGGGTGCAATGCCTGCAGCTCTGGAGCTGGCATAATGAACAACTGCTCCCTCACAAGCGCACCTCCACTCACAAACCTTTTGCCCTGGTTGGTGTGAGTGCCAGAGCTCCAGATGCAGCAGGAGATCTGCCACTTCACCCTTTCCTGGCCCCAAGTTAGGATTGCTCTATCCTTGTGCATAGAATTGCAGCACTGTTGGCAATTATATTGTGCTCTTGAATGTTCACTGTTGGGTTAAGTTTTCATCCTGGGCTCCTAATTTGAAGTAGCAGCATGAATGTAAAAACAGGCAGCCGTGCACCATGTAAAGGTAAAGGAAAAGGACCCCTGGATGGTTAAGTCCAGTCAAAGGCAACTATGGGGTTGTGGCACTCATCTCGCTTTCAGGCCAAGGGAGCCTCCGTTTGTCCACAGACAGCTTTCCAGGTCATGTGGCCAGTAGGACTAAACTGCTTCTGACGCAACGGGACACTGTGACGGAAACCAGAGCGCACGGCAACACTGTTTACCTTCCCGCCACAGTAGTACCTGTTTTTCTACTTGCACTGGTGTGCTTTCGAACTGCTAGGTAGACAGGAGCTAGGACAGAGCAGTTGCACCATGTGGTCTCTAATTGAAAATGTTATTTTATGATGGCTCTAATGACGTGAGGAGCTGGGTGTCTGTGGTCTCCAGCACATGTTGCTACGACTAATGGGGAGTAAAATTTATGCACTTGAACCTGCAATACTGCATGAATACCTTTAGCACGAATGCCAAATAATTAAAAGCGCTTGATAATGCTTTTCTTAATTAGAAAGAATACGAGAAAACGAAAACTCAAAGAGATATGGAGGAGAAATACCTTGTCAGTGCCTGGTACAATATGGTAAGTAGTCCAAAGTGAAAATAAACACTCAGATATGACTTGTGTTTGTAATAGGTTTTCCTGAACAAGGATGACTCTCAGACTTGAGAGTCTTAAGTGCAGAGGTGTCCATTTGATTACCATAGAGATTTGTAGTTTGTGGTATGTTTTTACTCTCTTTGCTGCTTCAGGATCTCTGCTCCAGGCCTCACGAGGAAGTGTGTGTCCTGTGATGCTGCAGGAAACAGGTGGGAGAGGGGTGGGAGAGCACAGCATTGGTCCTAAGCCCCAAACATTCCTGGAAACTCCATAACGGAGGTACATGAGATAGTCAACTGTGGCTAAAAGTGTGAAAAGCCTACCTTCTTTCAGGTTTTTTTTGAACCCATATTTGATTTTTAAAATGCCACCTAAATACTACTTTTCACCCCTCCTTCTGATTACTAGATCAGTTGCGGGTGTGAGCTAGAGGAATTTTTAAAATTCTTTTTGTAACATGACTCATCCTTCTGTGGCTTCTGTATCCAGGCCTATTTCTTTCAACTGTCTCATTATAATTGTCAAACATAATTCAAAAACCCTTCTAAATGGCTGGCTGATTTTGCCTGAAACAGCAGGGTACAAAATCCAGCTTCCTGAGAATCTCGGCTTTCGTTTTTTTAAAAGAGCTTCCCCCCCCCCCCTATATTTCTTGGCTCTGAAGATACACCTGAAAGTACATCAGCTGATAAAATTTCAGAGGCCTCAATAAGATTTCCGGTCATTATAGGATAGGGTGTATGTGCCATACATACTTCCATTTATGTACATATAGATATATGAAAACCACCTCTTGCTTTGCACGCAAACAGGACAGACACATGCATAAAGACACATTGCTACCCCATCATGTCCAGCTTAGCTGTTGGATGGGAAAAGGCAAATATTCTGTGAGATGTAAACAAGTATTCAGCAACACACAGAAAAGCTAAGGTGGAAAGCTTTTGAAAAACGGTGTTCACGGTGGCCCTGTGCTGCGTTACGTGCCTTTCTTTTATAAGCATCTGTCTTCTCCAAAGTCCATTTTCTCTCTACAGGCCAGGAAGTGATGCTTGTAGGTATTCCTACCCTAATCAGAAAGCAATCCTGGAAATAAAGGGTGGCAGGTTCCTACTGTCATAGCCTCCATAATTCAAGAATCATGATACACCAGTCAAGCAGTGTGAAAGGAAAGGTTTTGATAACCTTAAAGCTGGATCTAGGGGCGTGTTTTTGTCTTCCTCCAGGAGTTTCCCATACATAGGGGTTGGTCAGCAAGTGTCAGCTCATCTGTGGAAGCTTTGCACACGTCCGCAGGAAGCAACCTAGTCACAGACATGCTGCTATAGTTGCCATACCTCTGGAGTTTAGTTGTTCACCACTGCCGCTGGATAATTGATAGAGGTCATGCATGCTGGTGCAGTGGGGCTAAGAATGTCACCTGGGAAGTTGCCAGTTCATCTCATCCCTGCCATGAATTTATTACTGGCAGATGGCCTTAAGCAAACTACTCTCTCTTGGCTTTAGCCAGAACTCTCAAAACATGCAATGGAAATGCTAAATTTGAGGATGAACATTTGGGTTTTACTGTGGACTCGTGGCTCCATGCCCCAAATCTGGGTGGCCCTGTTTGGGAAAGGGAGGTCCAGCGCAGACAACACACCATAGTAGAGCAAACGTAATGTATGTTTTAGTTATTATCTCTTTCGTAATATTGGAACCCAGGGTTATCGGTGAAGCTGATCCATGGCAGAACCAGGACAGACCAAGGAATTACTGCTTTGCACAGCACATGGTTCAATTATGGAATTTGCTACCACAATTTATAGTGATGGCCACCAACATGGGCACCTTTAAAAAGGGATTCGACAAATTCATGAAGGATAAAGCTATCAATAACTACCAGTCATGTTAGTTGCATTAGTTCCAGTATCAGAAGCACTGTCTCCCTGAGTACTGGTTGATGAGGAGCATGAATGGGAGTTTGCTGTTGCACTCATGTCCTCATAGTGGGCTTCCCATGGGCATCTGGCTGGTTACTGTGAGAGCAGAATACTGGACAGGAGGGGCCTTTGATACTATCCAGCAAGGCTGCTCTTAAATCTATCTGCCTTTTGTTTTCCTAGGGTATGGCTCTTCATAAAAAAGCAGCAGAAGACAGACTTGCTACCACAGGTTCAGGACAGTCCTTCCTAGCTAGACAAAGGCAAGCCACCAGCACAAGAAGAGCCTATCCTGGGCATGTCCAGCCAGCTACAGCAAGGTAGAAGAAGGCCCTACCTTTTGAATGGAAGCCATCCTGGGATCAAGGCCTACTTCTGTTACGAGTGACAGCATTTCAGGAGACTTAGCCAGCATCCTTTCTGTATCTTTGTTCCTTGCGGTTGCTGTTAACTTCTCATTTCAGGAAGGTGGTTGTTTTTTTCTTTTTTAAGAAAACACTTCCTCAATGTTTTTAGTCTTACTTTCTGGAGTCTTCCCTTTGTCTTTTGATGTGCCAAAATGTTGGAAAACACCTAGTGGAATGTAATAATGGAATCTCCCCCTCTCTTTCCCTTGTTTATATGGAATTGTCCTGTCTCGCCTGAAAACTGATGATGGCTAAGTAGCAAACCGAAAATGTCCCATTGGCAAATGATGTTGCCATCCTTTCCAAGGCTACCATTGTATAAAGGGAATTACCTTTTCTTTCTAAATCCAGTCTGATCTGTTTAAACTATGTGATGGAATTTGCAATGGTGTTGCATAGAATTATTATGAAATGTGTTAGCAGCAATAGTCAGATGCTGGCGGAAGCTGTAACCTGGCTGCAAGTACCTGATCGTGTGTGTTCATGTCCTTCTCTTGGCTTTAATTTGGAGAGGCAAGCTGATTTTTGTCCTTATTTGCCCATGTCCTTTTTTCCTTTTAGCATTACTAAGGTTAAAAATGATTTGATGTTCCTCTTCCATTCTTGGTTAGTTCAATCACAGTGGAATACGACAAACATTCATTGCATGGCCAATTGCTTTAAAGCTTCCCTCTCTGCACTCTTAACCAAGTGGAGCACCCATCCTTTTCATTGCCATGTTATCGAAGTTCTCCACCTGCTTGGAAATCCTAGGAGATGGGACCATAGTAGTATTCTACTTACTGTGTGCCTTGATCCTACAGATGCCTAGTATTCTACATGGTTAAACCATCATGGAGAAATCTTATGAAGCAGTGAACTGTGTAGAACAGTGCCCTTCTGGCCCCCCATATATCATTTGACTCAAACTCCTGAGTCCCAGCCAACATGGTCAGGGATGATGGGAGTTGTAGTTCAAAAACTTACCCATCCCTGGTGTATAGAGTTGGTTTTGATTGGATGTCTTTGGTGGATGCTGTCTTCAAATTGCCATCTACCACTGAGGACTATTTTTAATAGGTCAATAAGGAGGGAGAGTCCATTCATTGCCTTACAGATGGTACCATTACCTTCAGGTTTGGTGATTCTAACATGAAAACTCGCTGTCCTTTTGTGCCAAATCTTCATACATGCCTGGGTCTTTGTCATGAAGGAAGGCTAGCAATTCCCCTTCAGATTCTGATCCTTCCAAGTATTGTGTTCTAGATGTTGAGCCACTTGCACCCTTTTCAAATTAATGTGTGAGAAGTTTGGGGTTGCTCAAGACGAGTAGTTCCATATGGATCCGCCATGGAAGTAGTTTAGAGGTTTTGTTGGAAAACTTCACCTTAAAATAAAAATTCAGTGTCTCTTAACGTTCAGCAGAGAACAGCTTTTGTTGTGTATCCTTCCAAATGTAGACCATAATGACCTTTTCCTTTCAAGGAGGGGAAAGGAATCAGAGATGGCTTTAACTTGGAAGTCCACCTGGTTTTTATGGTCACATTTTCAGTATAAAATGTTTTTCTTCTCATCCTCATTTTGTGCGAGAATGCACAGCACATCTTAATTTAAAAAAAGGAATATTGCCTTTATTCACCACCACCCTAGTACATAAAAGGAGTTCTTAAAGTTCAGTAATGTGTAGAATAATAATTAAAATGCAGGGTGCGGTTGTTAGCCCTTTGTAGTATGGTTTCAATGTTAGATGAAGTAAGCCAGGTATTTCCCTCAGTAGGCATAAAAGTAAATTTTAAAAAATCCTTCAAAGGATCATTCACTTGGTAATCTGCCTTTTTTCTGCAATAGTGAATTTGAAGCAGGAGGCAAAGTATGGGAAGTATCTGTGCATAGTTTTCAATTGCACTAACAAGCAAAGGTGTTAGATTGGCATCCTGTCTTTTTCTGCTGGTGGCAAGTAGTGTACTGGAAGCAAACGAGCAGTGATTAGTACTGAGTTAACCAGTTTTAGTGCAATGCATACTACACTTGCTATTCCGGGTCAGATAACATCTCCAGCAGTCTTAATTTTGCCAGCTGAATGCTTCTGCAGGCAAAAACCTCTTATTCTGTTGGGAGTGGCAGGAGTGTGTGTGTTTTTTTTCTTTTCTGCAGGATGTTGTGCATCTGATAGAACTATTCCTGTTTGTTCTGTGCCTGAAAGAAACTTGAAGACAACTTTAATTTTACAATTGGACCCGCATCTTTTTTTCTTTTTCTGTTTTTGATTTCCATTCTTGCTTTCCTTTCTCTGTTAGTTGGCGCTGTGGTTTTGCCTGTCTTCCACAGCATATTTTTGTTCCGTTTTTCATCTAGCATGAAAGCAAAAGCAACTTCTTTCTCCACTTTGGCTGCCTTATTTCTTGTTTGCATTGAAGTGGAAGGCAGGCTTATTATCAGTATTCTGAAATGTCAAGGACCTTTCATTAAAAACACTATTAAATTTTACTTTGATGCATTGAGAACCAAACATACATTCTTGTTGATCATTAAAAACCAAGGAGAGCAACAGTCAAGGACGAAATTCCCAGAATGACAGTTGCACTTAATTCCCATTGAAAGGAATAAAGACAGTTGTGGTTAAATTAAGTGTCTCTAATTTCCAGAGGACTTAAGTGCAACTGGCTTTCTACATATCAAGGTCACTGTGTCTTGCTGCTGTATACAGCTTTTGTGGCAAAGACAGAAATAAAAGGCTTGTTTCTAAAATATTTATATTGGGTGGAATGGAAACAATTCATAAACCAAGCAAGTCTGCTAATTTCTATAAACATGTCCACTGAATTTGCCTCCGATAGAGCAACAGCAATGTTGGCTTGTACTTCCTTATTTGAGAAGTATGTGTTCTAACGATGGATAAAATTTGGGCTAGCCAAATGGAATGGAGTTCATATTTTTCTAAAAGGAACATTTAGCAGCAAGTTGTGTGGGCATTACCAGGCTTGTTTTTAAACTAGGTTTACTTCAGGTATTGAAGGCTAGGAAGGCGGAGGGGGCGGTAAGATGAGTTGGCTTGATGCAAGAAAAACAACCACCCTACAGTTGTGTAGGTTGTAGCTTTTTGCTTGTATGATTTTTAACTTAAAAATTAAGCAATGTTCCCTCTTATAGTCCAAAAATTTCCTTTTCATGTTTGTATTTTTCTCCAGTTTAGGACTTTGGTAGATTTAATCTGTCTCTTGTGTTCCTCCTGTCGAATTAGGTCTTTCACCAATTACGATATGCAGTTGCAGTTGAATACTGGAAAGTGAAGGGACCCTCTGAAATGTGTATTAGATTATTTTTATGGCTTGCAAACAGATCAGATATGCGGCATTTTTGACAGGGTCACCTAGTAAGTCTTTTAACTGGGAGGTTTAAAGAGAGAGAAACCTTCAGTCTCCTAGCCATTAAAATAGATGATACTGGAGAAACGTAATTCTCTTTGGGTTAGCTGTGTGCACACACCCCACCCATAGGGTAATGTCTGACAAAGTTCTTTGTGTGAATCAGTGCATGCAAGCAGGCTCATGTGCTGCACCTCCACCTTGGAAAGAGAAAGGTAAATGTGGAACTCATCCCCGGGACACCTTTTTTTAAAAAAGGAAAGAAAGAAAGGGACATTATCCCTGAATGGAAGTGCTCATTTTCAGACTAATATACATTTGAACCTGCCTTTATCCTGTATTCAGGTTACAGGTCACTTAAACACAATAGCCCCAGTCCACTTCCACAGACAGGTGAAATCTGAAGACGCGTTTGTGGCTTGAAGACAGACTAGAACTATCCTCCCATATTGGTTCTGTGTTGGATGCTGGAAGTCTGGGTTGGAGAATGGTTCAGGCTGATCCACGTTATCAAATATAAAAAAATGGACACTCGTCTACGAAAGCTTATGCCATAATATATCTCTTAGTATTTAAGGTGCTACAAGACACTTAGTTGTGTTTACTGCCAGCAGACTGACACTGGTGGCTCTTTTCAAAACACTGTCAGTTTGGGTTGAGATTTTTTATAAAACTACGTGGATAGAACCCCAGCCAGTTAGGAGAAAAGACGTCAGCCTCAATGTCAGAGAAGCTTTGACGTTTCTGCATTGGAAGCAATTATGGGTTTTTAAGATGTACAAAATATCCTTTAGTATATTAAAGACCAACTTTTATATGCTCTCAACAATGGTATGGCGGGGAGGGGAGCCCATGGTCAGGATCTCCTCCAGTCAACCAGTCAGGAAAGTTTTAAATTGCAAGAGCAATTTCTTTTCTTTTTCTTTCAGCACATTGACATCCTATCTAATATAGGGGTGCACAGGTACTCAGCTGGTAAAATCTTATGTGGATTTATTAGCAAATGAGCTTTCAACACTTAGTACCGTAGCTTATCTTTTACGAACCATTTCCTTGTCACAGCAATGTTGCAGTGTGTAAGTCCATAAACTACACATATTTGCTAAACTTCTTAAAATGTCTCTAAACAGGGTAGTCATCATTTTTAATGTCTTTTTTTTAAAACAAAAACAAAAACATTTCAACAGCAATTAAATATTTGCTGCTTCTACCCCTCCCTTTTATTTTGGATATATGCGATATGTGGCTGCTTAACCTGCTGCAGTTTATCAAACAAGGGCTCTTTGGTCTCTACGCCATCTCTCTTTTTATCTCCTGTTCAGTCAACGTAAGCAAAACCTCTCATTTTAAAGGTCTTGGCACCTTTTTCTCCAAAGCAAAAACTTGCTTGCAAAGATGCTTATCTCCATTTGTGCGTAGGATTTTACCACTTTCCCATCCAACATTATAAAGCCCCCAATTCTTCTCAGCCACCGAGAGAGTGAAACTTGATACAGTATTCCTAAGTTCTAAAAATGGGTGTTGGGTAGGTTGTTGAGCTCCTGTAGCACTTCGTATGTTAACATCCATTGCCGCTGCTACTTAATTCTTCCTGTTAACAGTATTAACATGCAAGTCTCTTGCAACTTCTTCCATTTACTAAGCTAACATTTAATCTTAAATGTATTTTATATATGCACCTTTGTTGACTGCTATTATTTTAAAAGTGCACTAAAGGAGCCATGTTGTTCAATACTATATACATATATAGATATATAGATATACTTTTTTTTTTAATACCAGCAAGATCTTTCCTTGGAGAAAGCAGATAGGAAGTGGTGCCTGACCTCTTCCAGGTTTTTTATTTGAAACTCTGAGGCTTGACATATATGCAATATTTTATTTATTGATGTTGCATCCTGTCTTAATGTGTATATATCCTTTCTTGCTTTCCCCCCTCTCCCACTGCAGACTTGTACATTTCCTTTTAAAGGCTTCTTTTCCCATCTGTGCAGATGTGTACAAGCAGCTCTAGAAAGGAACATCAGTGGAGATCACTAATATCAAAGAAGCATACTCTTCCTTAGTTTCAGTATTATACGTGACATGGCCTTTCTGGATTATATTTAGGGTTTTCTGTATTTTTATGTTCTCTCTTCCTCATCCCTGCGTTAACTTCCTTTCAGATTGCACTAATGTCTTTATGTTATGAATTATTGCTATCATCCATGCAATACATTATGTTGACAGTGTAACTTGGAATGCTTTGTGCTGCCTTTAAACTATTTTTAAAGCTGCCTTTTTAAAAAAGAAAAAGGTTATACTCTTTTAAGTACATGCTTGTGCTGCTCTAGATAATGTTTTGTATTGAAGCAGACCTAGGAAATGTGGCAGTGTGATAGAAAACCCAAGGAAAGATTGATTTGTGGCTGCATTAGTATCTTACTGTTACATTAGCCATCCTGCGGGAATGTTGAATGATCCTTCCAAGCCTCTGGTCAGCAACCATTTTATAGGAGGGCTGCTTTGAGGATGGAATAGAAATTGGCAGGCCAGCTCTCAACCCGTGCTTCCAAAATGCCAGCAAGTCCCATTGGCAGGGCTATCACATCCACTCTGCATGCCTCTTGGTTGATAGCTGGCCTTCATCTTGGTTCTGCTCAAGGGGACAGACTTGGCCTCAAGGCATGCAGATGCTGGTCTCTGCTTTTAAGCCATAGGAATTATCTACACAGTCAAGTGAAAAAAGAAACTGTTACTAAGCGCTGTATGGGTTTGATTAGCAGGCTTTTTCTAGCAGTCGTACACTTTTAGTCCTGGTGTCGCTTAGCCTCTGCCTGCTTAAACAGAGGGGAAGACACTGTTCTGCAGAACCAAGCCCCCCCCCCCTCTCTCTGTTCAGGACAAGTTATTTGATCCAAGGCTTGAATGGACTTTTCTTCTTGCTGAGCACCAGCAGCTTATAAATGTAGTCCCCCGCCCCCCGAACGACATTGGTTGTGCTCTGAATTTGATGATTCAAGGACGTAGTTTAGGTGGAAATAAACTAATCGATCAGTTCCAAAGTAGTGAAAATGTGCAGCTCTCCCAAGCTACCTCCAAGATAGGCACGGTGGGAAAAGTTCTCTCCATTGTTCGCTTTCACCCCAACTTGACTAAGGAATGTGTGCGCCAGGGGAGGGGGAAGATTGAGGTCCAGTTTGAATCCTGGTTCCCTTGCATGCTCAGATCGAATGTCAAGGATGATGAGGTCTGCCATGTCACTCACCATTGCCCACTTCGATGTGGGGATCTCTGACATCAAGCAGCTGGGTTGCTGTTGGTTTAGGATTGAATTAGGCAGATGTGTAGGACCTGGTAGTAGAAATTTGATGTTCAACATTTGAATGTAAGACTTGCCGGATACTTGTGATAGACAAGTACTATGTAAGTTCCGAACTCGAGGGGGAGGTGTCTGCTGCCTTCGTTATTCCAATACCTAATCATGAGGCATCAATATCCTTTCCTACCTTTTCTTCTCTTGCACAAACTTTTGAGTTAACTGGTTTGCAAGGAATTGCCTTGTAGTTGTCTGGTGTGGTTGCTTTTGGAGTCTTCTTGTTTTGTGTTTGCTGCTGCTCTTAACATACATGGCTTGAGGTCAGGGGCTTTTTTTGTATCTTGTGTCTTTTTTTTTTCTTGCCTACTAAAACATGTCAGACCACTAGCTGGAGTCGTAGAGGAATGTGAGATTATAGTAAAAGCTCCAATAGGCACTTTTGGCTGTCTATTTGAAACGGTTTGGGTTTGTGCAAATGCAACTTTCTGAGATCCTAAGCATGTTTTAAACATATCGGTTACTGTGTGTTATGTAGTTTTTGCGTTGTCTCTCTCTCTCCCCCCCCCCGCCCCACCCATTTTTCAATAGCAACTTGACTGTCCTGACCTAGATGTTGACTGGTTACCAAAATTACTGTTTATGAAACCGCCAGTGATATTTTCCCCCCCTGTAAGAGTGTAAACTCCTCCAACCACCAAATATTAATTCTCTCCCCACCTATGAATCTTACCCTGTATCTACCATCTTGCCATGGTAGTGGTTTTGGTATGAATGTGTGTAAAGACAAGGTAATATGGTCAGGTGTTCAAAGCACCCTCCCCTTCCCCATTCAAATAATAATGCTTCCAAGGCTACAAAACCAGTGTACAGTTGTTAAACAAGTTGTAAATAAAGGCTTATATAAAACTTGGTGCTGATTTTTATTACATGAAGCAATTGTTATTTATCACACACATATCCCGGCATTTCTCTAGAAAACACAGGTTGTTGTGCACGGTCTTTCCCATTTTATCCTCAAAATAGTCCTGTGAAGGTAGGTCAAGACAATTCACCACTAAGAAAAGAGGGGCTATTTGATATGATTTATCCATGTTGAAAATTGGCGTTTGAACATGTTAAAAACTGAGTGTGCAACACTATTAAAGGCAGTGTAATTATAGGTAGTAACAGTGGGACAATCAAAGTTATCAACCTAGAACCGTGATAGAGGCGAGAAAATCTTATTGCACAGAAGAAATGTATTCCAAAGGAAAGAGAGCCAAATGTCAATCAGCATGCCACCCTAGCCCCAAAATGGGAGCATCAAACCCCAATTTGGAAGGGGAGGGAATCTGTCTGAGGAAGTTGTAACACCACTCTTATTTGTTGTTCGTTTATCTTCCTGATTTTTTCACCCCCGTTTTGAAAATGCCTTTTATAGCAAAAGCTTTGTTATCTTGGTTTGGTTAGCAACTTCCTCTAATACTGGTTTTGCAGAACTCTTCACCACCACCACAAATAGTCTATTAGCACTGCCTCAAGAGCTGTCTTGGGATGAGTTAAGAGATGTAGCTGGGTTGGGTGGTAACTGCTTTATGTTGCTTTGAACAAGCAGGCAATAGGTAATTTTCATCTACACAGATTGTGGAGGAGCTTGTATTTGCATTGTGTGAAGGCATCCTCGAAGGCAGTGATAAACTTCATAAAATAGGTAAGATTGTAGACTTCTCTTTGTTATCTCATTCTCAAAAAAGCCTAACCAAAAGTTAGTAATGTGTCATATGGGATTGAACTTAATTGGTGTTGAAGGAGAAGTATGGAGTATGTCAAAACACTAAACACAACATTCACCAATAAAGAGCACATTGTGACTGCTCACAGGAGATGCTAAGTTGCCTCTCGTGCTAATATGGATTACTTCTGATAAAAGTATGGTAGATAAAATCACTTTTCATAAACACATAGCCCTTCTGGCCATGATACAGGTTTCTCCAAATAACCTGATTACAGTATTATACCCAGGACAGTAGCTGGTTGGAACAGATGGGCTGTCAACTACAGTACCTGGAAGTCAGGCCAGGTGTTTTTTCTTGGACTGACTCAAGGGAAGCAAAATGTTACTGGCAAAAAGGGCGCCCTACCTGCAGCCAGCTCAAAAGAGTATACGTATATACATTTCACTGGTGAACCTGTGACATGTGAGTTCTATACCTTTTTAAATATCTCAAAACAGTACATAAACATTACTTCCAACAACTGCACACTTCTTTAAAACATAATTCTATGCAAGAATTTAAACAGTGTACAAGTAGAGACATTATTGGAAGGGAATCAGCACCCAGTGGACAACTTTAGCACATCATTTTGGCCACTGTCCTGTACCGTGAATGAAGCCTAGCACCAGGAACAAGCAGCAATTAGTGGTGCGTCCAAGCAAAAATGGCACTTGACCCATTCACCAAGAACCTCTCAGAAATATGGAGCCTAATCCCAATATTAAAGGTAGGTTGGAAGGTCCCCCCAAATTGTTCACATACAATGCCTGAAATGCATTTTTGAGGAGTGCAGTGTCACGATTATATTCTCAGCATCAGAATCTATACACCTACTTGCAAGTTTCACTGAGGTTTTGAAAGTGCCTTGGCTCCCTCACAAACCTGTTAAGTGAGTGGTGAAGGCCTTTGTGGGTACAGCTGTCCATCTCTGGACTGCTGTCCCCAGAAATGCTTGGGTTAGTGCCAACACTTCTGTCCTTTTCCTGCCAAAAATGTGTTTTTAAAAAACCCAAAATTGTCAGACACTGATAACCATTAACAGATCTAATTTTAGTCTACTGCGATAGCCATCTGCTTTCATGTGCTGAATTGTGTTGATTTGTAGTGACACTGGCAGCATAATTGAAGAGCAGGATGCCAACAAACATCTAACAAAGCCTGTAAAAACTGAAATGTAACACACCTTTGCACTCTGGGGAGTTCGCAGTAGTTGAGGCTTTAGAGACTGAATCTGTCTTTTATCAGCTGGTGACGGAATGCTGTGGGTGCCTAAGTTAGGAACAGTCTCAAACCCGTACTTCTGACATAGATGCTGCCCCCCCCCCAACACTGCAGGTTTACATTTTACAACAAAACAAACTCACAAAAAACAACGTCATCTTACGAACCAAGAACTTCTCCAGTGTAGGTCTTATTAAAAGATCACTGAAAAAGAATGCCTGGCATCAATGGGTCTGGATAACACGCCAACACCAAAGAAGAACCAACTGAACAACAGTCTTGAAAATGCTTTATTGAACTGCGTGTCTTATTGTAATGTGCAGGTGTGTTTGAAAAGACTACAGCTTGAAAACTGGTTTTGAAAATCCTCAACAATTAAAAAAAAAATCCCTAGCTGGGTTAAACTCCCAAGATAACCAGAGGGCTGCTGTAAAATACCCCCCTAGAACATTCTGTTGCAGAGACTAAAAAAAAGAACCAAATCTAGTACTGTATTTTATATAGAAATAACTGGAGTCAAACTAAAAACCAAAAACCAGTGGGTGGGGCTTTTTACCATTTTTGATGAGAATCTGTCCTTTTAAAGCCCCACCATACTGCTCAAGTCTGCAATTTAATTCTAAGATGCTTGCTATGTAGCAGAAGTGGAAAGGGTAGAGAAGGGAGATAAGAGATGAAGAAAGTGAGAGAACCAGAGAGAAACATGATTATTGTCTAAGCCTAGTTTAGATTTAATCAGAAGCTGTGTGCAATTTTGTCTTTATATCTAACTTTACATTCCCTTCCCCACCACCCCAACCCCCCAAAACAAAAAAAAACCCTCCTGTCCCTGCCTTGGGGCTATTATGAAAGTCTATGCACAAAAACACTGTACATTTTTATACATACAGGATTAATAGTATAGGCATGTAGGTGGCATGATTCAATTAAAAAGGCTTTTTACTTTTTTTATACCAGGAAAAAAAAATCAAGAAATAATAAATAAAAAGGTGCTAGAATTAGCATTAAGAATGCAGTTGTAATATATTGACAAAAGTTTGGGAAGTCAACCTCCTCAAGCTCTCCTGTTGCTGACAAGTCTCTGCAAACTAGGTAGCAAATACATAAATAACTCAAAAACATATGATTGAGACTGTGAAGGTTTTTTAAAACTAAGACAACATAATCCAGGTTAACTTTTGTTTTCTTTTAAGACAATGAGCAAATGAATAATCTACACCTGAATAAAACATGTTTTAACAGTTTGAAAATGGTTTTCTTTTAACAACCACAAAAAGGAAAAAAAACCTTTTAAACAAAGTTGAACAAGTATTTTGATTATAGGGCACACAAAAAGCCCCCTTTGCCAGAAGATTTTGGCAGTGGCCTTACTTTTGTGTCTCCTAGAGATGCATAAAAAGCAGGCTGAAACTCCACGTGGATGTGCGATGGTTAAAGAGAGCAACACAAGGGTCACACTGAGCAAAACGTCACACCCTGGAAACAAGCTGTCCCACTGTAGAGCTTGCATGATGTGCAAACGGCACATGTAATAAAAGTGGTTCAGACGTACATTATTCAAAAGCTACTTGATGGCCACACAATGCTAAGTGAGCATTAACCTCTTTGCCTTGTAACCTCTGAATAATGGGAAAGCTTTTGGGGGAGGGGGAGGGAGTCGTTTATAGTTTTACTCCTTGTATTTAAATTTTCTTTAAATGACAAGGTCACTAAAACTCATGCACGCTGCAAAAAACCTCATGCAGTAAAGGTAAACCATCCAAGCAGTTTTTATTCATTAATATTCATAAATACACACAGCAGCTTCATTAGAGATTTCATTTTTTTTCCTCTTCAGTTTGAATGTGGAGTATTAGGAGAACCTTTTTGCATGTCAAAAAGTACAGGGCACAGAGGATTTCCCTCTGATCTGCAACCTACATTTACCTGCTAGAAGTAAAAATTATTTTTAAGTGGAAATGATTATCATATATATCTTTCTCTCTTCCTTTGAATGTACACAATGTAACAAGAGTGACAGACCTGAAATTACAATCACCAAAACAAACCCAAGATAGTTGTTGTCCACTTTCATTGGCAAATACAGCACAGAGGACATTGTCTGCGAAGTGGGATGTCATCAAAGAGGAGGTGGAGGAGGCTCGTTTCCTTTATTACTCTCTTTTAAATTTAGATTTTCTAAAGCAACATCTAAAGGCATAATATCTACACAGCCCATAGCACCAAAATCGGCAACCTCCCCACGCTCGTCCTCATCAGAGGAGGAGCTTTCTTCCCGCATTAAAGTGGACAGCAGAAGCTCTTGAACAAACAGGCTGCGGTCAGCTCGCTCACTCTCCATTGACTGACGCTCTACTTCAGACATCTTGGGATCGTTCAACCTGCACAAGGGGAGACAAAGCAGGATATAGCTGAAAATTCTGAGGCTCAGGAACACTGTACACAACAAGAGTCTAATAATCTACAAGATTATGAAAAGACCTGTGGATGTCTTGGGTTCAGAAAAGATGCATCCGATTTATTTCTATACTGGGAAAGAGATGATCAGGACAGCCAGTGATCACTCCTTGCTTACAGCGAGGGGGAAAAGTATGTGATGCCCTGCTAAATTTGCCCGTTTGCCCCCTGACGAAGAAATGACCAGTCCATAATTTTAATGGTCGGGTTATTGTAGCTGTGAGAGACAGAATAACAACAGGAAGAAACCCCAGAAACCCAGAAGACAAAAGTCAGAGATTGATGTGCATTATAATGAGTGAAATAAGTAAAATTATGGACTGGTCATTTCTTCGTCAGGGGGCAAACGGGCAAATTTAGCAGGGGATCAAATACTTTTTCCTCTCGCTGTATATCCAATACACTGAGTCCCTACCCACCAGCGCTCTGGAGAACTTAACTGCTCTAATGCTGTTTCTATGGAACCCATTCAGTTCCCCTGAACCACAACACCTCAAATTCTCGGTTTACCACAGGGTAGTACAACTTTTAACAAACCTGCATCGTAACTGGAGGGATTACTGCTCAGCTAGTTGAATGTATGCGGCACATGCCATTCAACTTTCACATCTTCTGCTATCAGATAGTTTGCCACCTTGGTACTTTTTGCGTGAAAATGTAACAAAATAGAGGGTTCTGCTACAAAGGGAGGACCCCAGGAACATAGGCAGGAGCTGAGATTAAAATCTCTTTCCCAGGAATCGTCACACAGGGATTATTCTGACCCAAAGATGGTATTAGGTATCTTTTAGAATTTATCTGAACAAAAGTATAAAAGTTGCCGAGATGTAAGCAAAGAAGGAGAAGACCTTTTTTAATGAAGGAATCAAAACAAACGAGATGTTTAAAACAAGGCTCCTTCTCTATTTTTTTAAAGAAGGCATTCCCTTAAGATAAAATTGAGGAAGGAAGAATAATCTTACAGAGGAAGAACTTCTTTGTAAGCAAGGCAAAGCTGAAGGGCCAAATTGAAGGCCAAAGTTACTGAGGCCAATATGAGGAAGTGGGAAAGTGGCTTAAGAATTCTCTTTTCAAATATGTGGCTAAGCTTTTTAAAATATGGCAATTGTGTATCTATCTGTGTAGATTTGTGAGGCCCATGCCATGGTACTCCATATGTGGTATTTTACTCCACTGGAGTTACCTAAGACTTCTAATGGCACAAAAGCAGGCTGTTGGGAGATGTTGTACAGACAGTGGAAGCTACTAATCATATGGACGGTAGAAGGCACATGTAGCAAGCAGATGATTATTAGTCTCAGTTCTACAGGATGTAACTTTCCTTTTAGGCGTTATAAACTAATTCAGAGTTAGCATATAATGTAAATTGTGACAGCCATAGTTTGACACTGACACCACACTCAGTCTCCTTCAGTAAAATACAGTGGTGCCTCGCAATACGAATTTAATTCGTTCTGTGAGTCAATTCGCTTTGCAAAAAATTCGTCTTGCGAATCCCATAGGAATGCATTGAATTTTTTTTTGGCCCATTAATAATTGAATTTCAATGCATTCCTATGGGAAACCGCGATTCGCTAGACAAATTTTTCACAAAACGAATTTGTCTTGCGAGGCAACCTCCGATCGCAAAACCCATTTGTCTAGCGAAAAATTCATCTAGCAGGGCATTCGTCTAGCGAGGTACCACTGTAATGTCTTTGGAAGGTGTCAGAAGAAATGAAAATGATTTTAAAATAACATAGTATGTAAAATATTATAATCAGTCTACAATGGAGGACCATTATTAATTGGTTCCCTTTTGTTCTATATTATGTGTTCTCATAGAGTTTTGTTTAAAAAGAATTAAAGAGAAATATTTGATGAATCCATTACTATCTCGGTATTTCTACTTTACAATGGATACAATTTTTGTAATGTACAAATTTGAGAATATGTATATGAAGATTTAATTTGTTGTAATATATTTTTATTCATAATTTTTTTAAAAATATACCAGCATCTTGGAATTCAGAGTTTAACTCATAATGAATTGCATCTACACATAACAGCAGTGTATTAAACGGCCCTCAGATTGCTCAGTAATTTCCTTGATTTTTCCAGGAATGCAAATTGCAAGAAAAACTTGTATTCAACGCCTACTTTTAAATTAGTTTGAGCCACTTTAAAACTCTATCCCCTCTCTGCCCTTTGCCACTTAAGCCAACAATCACTTTTTAGTAGATACAAGCAGTAACAGAAAAGGCACAAAAGTTTACATGTGCTTGGCTGCAGATAATGACTGCTGAAGGAGGTGGCTAAAAAGCTGTTTGTGGGGAGGAGGAAGATGCCATCAAAATAGTACACAAATTTCAAAAGCGGGGGTGAATTCCTGGAGTGATTCAGAACCAATAATTGCAATTCCGACCCTCTAGAACGAGTTACCTTGTAAGGAGGAACTGAGAGTTCTGGATAGCCTGCTGACTGTTTTCTGTGTTGGATGTGTTGGTTGTTGCTGTGGATTGTGTAATAGTAGTGGTGACGCCGCTAGTGTTGGCGCGCCTTGTCGCGTTACGTGCAGTCTCCAGTTGTTGCCGTGCCGCCTGTGCATGCTGCCGTTCTAACTGCAGTTGCATCTGCAGTTGCTGCAACTGAGATGCGGAAGGGCCAGAGGAATTGAGCTGTCCCCCTGCAGAACGCCTCACACCGGACAACTGAGATAAAAGCTCTGCCGACAATATAAAAAAGGATTTGGGAATTAAGAGAGAAATCTACTATAACCAAACAGTCCTCTACCACTACCACCTCACTCTGCCACAGTATCTATTCCATAAGCTTCCCATTTTGCTACTACAAGGTAAAACAAACGGTGGTACACTCATAATCCCAAAAATGCAGCCCCAATGATCCCCTACCCTGACACATCATCAGGGTTTTACCAGTACAGTAGCACATTCAACCTAGCAGTTCAAAAGCACGTCAAAGTGCAAGTAGATAAATAGGTACTGCTACAGCAGGAAGGTAAACAGTGTTTCCGTGTGCTGCTCTGGTTCGCCAGAAGTGGCTTTCTCATGCTGGCCACATGACCTGGAAGCTGTACGCTGGCTCCCTCGGCCAATAACGTGAGATGGGCCGCAACCCCAGTCAGTCACAACTGGACCTAATGGTCAGGGGTTCCTTTGCCTTTACCTTTAGCACATTCAACAAGCCCTGAGGAGACTTTTGAAGTGGCTGGAATTATTGCTCAAAGCAGCAGTTCCTTAAAACTTTCTCAGCCAGCCCAAATAGTTCATCGTTGCAGCAACTTCTTAAAAATATAAACATCCATGTGGATATTTAAAGCTCTGGTTCACTGAAGGCTATCCAGAGGGAACAGAGATAAAATCTAACAACAGATATTCCTGCTTTGGGGAGGGGGGTTAAATAATGCAAGTGCACAGAAATACAAAGGGGTATGTAGATATTCACAAATCTTACCAGCTATAGGATCCATGGCTTCCCTATTGCTTGGAGAATATGAACTCTGCGAAGATGAAAAACCACCAGTGGAACTGCTAGTAAAGTGCATGTTGGATCTACGTGCGCGAGGGCCACCCAAACCCCGGCCTGGGTGAAACATTCTACGTACATGCCGAACACCACTGGATTCATCGTAAGCAATACGTTAAGGGTCAACACGCAAACAGGTAACGTCTTAGCCACTAAGACAATGGACTTGTAAAGAACAGGAGCAAAGCTTCCTTTTTAGTTTAGAGGAGCAGTGGCCACATTCAAGGCTAGCCAGCCCTCCAAGGCCAGTGCGCTACACTCACCAGGTATCCAATACTGTATGTAAACACACCCACACCCTCGCACACAGTTCTCTCGTTAATTGGAACACACCACACTCATGGCCAGCGCTGGGCTGAGAGGCCTAAATCTATCCTCCCAGCCTAGGGCTGCAATCATGACATCTGAAGAGCAGACACAGCAATTTCCCTCCCCATTGCATGACTCGCATGGGAGGAATGGAACACCAGACTCGGTGAAAGGGCCCAATTATTCGACACCATTATGGCCACATAAAGCAGATGCAGAGAGTATGCAGGCTCTGCTTAGTGTGATGCTGGCATCCCAAACATGTTGAGTTTGGGGTGCACTGCTCTGCTCTGCTTAGAGGCATGCTCCAGCTTGCCTGCTCCCAATGCTATAACACAGTGGTTCCCAATTAGCTAAGTATCGTGGATTTCTTGTTATTTAAAAGTCAAGCCATGGACTCCCCCTCCCCCTACTTTGGAATTTTTTTGTATCTCCAAGATAGTTTTTGTTATGTGAATGGTGCTACTGACCCCCTGGGTGGATTATGAAATTCCCAATTGGGAACCACTGCTATTATGTGTCTTCTCAAGCCTAGCTTGGTGTGAACCAAGCACAACCCCAGGAACTAGCAAGGTCATAAAATTATCCTAGCAGTTGCATTTCTATCTTCAGATCCCCTTATCTAAAAAATCACACTGGGTGTACTTAAAACAATTTTGCACAATATTAGCATTATAGATGCAGAGCAATGCGCAGCAAATGCGAAATCCAGAGGGAGAACTGTGAGGGGGGAAGATATTTTGTATGCTATCAGGGGGTGGCTAGTTTCACCCATGTTGCCCCAGTTCCAGCCCAAGGAACCTTCAGAAGGGAGTTGCTCCCCTGGGCATTATGGGTATGTGTATTTTAATGAGCTGAATACAGTAAAAGATTATCGGTCATGGGGTGGGGAATGTGTATTTGTTAATCATATATTTTTACATTAATTGTGATGCTTAGCTTATTTTTTCAGTTGTTGCTTTGCTAATAGTGTTTTATAGATTGTAATGGTTTCACTGAGGATTTGTAAATTATTCTATATAATTTGTGCTGCATTTGTGATGTTCTATCATGTTATTGTCATTTATTGTTTATAAGCCACTTTGGGATACATCTGAATGAAATGCGGCATAGAACTATAATAAAGCAAATCAAGAAAATTAACAATCTCAGAGGCAACATGCCAATGGAATTACAAGCTACAGGAATGTATTCTTCTGAACGCTATCTTGGAGCAGCATTCCCAAAACCTGAGGAGAGGTTACCTGCTCAGACAGAACGTATTTTTCCTTTCCTCAAAAGAAAGGAAAATAAATCCTACTAATTTATACTAGCCAATAGTGGTGCAATTAATATGAAGTGCTCCAAGCAGCGTTTCTCTTGCTTATCTAGCTATTCAAAGAAAACTATGTAATATGCTAACAAAAGCACCTATTTCAGAATCAACATGGGTGACTATTAATATAGAAGGCAAAAATTCTTCAGTTGCTTCTTCTTGACTTAGGCAAGGATATTAAATCTCTTGGAGCTCTATGTTCCAGTGTAAGATGAGCTGCAAAGTCATCCGTAACATGATTGGGATCTCCTCCTGGTAATGCTGCACATATCGGACAAATCTGTAATGACAGAAGTAAGAAAGGCCATGTGAGCAAGTGTCTTCAAGGCCAAAAAAAATGACCAACTCGCTGAACAGAAGCTACTATCACATGCTGAGAAAATAGCAGCCCTTGTACAACTCACCCTCCAGTTCATAATGATTCTCAAGACCAGCCTTCCAAATAATCAGGAAGTCAGTGAAAGTCCTCAACCAGATTCATTCACCTGATGGTCGCCTGAGCACTGCTCCCCTCCTTGCTGCCAGTACAAACAGGAAGGAGCGACTATCACAAAAACAGGCACAGCTCTGTGCCTTTCATGCTCCTGAACAGGGAAGAGCCAAGATGAGCAACTGTCCTTGGTACTTCATAGTTTCTTCGCATACCATGGCTCTTAAAGCAGCTGCTTCTTTTCTGACTCCCCCAGATGTAACACAGAGGACTTTATGTCTAAAAGAAGGCAAAAGAACTGCCGTCTGCAGGCAGCTTCCATGGCACTGCTATGGAGACAGAGTGTGGGCTGGTATATTCTTCCTTGCTAGAGAGGAAGTAGTTCATCAGCTCCACCTAGTTTATCCTCGCAAACTCCAGGGGAGGGGGCTTGGTTGGACGGATTCTCTAGCCATCTCTCCCTAACAGAACTACTTTGTCCCTAAAACTCTGCTACCAAGAAAGCGAAGGGAAAAAAATATAGGGTCAGTTCAGGCAACTGGGGCACATCCTTCCAAACAGAATTCCATATGAGAGAGCTCCATTCTGGAGGTTTGCACTCCCCCCCCCCTTTTTTTTAGAAAGGCAGAGAAACAGAAAGCATAGTAAGCAGCCTTGAAAGCAGAGGATCTTCATTCTGGAGGCAGCACACAGAAGCTGTTTCTCCTTTCCAGGAGGAGATGAAGACAAAAGCAGATCACCTACCACTTGTACTAGTATTACAGGACGATACTAAACACAGGGTTTTCTTGTCTGAAAAGAATTATTACCCCAGCCAAGAGGTTGTTTTCAAGCCAGATAAAAGTACTGAAAGTAGGACTTGTGCAAAAAACAAACAAACCACAAAGCAGATGCAACATCAAATATATTTCCCAGATGGATAGATGGGTGTTTACTACGAGTGTCCATTTGTTAAAAGTTTTAGTTCTGTTTTAAAGGCATCTGTTCTTTTTTGTGTTTTTAACTGTTTTTAATTATCCTATGTGAAAATTGTCTTGATTCAGTGGTTTAGAAGGCAATACATAAAACAATCATAATAATTAGAAACATGGCACACAGCAACCACTTTAGACAGAAAACAAACAATTACAAAGGGAAGATTGAGCAGCACATGTTTCAATAAATATGAGTGATTTGATTTAGCTCAATCATTTTACTAAAGGGATAAAGGGACAGGAAACAACTTCAGCCATGTCTCCGTACTTTTAAGCTTGCTGTGTCTTCTTGTGCCATTCTGCTTTCAATAATGAGAAGTAAAATGAACACAAAATGCAGACTTATCTGACTATGCAAGAACATGCACTGACACATACAAAGTTTTGCTTCCCAATAATTCTTCTATCCATTTATGCAGAGTCTCTTTAAACCCAAGGGTTTTTTTATAAATGACAGATAATCCTGTGTGAGTTTGTCCAGGAGACCAATACATACAAGACTTCAAAGCTTTTCTGTGCCACACCTATTGGTATATCAAATCTGATAAAAACAATTTTTAATAAACCTATATACAAGTTCTGATTTTGCTCAGGCACCTTTTCCCCTTCCAGTCTTCTCCTTTGCTGTTGCCTGAACTGCCTTTTCCCCAGTTTGGAGCATGGGGAAAAAACCTTAAGAGCTGCCTGAAAGCAACTTGCCACATTTGCAGAGACAGAGAGACTTCTAAGTGAATGAGACAGGATTATGGATCCTCTGATTACTTCTGGAATAAGCCCACCTCCCTACGGCATTGCACAGAAAACTCTCAAGCTCAATGCCTGGGATACCAGGAAGAATGGAGTACTTTGCTCAGCACTGTCATCACCATTCAGACTGGTTTCACATCTATGAAACATTACTGCCACCCTGTGGAATCAATCCAAACTTATGTTACAGGCTGAATTGTAAGATCAGTAGTGCTGCAATATTTAATTGGTAGATTAGTCAAAAAAGCTTGAACTCTGAGTATTAACTGAGCCTTTCAATAAGGTATACAAATACCACAACTGCAGAAAGGTGCATATTTGGAACACCTCGCTATAAAGAAAATAATGGAACAGATGTTCTTCGTCCAGTATTTGAAGCCAGCATATGGAGGTTTTGATAATGTGCATATTTAGTTACACATAATCAATTAAAAGGAAAATGATGAATCAGCTGAACATTCTTTAACTGAAAACTAGCAAATTTCAGCACCAAATTTCTTATTTAAACCTGCACTTGGAAGCAAAATTTGTTTTATTCTCGAACCACCAAACTGTCCACAGGCTGATGGACTCAGAATACGCTGATTCAATGGCAACACTATATAGGTGCCTTTCCCTACGTAAAAGTGAAACTGCACCCTACTAAGCTCAAGCTTGCAATGTTAACAAAAGAATAGGAATCTTAATGTAACCAAAGCATAGAAAATGAGAGAACCAGGTTTCCTCTGATGTCCCCCCCACAAAAAAGGAAAACAAAAATCACAACCCAAATATTTTTGAATATTCTCCCATGCATGCTATCCTCTGAAAGCTAGCATATTGCATAGTTAAGAGTATGAGCTACAAGCCAGCAAGTCTCTGGCTCAAATGAGCTCCACGGGCAGCCTCTGGCAATGCATGGATAGTAATACTGGTCTACCTTAAAGGGTAGTTGTAAGGATTATTAAGATAATGCACGTGAAGGTCTCTGAACACCCTAAAGATAAATATTCGGCTGAAGTGTTTCTTTCCAACGCTGGGTATTTTTTTCTAAACAATGAAAATAGGAAGAGCCGGCTGTATCAGGCCAGTGGCCCATCTAATCCAGCATCCTGTTTTCACAGTGGCCGAACTCATGCCTGTGGGAAATCAGCCAGCAGGATTCAAGCGCAAGAGCACTCTCCCCTCCTGTGGTTTCCAGCAACTGATATTCAAAAGCTCTGCTGCCTCCAGCTATGGAGGCAGACCATAGCTATCCTGGCTACTAGCCCTCCATAGCCCTCTGCTCCATGAATTTGCTTGGTTCTCTTTTAAAGCCTTTTGGTCACACTTTTCCTCCAAGTGTAAATAGCATGGCCTTGCATTCAGAATGGAGAAAGGGCAACTGCATTTGATCAGATATGGTACAAAGCATTCTCAAGGTAAGGTCTGTATTATTTTCCATGGGAGGATTTTCCAGGGGGAGAGGACCAGAAGAGAAAACCTGAAAATAAAATTGTCAATTGGGGGGGGGGGGAAAGACATTGGTAAGTGATCTCCTGAGACTTTTAATATTAAATTAGTATTTATAAATTGTAACTAATTTTCTATTTTAAAAACCTCCACGATAGGCAGTTTTTCAAGTTTTAAGTTATTGCTGGTGTTATTCAGAAGACTGGTTGTGCTTACCACTTCTGTTGATGTTTCTGCATGTTCTGAAGTAACATGTTCTTGAAGAGATGTTTCCGTATACCCCATTTTTCCACAATAAGGACAAGTAAAAGACTGTGGCTGCTCTACAGAGAAAGCTTCTCCACCATAGTACAAATCTGAGGGGGAAATAAGATATGTGAGAATTCCCTTCATAAAAAATGATCATGGTTACAAATATAGGGCACACCAAACTTAACTTAAACATATGGTCTAATGTGCAATTCAGTTATCAAGAGTTGCATCCAACTAATTCACAGTATGTATGGAACTTCCATGAGTACAACACAACTTTCCCTCTTTTTCTTCCCCCTGCAGCCCCCAAATTTGCTTTGGGTTTGCCCCCAACTCTCCAGAGCAGATTTTGGGGAGGGAGAAGTTCTATTGTGTTTACACAAGTTGTTCTGCACACCCAATCGAACACAATTAATCATCTCTCACAATACAGGATTTTCATTTTGTGTTTTGTTAGCCACATCATCTTTTTTTATATAATTATTATTCAGAATTGAGAAAGAATGAAGCAGCCTGCAGCTGAATCAATTTGCTGAGGCACTTAACTGCTGGCTGTGATGGGGTTGTTTCATTTTATGCTATTTGTTTTCATTTGATGCTTATTTATATTGTTTTATTTTTCTTTCGCAAGCAGCTCTGAGAACCCATATTTAAAAGTGAGATAGAAGTCTTCTATATACTAGACCCTACTATCATTTTTTTTAAAAAAGGTTGCTTCATCAGAGGGAAGGAAATGCAAAGAGTCACCCCTCCTTCTGGGTTGCAGTTATGGGGAAAATTAGCAACGTTATTGGTAACTTAGTCCAGCCAGTTCAAGCTTGGTACTTCCTCTCTTCATTTTAAAGCAACAACTCCTCAGTAACATTAAAACCATTTGTCCTTTAACTGGTAGCGGAAACCTGCCCTGCTGTGGGCTCAGGGATGGAAAGATGATTTCAAATTTTACAATCAATAACTGGCTCAAAAGGGTTGTACATGCTGCAGTCATGGGAAAAATTGCTCATCAACGGTCTATGCTGCAGGAAAATGCAGAGCCTGAGGATTATGCGGATATTTGTTGTAATTTCATTACAGTACATATCTCAGTATCACCCAAGCTCAATATAGTCCCCACAAATCATTTATCTGAAAGTAGCTTTAGTATTTTCTCCATTTGTTTACCTTACCCATGACCTAATTTCTCTTCCTTACAGTTAGAATCTGTTAACGCTTTCATTATTTTAATCTAAATGTGCATCTGGCTGGGCTTCCCCAGGCACTCTGGGCGGCTTCCAACAGAAATATTAAAATACACTAATTTCTTAAAGATTTAAAGCTTCCCTAAACAGGGCTGCCTTCAGGTGTCCTCTAAAAGTCTGGTAGTTATTTTTCTTTTTGACATCTGGTGGGAGGGCATTCCACAGGGTGGGTGCCACTACCGAGAAGGCCCTCTGCCTGGTTCCCTGTAACTTGGCTTCTCACAGCAAGGGAACCGCCAGAAGGCCCTCGGCACTGGACCTCAGTGTCCAGGCAGAGCGATGGAGGTGGAGACGCTCCTTCAGGTATACTGGACCGAGGCCGTTTAGGGCTTTAAAGGTCAGCACCAACACTTTGAATTGTGCTCGGAAACCTACTGGGAGCCAATGCAGGTCTTTCAAGACCAGTGTTATGTGGTCTCGGTCTTGTTGTTTTGTTCTTTTCTCTTTAAAAAAACACATGAATTAATTTTTTTAAAAAAAGATTGGTTCATCAAAGAGAAGGAACCGCAAAGAGCCGCCTGTCCCTTTGTGTTTATGAATTGTTCCTGCTCCTCACTCCTGAATCTTATTTTAAAATGATATGCAAAGTAAAATGATATGCCAATATAGCGGGAAAGGCCCAGTATACTCAGGTCTTCCAGTGATACATGTCTGAACAAAATGCAACATGGGAAAAATTATAAGCCACAGTAGACATTAGTCACATTTCACAAAGTGAAACTTGGTCCCGTCATTTTTTGCAAGAAGTTTGCAGCTCCAGAAGTCATTTTCTACACCACAGCAAACAAACCAGAAAGCAGAACAGGATATGAGCTGGTCTGTAAACAGCAAGTTAGTTCCACTCAGGCCTGATTCGTAACTCATACTTTGCCACCTCTCAGTTCTTCTCAAAGCACAGTCTGGCACAATCACAACCCTCTGCTGGTTGTGCATATAGTTACCATCTGTAATCTATGTCCTGTGCAGACTCTTCTATAATAAAAGGCACCATACCAATGATACACTTCCCTGTACTGGCACGGGTTGTGGCAATTTACTATGCAAACCATCCTATCCATGAAGGAAGGCGATTACAGATATTCCATGACTGGAATCCTGACATGCAACAACAACCGCACTTCCAGGATGAACCCATTTTCTTGATTTCCTTCAACCCCATCTTATCCTTGCAACAAGCTGCCAAGTAGCCAAAGGTCACCCAATGAGCTTGATGGTGCAGGGGAAACTTGGACCTGGGTCTCCCCAGTTCCCCAACACAGGCCCTTTCAAAGATCCTTTTTTCCCAAAGATTTCACAGAAAGCCTGGCTGAGAAATGGACAGGGAGAAGGAAGGGAATAAATTGAGGGAAATTTCTGACTGGACTTCCTGCAACTCCACTCGGAGAATAGGGACAGGACAAGCTAAGTTGAACCTGGAATACAGGAGACAAACATAATTCATAAGTGGATGAGGAGGAAACACTGTAATGTGTGAATGAAGAAACTGCGGCTCTCCTATTTTTATCAAACCACCAAACAAGCTTGAGAGGAGGCAGGTAAACCACACTAAACAAACCTGTACTTGACAGATGTTCAACCACATACATTGGAGGCAGTATTCTGCTAAATATAGGCTCTGGTACTTGTCTGGAGAGCTAATATGCCCCCTATTAAAGGTTTGAATACCACTTCAAAACAAAATATTGGCCTCAAAGAAGTCTTATCTCTGGCTGAAGAGTGGAGTTTAAAATGCTTCAGACAAATAAATTTTGATCATAGAAATTAACAATTCAACAATGATAAAGTCACAGAACCTTAAGGTAAGAGAGAGCTATAAAATTAGTAAAAGAGAATCTGCTTACATCACTGGAAGGTATTTTGTAGCTACACTCCCGTAGCACCATTATAACCCAGGTAGCAGTATGTCCCAAGGAGATACAAGAAATGAGTAAGGTGCACTGAAGCTACAGAGGCTGCACAAACCTGTAGTATGTCTAGCAAAGCAAAATTACATAGTTTAAGCAATTGAATATGTTGTGTATGAAAGTGAAAAGGTGTAGTGCAGTAGCTACAGCAGTTCTCTCCCCCCCCCCAAGAGAGAGAGAGAGAGAGAGAGAGAGAGAGAGAGAGAGAGAACAAGAAACAGTTACAAATTAGACATCTAATTCCATTTGGGTGGTCAAAACATACACCAGCTGAGCCAACACGTTTTGACCACCGAAACGGAACAACTTGTTGTTTTTGATGGATTGCTGGCCACTTTTACTCTGCTCTGATTATGCTGTGGGCTTTTCATATATATTATTTAAATTAAACATTTGAATTTCTGTACCACTAAAGTAAGAATAGCCATATTGCACAGGTTTATACCTTCGGTTTTCTGGGGAAAGGTAGCAATTCATTTTTGAAATATTTTCTCTCGCTCTTACATCTCCCTACACTTTGAATTCTGTATCTACAATTTGCATTCTGCTTCCATCTGCCACACTACTACTTCCTCTTAAAAGGCTAAGGAATTAACTTCACTTGTTTTTCCTTCTAATTCCGGGTTCAACAAAATAAGACAAAACAAAACAAACCACTGATGAACAGCAACAATAAAAAGGAATCAACCTGTATTTGATTATTCATGTTTATGAAAATTCATGTGCTTTATAAATAATTGAATATCCCTTCCCACCTTCCTGTTTCTTCTTATACACAAAACCCAATTCTATGCAAGTTGACTCAGAAGTCTCACCGAGTCCAGTTAGGCTTAACTCCCAAGTAAACATGGATTGGGTGGGAGGCTAAAAATCATAAAGAGTCAGCAAGGGGCTTAACATTTTTTTAATTCCCTGCTTGTTTGAATAGTGCTCATATTAAATGCAATCAAAACTAAATGAAGAAAAATAAAAGCAAAACAAAATAATGCATACATATGCCACCTGAAAAGAGCAAGGTTAGTTTGGCAAACATTCTAAGTTATATAAAAATCACGATATATGTATTGTGACAAAAAAAAGCAATAATCACTTACCAAAATCTACCCTTGTTAGTATGCACTGCATTGGATGGTCAGTTGTATGCCTTGTCGTCGTTGCACCACTTTCATAACAAGATGCACACAGATCGTAATCGTAGCAAATTAAACACTTGTATCTGCGACCTCGAAAATTTCCTTTTAAACATGCATCGCAGCTGACACCTACAAACAAAAAGAAATGGTTATTAACTGTACATTATACTATATTTAAATGTAACATAGTGAACCTAGTAATACCTACAACTTTTCAAATTAATTTTAACTCCACTGTTAAGTGTTTCATGTTAGCCACATAGTTTCTATTGGGAAAGAAAGGTGGGCTATAAACTGGATGAACAAACAACAAATTTGGGTGTACTTATTGCAGTTATGTGAAGGAAACATTTGGGTTGCTTAGTGAGCATCTTCTTGATTAACCCTGAAAACTAGAACTCAAATATGAAAATCACTGGATATCATTAACATACTAATTGTAGCATGCTTGAAGAAAAGTGTAGATAAATATCTGTGCTTCCTACTAATAGTCACCTAAAAGTTAATGGTAACTTTGAGTTTAAGTATAACTACTATTGTGTCCACTTCAGTTGACTTGTAATGTGTTAATTTAGAAGAATGGTCAATAACAAAATGAAATAATAACTTTCTAAAAAGAGAAACTTTTCAACAGATGAATATAGTACAGTACCGTGTTTCTCACATTATAAGACACATCTTATAATTATTTGTACTCAAGAAAATAAGCCTATGGCTTATTTTCGGGGGGGGTGTGTGTCTTTTTTAAAAAAACAAAAACGATATGGTACCTCCTCTTCCTGTCGCGGCTCGGCGCCCGGAACTGGCTGCTGCTGCGCTGCTGGGCGCATTGTCGGCACTTCAGCAGGGCACGCTGCTGGGTCCCGCCGGGTCGGGGCTCCACGCGGCACGCGCTGCGGCTCTTGCTGGGTCCCGCCGCCGGGTCGGGGCTTGGAGCAGCGCCAGCGCCAAGTGCCAACCCGGCGGCGGGACCGGCAAGACCCACAGCGCGCGCTGCTCCAAGCCCTGACGCGGCGGCGGGACGCAGCAAGAGCCGCAGCGCACTCAAGCTCGGGGCTTTTTTCACTCGCTCCTGCTTGGCGCCGAGCTCCCAGCGAGACTCACCGCCGCTGCTGCCTCCGCGCGCAGCAGTTCAAAGCTCCGGTGGGGCAGCCTCTTCGCAAAGGAGCTCCGGGAGGGACCAGCGAGTGGCAGCCGCGGCGGCCAATGAAGGCTCGGCCGGGTGTTTTTTGTTGTTGTTGCTGCGTCCCGCTGCCGGGTTGGAGCTTGGAGCAGCACGCGCTGCGGCTCTTGCTAGTCCCGCCGACGGGTCGGGGCTTAGAGCGGTGCGTGCTGTGGCTCTTGCCAGTCCCGCCGCCGGGTCAGCGCTTGGCGCGGTGCATGCTGCTGGGCATTTTGGAGGGGCAGTAGCATCCGGTTCCGGGCGCTGACAGGCATCTTCCTCTTCCATGGCGCCATCCAGACCTGCTCCCACCACTACGCCTTATTTTTGGGGTATGTCTTATATTTCTTCCACTCAGGAAAATCCTGCCATGGCTTATTTTTTAGGGATGACTTAAAATATGAGAAACACGGTAGAAGGAAATTTTCAACTCCACATCTTTCATCTGACACAACCACACAACCGCACTATTAGTCCTTGTTACCCAAGTAGCAACAAGTTATTCTTCTGTCAACATTTGTCAGATAAAACACAGAAAAATCATTCGCCTTCCCTTTCAAAACACACAGTAACCCACAACAGGTGCAGTTGAACATTCCAGAGATCTCATCACTCTACAATACAAATTTTCTTCACATCCTGCAATGTTTCTGCAGCCAGGGATTTGGATGCAGACTTTCCAAGGATAATGCTGTTCCTGGAACACTCTGCTGGAGGAAGGGTAAGAAGACTTTCACCAATTTCTCATTCACCTACAGCCCGTTGAAAAGCAACTCTAGAGGAAGAGCATGGGAGATGCTAGTGCTAGTGGGCAAATCTACAAAAATCACTTCCCCCTACTTCGTCCTTAAAGTAGAGCTACTGCTAGAGCAGAATCCCATCCACCAAACAGAGTAAGTTGAGTATATCCTGATCCAACCCAACATACACATAATCCTAAAGATAACAATTTGCAAAAACAAAACAAAACAAACAAACAAACCACAACCTCACAGTGTAATAACCTTCCCACTTTTTATTTAGAAGTTTGCATGAATAGGAATCTTATTTATGTATCTTTTAAGAGCCACAAACTTTTAACAAACTTTAAAATGTTTCTAGGTATGTTTTAAAATCTCAAGATTCTAATTCATAGTAATTGCACAATTGCCTGTCTGTAATTGCCATGCAAAAGTTCAAAGAGAACTGAACATTCTCTTTCAGTTACAGATCTAGAGCAAAGATATTGAGCAGTACCTCACTTCAACCCATGCCAATCTCTCAAAACGACAACAATTTTTCAGAAGACCCTGGCAGCTGGTTCTGTATTTCTACAATGACTCTCACACTTAACTGGCAAACACCAGCTCACAGCCTTCACAAGGCAGTACTGCCACGGATCACTTATTACAAATCAAGGTACTCAAAATAACGCTTACAGCAACACTGTAACGTAGACGACACAATGCAGCGGAGGGCAGGGAGTACCGAGGCTGAGAAAATAGAGCAACTTGCTATGCAGTGAGCTTGTACCAAGAATGCACCTTGCATTTTCTTCTTTCAGACTATCTGGATGAACAATAGTAATGAAGACATCTCCCCCAAAAAAACATTGCCAGCCCTAGTAAATTATTGATAAGTGAAATATAAATGTGCCTCAGTGACAATACAATAGAACTGCTTTCCTAACAAAAATCACACCCACACTTTCAGCCAACATTCCTCCAACTAAATGGCAGGCCTCAATCAACATACAAGGACTCAATTTATCAGCAATAAAACCACCTCTCTTTGGATTTCCAGAACACTGACCCAATTTCTAACATTCTATGACCATGCACCCTTGAATTTCAGCCAAGGTACTTTCTGTCTCCCCAATTCCCACAAACACTTTTACTTCCCCAACAGATTTAGATTGCCAATAGAAATAGGGCAGAACAACTGAAAGCTATGCCACTGAAGGGTAGAAGGATAAAGATAAAAATGGCTCATTCTAATTTTAAATAATGGAACAGACTACTTTCCTTAGAGGTTTTCAGCATTATTCAGCCACTAACGTTTCCACGTCCAAATTTAAAAGGCTGCTTTTTCTTTTGGTATTGTCTAGAAATGTTAGGGTGAACTTAAAGGGGTTTGCTTTCTCACCAAAATGTTATAAGCTTTCTTATAATGAAGGCGTAAATAATGTTTGTGTGAGAACAACAATATACAATATCACAGTATTTCAATTTTGTAATTAAAGGCTCTGGAGCAATGTTTACTTAATTGGATTCCTTTACAAGAGCACCCTCCCCCCAAAAAAGTTGCAGGGCCAGGCTGGGCTCTGACGGTTTATTGGGGGGTCCTGAAGGAGGAGGCAGGCAACCTTGTGCAGTTTCGGGTGCTCCTTTTGATGCTTTCTTTTCAGAATGGTTAATTGCTTCCATTTTTCAAAGGCCACAAAAGACACCTGAAATAACCCAAGGGAATCAAAACAGCAGCAAAAGTGTGGAAAAACACCACATTATGCTTTTTTGATTTTATTGTACCGATGATATACACAATTTATTTTCAGCATTGCAATGGGGGTGGATGGGATCCGAGTTTCTAACACTGATTTACAATTCATGAAGTGGGAATGGCCCAGTTTACACCACTTACACACCTTTGGAGTGCAAGTTCAAGAACCTGATCACTTGTTGCAAGGATGTTCAAGAGACTCCAGTACCCAAACTACACCAATCCATGAAGGTGGAAATCCTCTTCTGTTTGAGCGAACAATTTTAAATTGGCAGATTGAGATAAAGTGTCATATGACCAATCGTTCTTCCTTTCCCCCCTATATTTTCCATAGGCCACTTGAAAATTGCTGAGGTTCTTTGTGGATCTCATAATAAACCAGGATAGACTGCTAAGATGAGTCCCTTAACTGGCAGGTGTTTAGGGAGAAATCAGTAATCACCAGCAACATACTATGAAGGTCATGGGCCAGGGCCTTGTTATCTAATTCAATAATCTGGCACTAGTCGAAACAGCCTCAATCTCCACCATCAGAAAAAAATTAATCAAGCATAGGGCCCAGGTCAAATATTCTTGACTCTTCTGCAACCTTTCTGTGACCACCTGAACAAAGCTTGTAGACCACAATTTGAGAATTTCTCCTAATTAAACAATGGTAATCAAATTGTAATAGATGTGGCTGAGAGTGAAGGTTACACTCAATTATTGGTTGAGACCACTATGGTTCCAATATGCAACTACAGTAGAGATTGAAAAACTATTTTTAGAAGCAAATGTGATTTTTAATACTACATGGTAGTTTTGGGTTAATATATTTGTATGTTAAAACTTTTTACAGTATCTATTAAAATACATATAAATGATATTTTGGCAATATTAATTTAAGTCAATTAGTTAAAATACATTAACTAAAAATTATGTAATCAGTGTTCGTAAATGCACCCAAATGTCTAATCTGAACAATTTTTTTAAAAAGCTCAACCATTTTTTGAGGTGTCCTGGTTTTTACTTTTTGAAATGTGGCAACCCTAGTTATAGGGAAATTCATTTCACACTGACTCACAAGCATCACACGACACTGCATTAATTAAGGCAACAGGATATGCAACGGTCCCCCCCTTCAACTTCCAGAATATGAAACTCTACTTACGAATGGAGCTCCGTCCGCCATCTTGGATGCAGTTTAGATAGGATTTTTTCTACTTACAAATTTTTAGATAGGGTTGCTTCAACTTACGATTTTTTCTCCCAATGCATTCCTATGGGATTCGACTTACATTTTTTTCGACTTATGAATGTGCGTTCGGAACGCATTAAATTCGTAAGTAGAGGTACCACTGTAAATATTTTATAAATGTAGTTTTTTGTAGCTAGGATTCCTGAATGTATGTTTATTTGATAATTAAAGTTATCAATAAAAATATGAATTCAAAGAGTCTGTATATGTGAGACTCCACAGCCTCCTTCACAAGCACCCAATATAATGTCTTGAAATGTTCGTTCTTATAATTAATTCAAGAAGGCATATCACTGAACAATATCCATGGACTGAAAGGCTTGCTGGTGTGCCAGAAAAACAGCACAAAACAGATTTCAGTTGTTCTAACTAGGGATGAGGGGAAGTCCTAGTGCAGAAACAACAGGCTGATTTGTATTGAGTAGGACCTAACAATTGCTGCCATGAAGGAAAACAGAGAAGTTGCAAGGTAATAACAGGAAGGGCAAATAAAATGGTTCTGGCAAAAAACAAAAATACAGATACGAGTAGCAGAGGAGAAATACAAACAAGTTATGATTCTGAACATGCTACAATGAAAATAATGTAGTGGAAATAGTTCAATTTTCTCACAATTCTGACACACTTTATATGCTGAAGTCATATATGCAGCGAGTTCCCAAGCATGTTTATTCAGAAGTTAAGTCCAACTAATTTCAGCTGGGCTTCCTGTTTTTAACTGTGCAACCTCACTCATTAAAACTACTTTCCAATGCTGAAGACAAGGAAGCAATATAATCAAGATCAATTATCAGCTTTATCCTCAAATACCTTAGGAGCGACCATCTCTTACTGGTTTCTGGCCTAATTTCTTATAGTTCAGCTGATACAAAAGCAAAAAGAGCTTTCCTGTTGGACATTTTAACATGCAGGCTGCAGTACTATGAACACTTCTTAGGGAGCAGCAATGGGTCTCATTCCAAATATGCACAGGATTTCACTGAACATGTAATTTACTAGTTGAACTAGACTATATTTTTTAAAAAAATCAATGAAGATATAGGACTTCACTTTAAAATCCTTACCTATGGATAAGATTGAACAAAAATATTTATCCCATGGAAGTCTGCTTGATTGGCCCATTATCATGGTACCATGCACCAAGATTTTATGTCCATTTGAACTATGATGACATTCAATTTAAGGGTACAGTGGTACCTCAGTTTACGAACTTAATCCATTTCGGAAGTCCGTTCTTAAACCGAAACCGTTCTTAAACCGAGGCACGCTTTCCCTAATGAGGCCTCCCGCCGCCGGTGCCCTTCCACCGTTCGGATTCCGTTCTTGGACCGAGGTAAAGTTCTCAAACTCTTGTTTTGCAGAGTTTGTAAACCAAATCATTCTTAAACCAGACTGTTCTTAAACAGAGGTACAGTACCACTGTCTTTCTAAAAAGGCTTCTAAATGGCAACCTAATCTTTCATTCAAAGTAGACAGGGAAAGTACAACAGGGAAAACTGGGCAACACTGTAGCATTAGTTACCCCAACTGATGAAAACACTAACTATGAGTGTGGTATAGAGAGAGTAGAACAGGGGTTCCCCAACTTACCCGGCTTTGGGCCGGAGGGGGGGGCGTGCATGCGCGGGCGGCCGTGCGCTCCCATGTGCAAACGCTATTTCTGGCACACTCCCGACCTGGAAAGTGCCGGAAATAGCTTGTGCGCATGTGCAGAAGCCTCATCCGACCCTGAAGTACACTGGAAATGATGCTTGCGCGTGCGCGCAAGCTATTTCCATCGCTTTTCCGGATCGGAAGTGGGCAGCCGCGCGCGCCAGTAAGAACAGGCGGCAGCAGTGGGAGGCGGGGGTCCCCGGGGTCACATAAAAGAGCCTCGGGGGCCGTATGTGGCCCCGGGCCATAGTCTGGGGACCCCTGGGTTAGAATGTCAGACTAGGACCTGGGAGACCAGGGTTCAAATCCCACTTGGCCATAAAGCTCACTGAGTGACCATGGGCCACTCACTGCCTTTCAAGCTAGCCTACCTCACAGGGTTTGTGTGGGGATTATCAGAGAAGGGAGAGAAACCTGGAGAAAATGTTCCTTGGAGAAAAAGGTTTGATATAAATGAAATAATAATAACAACAAATATTCACTATAGCAGCTACAGCTGTGATGGCTCGGGCTTATGGAAACTGTATTCAAAAGCATCTAGAGTGCACAAAGTTGGGTAATGAGAAAACCACAATACACAATTACCATATTCTAACTCTAGTCATGGCTATGTGTTCTAGCTGTGCTGGAATGTCCATGCAAATGAAAATGATCTAGCCAAGATACATACTAGCATTTATACACACACCTGAGAGCTTAAATCAAACACACATCCAAAAGCAGATGTAATTTCAATGCACTCCACTACTTTGAACAAGATGTGCACTCAGATACGTATTGCAAACCACATTCTAGCAGAGCTAGTGACACATAAACGGATTCGGGCATAATCTTTCTACAAGGGATATTAACTTCAGTGAGACTTTCAATATACTCTTATGTAATTTACAGCAAAGTAAAGGAGGGGAATATTGCTTTGTCTCCATTTTGCAACCATGACAATCAAAGGCATGTACTGTACCAACATATGGCAAGACATACTCAATTCTCTCAACTGAGCAGGAGGACAGCAATCTGAGGGTGAGGGATTTATTAGCAAACACCTTGTCATTGTCAAGATGAGTTCCTGTTGAGGTTTAGATTATTGGTAGCTTCTCCTTCATGCAAGGATGGTGGCCTTATTAGAATGATACAGGGAGACTAATGGACTCTCCATTACTGGGGACCCTAGGGGGCTTTCCAGCAGGCATGGCTAACAGTCCTGTCAAATTACTGTCTCCTCTGCAGAATGGAGACACAACACCAGGTGGCTGGTGTGACTCTTCTCAAGCTCCCTCTCCAGCTTCACAGAGCCTGCTCCAATCTTTGGTATACAACAGAGCTTCAGGGTACTAGAACCCAGGTGGCAAAAAATCACAGCAATTCTGATCAAACACAGCTCATCCTCTTGTGGCAGTGATTATGGCAAATAAAGATTTCTTCACCACCCCAACATCTACAAAGTGCTGTTCAACAGACCTTTTCTGGGTGGTTCTGTCTTTTGCAGTCTGACCAGGTGGGGCTGGTGAAGGAGTTTTTGATAGCACAAGTTTGAAATTGGGAGAATAAAACTGCTTGCGTCCACAACAACCAGGATACTACCATTGGACACAACTGATACTACCATTGTCATATTTTGATGTGTCGTTATTGTTTATTGAGGCTTACAAAGTAGACAAGGTGCTTTACCCCTTTTAGGACTTCAATTAAGATGCACAATTCTGCACAAAATCTGGTCTACACTAGAAAACTATTTCCAAACTGAATTAGACAGACAGACGGAAAACTATTATAACCTCAGGTCACCCAATTAATGGAGTGCATACACTCTTGAATCAGTAAAATGACAGAAACACGCCAGAACAAACAACTGCAGTACTTTTTCAGTTTGCATCTGCCCTGCATGATCTCAAAACATTTACTGAATACAAATGCATCTCAAAGATATGAAAATCCCTAATAGTTATGATTGTCTTTAACTTCAAATAATGGTAAAACAATGTGGGGAATACTTTCATGAGGTTTTTTTTTAGTGTTTTAACTCTTTAAACAAACAGAAACTAAAGACAACTCTGCTTTCATTTCCTGGCACTCGAAAATTGGTCCCCAATTCCCACTGGACATCTATCAATCTGGCTTTGCTTCCTCATTCTGCTCAGTCATATGATAATTCCCCCCCCCTTGATGAACAGCTTGCCTGTTTGTACCTGTCTTCAGGCATTTTCCCACCCTCACAATAAGAAGGGAAACCAGGGAACTGAAACCATTAGACTAGTATGCATTCTTGAGACCAGGGACACCTAAAGCCAAAATAACAGCATTAATTGCCACTTAATTATTCCACATAAGCTTCCCTCTCCTTCCTCTGTTGTCTCCCTCATGTCCATTTTTAGAGCAGCGTTATATATGAAAGCTAGGAGCTAAATGGCACCTTAAAACTAAGTTATACCGTGTTTCTCCTAAAATAAGACGGTCCTCAAAAATAAGCCATGTCAGGCTTTTAATTAGTAGAATAAATATAAGACATCCCCCGAAAATAAGCCGGGGGTGGGAGCCGCTTCGGGGAGTGCAGCGCAGCGGGAAGAGCCTGGTGAGAGGCAGCTGCGGCTGCAGGTGAAGCCCAGGATCTGCGTGGGCGACTGTGGGCGAACGCCCTGAGCGCTGCGGCGGTGGTGAAGAGGCGCCCGATCAGCCCGCTTCTCAGCTGATCGGGCGCCTCTTCGCTACCGCCGCAGCGCTCAGTGCGTTCGCCCCCAGTTGCCCACGCAGATCCCGCGCTTCACCTGCAGCCGCAGCTGCCTCTCACCAGGCTCTTCGCGCTGCCGCTTCGGGGAGCACAGTGCAGCGCGAAGAGCCTGGTGAGAGGCAGCTGCGGCTGCAGGTGAAGCGCGGGATCTGCGTGGGCGACTGGGGGCGAACGCACTGAGCGCTGCGGCGGTGGCAAAGAGGCGCCCGATCAACCCGCTTCTCAGCTGATCGGGCGCCTCTTCGCTACCGCCGCAGCGCTCAGTGCCTTCGCCCACAGTCGCCCACGCAGATCCCGCGCTTCACCTGCAGCCGCAGCTGCCTCTCACCAGGCTCTTCGCGCTGCCGCTTGGGGAGCACAGTGCAGCGCGAAGAGCACTCTTCTGGTGCTCTTGTGTGTGCGCGCGCGCGAGGGAGAAGTCCCCTTTTCCTTACCCAGGTGTAGCAGCAGGAGGTTACCCCCGCGAGGTGGGCAGTCTGTGCTCTGCACACACACACACACACCGTTTTGCCTCGCTCCGTCTCTCCGCCCTCCGCAAAGACACCAAAAAAAAAAAAAAAGACATCCCCTGAAAATAAGCCATGGTGTGTTTTTTGGGAGGAAAAATAAATATAAGACGAGTCTTATTTTAGGAGAAACACGGTAGCTGCTGCAACGGAATGACTAGGCGCTTTAAAATAATAATAATATAAAGCTGAAAATGAATTAACTGCAGTGAAAATCTTATATTCATTTTTCACATGGTCTAGCCCTCATCTGAAGACTGCAAAAAACAAAAACATACTTCCCCTGCCCGCCCCCATAATATTCTTATGAAGGTCTCTTCTTCAGTCCTCTTACAGTGGCTGGAAGTGGGGAGGCAGAAAAGCTTCTCCTTTCGTTCCAGCAGTGGCAGTTTTAAACTGAAATCTTAGGCCCAGTACTGCTCCCAGAGCTCAGAAACTGCTTGCATTAAAGAAATTCCCTGTCACAAAACGTGCCTAGAACAATGGGGGTTTCGAACACTGTTCTAGACTGTAAGCCCCTTGGGAAATGGGCCTGTCCTCTCATTCTCTGTAAAACATCTTGTACATGGATGAAGTAGTAGCAGCAATAATACTACAACAATGGGGTTCTTCACTACCATTGGCTATGGACCATAGACAGGAAAGAGATGTCTTCTATGCAGTCTTCCTTTCATAAAAAGCTTGAACTGATTACAGAACACCAAGCACCCAGAAAATGGAACAGGAGCACTTTGGAAATAAAAGATGCTGCTACTGACCAGAGCTCTGAGATGAGAAGAATGATTAGGACTCTCCCACCAGATCCCACCAGAAGTGTGCATGCACACGAAAGCTCATACCAAAATAAAAACTTAGTTGGTCTTTAAGGTGCTACTGAAGGAATTTTTTTATTTTACTTCGATCCAGACCAACACGGCTACCTACCTGTAACCAGATTTTAAATTTGCCATCACTAAGAAATGCAGCTTCAACACAATTAACTGTATCATGCACATACTAAATGCTCTTAGTAACCATAGTTGCAAAACAAATATTTAATCTGTGTCATTATATATATATATATATATATATATATATATATATATATATATAGCTTCTAAAGTATATAAACAGTGCCATATTAAGTCTTTAAGGTGCTACAAGATTGTTCTTTCTGCTGCAAAGAGGTTACTCCTCTTGGGGGGGGGGGGACTAGAATAGCTTAATACAGTGGTACCTCCGGTTGTGGATGGGATCCGTTCCGGAGGTCCGGTCAGATCCTGAGGTTTCCGCAACCTGAGGACCGCTTCTGCGCATGTGCAGCCCGCTTCTGCGCATGTGCACGTGGCAAAACCCGGTAAAATACTTTCAGGTTTACTGTGCACGCATCCCGAAGTTTACGTAACCAGAGGTTCGACTGTATTTCAATTTAAAATTACCTAATGTTAAGAGGACCTCTGAGTGTTTTTAGTATCAGTGCTTTTGGCCAATGACTGGAGTCAGAGCTGTGATTCATATGCGAGTTGTTTGGGTACCAGGGAGCCCCTAAGAGCTGGTCAATGATTAAGGCTTATGAGACCTACAGTAATCCAACAATATTTGACAGCCTAGGCCAGGAGTGGCAAACCTATGGCACATGTGCCAGAGAGGGCACTCAGAGCCCTCTCTGTGGGCAGGCGCACCGTCGCCGCAGCAGGGCCATAGCTAGGGGGTGAAACCGGTGCTCCAGCGCTACAGGAGGCTCCTGACTGCTTCCAGCATGGTCCCAGCGCTGCTACGGCACCATTTTCAGCCTCAGGGGTGAGGGGAGGAGAGGAGGGCTTGTGCTAGCAAACTGCCTCTCCATCCAAAGCCTGTGCCACCGCTACTCAAGTCACCGATCAAGCCCATCTGCCACCGCAACCAAACCTGACGGCCACCTCTGGGCTGGCTCCGCCTTCCCGCCATCAAGCTCAGTTGTGCCCGACCCGCCTTCCTGTTCTGTTCTCGGACGCATTTAGAGCTGTGGTAACCCTAGTGAGTGGTTGAGCAGGGGTCGACTTTTGATGCGCCAGGGCCTCCCACCAGTCTGTTGTTCCTACTCGGGAGTAAGCCGCCTTGAGTTCAGCAATGTTGGACAAATTATCAGCATGCGTACAACAGCAAAAATCACATTAATTGTTCAAAAGTATGCCAAATGCAAACTTTTACCCTTTTTTAAAAAGGTGTTTGTATCATTGAAAGCTCTGTTATTGTGTTTTTCTTTTAAGACAAAAGATGTTAATGTATGAATTGTTTTTTTCTAAACTAAAACCTCACTATTCAGGTTAAATTGCCATTTTGGCACTTTGCGGGTTTGGGGTTGCAGTTTGGGCACTCAGTCTCTAAAAGGTTCGCCATCACTGACCTAGGCTTTGGTTTATGCTTGACACTGGAGGGGGGGCAGGATTCTTGTGCCTTTAACAACTATATGGCATGCAGAAATTCAACAGGTTAAGCCTTTTCTAGCATGAAAATACAATTATGGGGAAAGCTTAACTTCAGTTCCACAATAAAAATAGTTTTCAATTCCAATTTTTAAAACAAAAGTATTGGAGGAAATTTACTGGTTTTCAGGTAATTACTTGATCACTATTCTTTTTCCTTCTTTTTTATATTGATAAAAGCAAGTATCAAGCTCTCACACTTCCCCTCTCCCTTGTCTCCTCCCATGCAACTGTGAAGATTTCAACAGCATTTAGTTCTGCTTTTCCTGAATCTCAGCTAAAGGATCTGCAAACTAAAAGACAACAATTCCAGTGCTGGAGTGAGTGAAAATGCTGCCCATTACACTTAAAGAGCAGGCAGGGGCTTCATCTCCCACCTCTGTTTTCTCCTGAAATGAAAGAATAATGCACACTGCCCTTAAAAGATCACTCCAGGAATTGGAGATAAAGCTGTGGAGATGGGTGGGCCAAATCCAGCCCACAGGCCATATGCTTCCTTGTTTTACTGTATTTAGTACCTTTTCCTCAAATAGTTTGAACTCCTCGTCAATTTAATGTATTGGAATAAATTCAAGAGACTACATGAAATCTTTTTCCAAAACTGATGCCTATGGATACTTTGCACCAGATCACAAGTCTCATTTCCTAAAGACAAAAGACCCATTCCAATTCATCCTGCATTTAGACTTATGAATCGTTTATCATCAGTCAAGCACCCTATTACACCACCCCACCCACTGCTTGTAAACACACTCACTGTATTCTCACCAGCTCCCATAATCGTAAACCACACAAGCCACAATATTTTTTATATTAGTACAGAGAGTGGGCCATCAAACTTTTTGTACCAAGTCTCCTAGGGAATGCTTGAAATCCTCTCTATCCAGATTTTGTAATCTCCAAAATAATACAGAGTAGTCTAGCCCAGGAGCCTGCAAAGTATGTGGATTTTGTAAGCTGTTCCTGTACAGTGGTACCTTGGGTTAAGAACTTAATTTGTTCCGGAGGTCCGTTCTTAACCTGAAACTGTTCTTAACCTGAGGTACCACTTTAGCTAATGGGGCCTCCCACTGCCGCTGCCACCGCACCGCTGCTGTGCGATTTCTGTTCTCATCCTGAAGCAAAGTTCTTAATCCGAGGTAATATTTCTGGGTTAGCGGAGTCTGTAACCTGAAGCATCTGTAACCCGAGGTACCACTGTACTTTGAATTTTCTTTCAACTGTTTTCAAAGAAAACCCCTTCCGCCATATACCTCCATTCTCTCTTGAAATCAGACATTTTAAAAACAGGTTGGACACCATTTACTCTATCATAAACTACCAAATTGACAGGTTTAGAAAAATGAGAAAGTTTTAACAAATAATTATACTTCTTACATCTACAATGTATAAGAGATCTCAGACAACAAGATGTTCAAAAACTGTGTCTCTGTCAATTTAATTCTGTTCTTCAGAATTAAAGTTTTATCCTATCTTTCTGCCAAAGAGCTCAAGACAGGGTAGGGTCCCCTCTCCTTACTCCTCCTAACAACTCTCTGGGATAGAATCAACTCACACAGTGACTTGGCTAACTTCATCAGTATGCTTTGTGCCTCATTAGGGATTTGACCAAGATCTTTCAGGTGCAAGCCTAACGCCCAGGCCAGTACATCACTGTCACTCAAGAATTGCAGTTCCTGACACGCAAGAACACTGGTCCAAACATGACAATTCTGAACTGCTGAAGAGCTGCATTTTGAGAGAGGGGAGAGATCAGGTAAGAAGCTATATTATTAGTCAAATAATAAATAAAAATAAGAATAGGAGCAAAACGTTCAAAATGAAACAGGATGCAGAAAAGGCTACACTCTTCAATCCAGATTTGATATTTCCGTGGCTAATATTCATCAGTAGGTGTCTGACATCCTGACATCTTGACAAGAGGGAACTAATTAACCTTAACAATAGTAAATATCTGCACCAATGTATTATGTTGGTGGGGGGTAAGCGGGGATAGAGGACAGGCAACCTCATGTCCCACTTATGATCTCATAACTATCAGACCATCTTGGCTGTGAGCCCTGGAATACCGGCTCCCTGCCTTGCAAGCCTTTTCCCACCTGCCCTGGAAGGGCGAGGCCCCAAATGACTCCACCTACAAAAGCTAAGGCTAGTGAACAGACCCTTGGACTGGGGTACTGTTTAGGTGGGTTTGGGGGGGGGGAGTTGCTGCTGCTACAAATATTAATTTTTTGTACGTTTATTTTAGATCCTATCACAATTTATGTGGAAATTGTTTAATTTGGTTGTGTAATTTTTGACATTTTATTTATTGTTTACAACTACTTTTGCTATGTTTGCAATTATATTATTTTTATGTTGTAAGCTGCCTTGAACTGGTTTTAACTATGGAAAGGCAGCATACAAATAAAATGATGTATGTATGCAAATATGGGTGAACTTTCTATCAATGTAAAGTCTGCTCTGGCCCAGTGTGATATAAGAAGCCTATACTAGGAGTTGTAAGTAGAAAGAAGAGCTAAAGGCAAAGTAAAATTCATCCTTGTGTAGAATATAAAAGAATCCCTTGAAGCTAGCAAGAAACTTTGCAGTTTCATATATAAAAAGAACAGAAATCATGTGGAGCCACTGTACCTAAAGGATGGAAAGGAGATTAAAGAGCATTTGTCTTGTTTGTCTCAGTTTTTAATAAAAGAAAATGATACCAAACAAGACCGTGCAGAGGCCTTTTGTCCCCTTCCAACCCAATGATTCTGTGTCTGTTTACTGAATAAAGGAATATAGCATTGACCATAATGAAGCACAACAGTGGTCAAATTCAACATTGTGTCGCTGGACAACACAACTATAAAATCCAGTGCAGCATCTGAATTGAAACAAAATCAAATGAGGGCTGGTAGTGCATTGCGATTCACAGAATCATCAAACCACAGAATTGTAGACTTGGAAGGGACCACAAGGGTCATCTAGTCCAACCCCCTGCAATGCAGGAATCTTTTGCCCAATGCGCCATCAGCAGTTAGAAGTGCGTGCAAGCTGCATGGAGACTGTAAACAGCATGGCACACTTACAACAAAAAGGGCCAAAATAATTCCAAACTGCAAAAGATTTCAAATGCAAAATGATTCTAAATTAAACAAGAAGAAACATATTGGTAAGTTACACAGAAGCCTAATAAGAAGCTGAAGTGGAAGATCTGAGAACTACCCCAAGATGTGCAAGGCTAAAAATAAATTCAATTTGGCAAGAAGACCAATAACAATGTTTTTTTTAAAAAAAATCTGATTTTATTCAGCAAATTTTGAGTGCTTCACCCGCATGTAACTACTACAGTAACTACTACAACTACCCCAGATAGGACAACTTTCATTATTCCAATATCTCAAGAGGAAGCCATGATGTGGGTTCTCCTAAGCAAATTAGGATGTCTGGAGAATGGCTATAGTGGGCTAACTGCTGGGGGTGTCAATGAGGCTGATGGGGTGTAATATTGGCTGTTGCATGTATGATGGTGCAGAAGTGTGTACTCATCATGGTGATTTCATCTGCTGTTAGAAGTGTCTCTGGTTGGTGGGCTGTACCCACCAATGGGCTGCATTTCAAGAGATGATGCAGGTGGATGTTGCTTTTTTCCTCATTGCATTTGTATGTTCTGGTAGTACAAGTTTTCCATTAAGGCCATCTGCCAGATACTTCTTACCCCTCTGAGAGAAAAGCCATTAGCAGCCGCAGCAGCAGCTGCGCCAGCTTCTACCGGTACTGCAAGGCATCACCTGAATAAGGTGAATGAGTGTCCCAAATAGATGGCCTCTTGGCTGCTGCAGGCAAAATACACAGGGAGAGACCACCATTCCACTGAATATGCCCTATTCACATATGCTTGACCTGTATTGGATATGGCAGCCGTTCTGCCAGCACAACAACAGCACGCAAGAAGGATAGCTCAGTTGGTAGAGCATGAGACTCTTAAATTTCAGGGTCATGGGTTTGAGCCCCATGCTAGGCAAAAAAGATTCCTGCATTGCAGGGGGTTGGACTAGACGACCTTTGTGGTCCCTTCCAGCTCTATCATTCTGTGATATATATCGACCCAGCATAAGGTAAGCACAGGACTTGCTCAACCCACTTGGCCTTACTAAATAATACTATCTTGTCTCTTTAAAAGAAGAAACAAACGACAGATGCAAACTATATTAAGCGCAGAAAATATCAGTGCAAATTACTCCTTGATTAAAAACAGGATAGCTCAGTTGGTAGAGCATGGGACTCTTAATCTCAGGGTTATGAGTTCAAGCCCAGCGTAAGGCAAAAGGTTCTTTCACTGCAGGGGTTGGACTAGATGGCGCTTTTGTTCCCTTCCAACTCTATAATTCTAATATTCTAGGCTTTGTGAAGTGTGTAGAGTAATCTGCACAGATACTATTTTTCTGGAATTTGAATTAGTTTTCTGTGTAGAAGTTGTAGATGTCTCAGAAACATTCCTCAGGGGGAGGAAGTCCTCTTGCACGAGTAGACCTCATTCATCATGTACATATGTTGAATTCCAACATATATGTACATATGTTGAAGTTACAAGACTTTCAAGCTTTCAGCGTAAGAAGGTAAACACTTAGTAAACAAAGTTGTAGAATAAATCTTGGAGTATTTACCGTATATTCCGGCGTATAAGACCGACCCGGCGTATAAGACGACCCCCTGACTTTTGAGAAGATTTTCCTGGGTTAAAAAGTAGTCTTATACGCAGGAATATACAGTATTCAATATGCATTCAATACTGACAGGAAGGGTTATAAAGAAAAGTATGAAACCGAGGACTCATGCCTATTCTATAATTCTGTTCATAAGCCACCCATGATTTTGTGCATTTAAGGCCAATAGCTGACAATGTTCCAAAAAATCACAGATGGCAGGAACCAGAGAATCAGGAATATATCTCACCCCGCTCAGCGTCCACTTCTACCTTGGGTATAAGGTCTTTAGAAGAAGCAGACAAGACTAAAAAATAATAATGTCTTATTAAGTCCTTGTTCTGCACAGATCATTACGTTTGTATAACCATGATGTTGCACAGGCCTTCCAAGACAGGCATTTAGCAAGTAAAATGGTTCAAAGTGCAGTTCATCCCATTAGCTACTGATAAATAGAATTCATTAATAGCTGAATTGCTAATCTAAACTGCACCAACAGGGAAATGTAGACATACACATTCAGCATATTCCAATATGTAATATGCCCACATCCTGGCCATATATATATATATGAATAGATTGTGCTCTGGCTGTCTTAAAACAAAGGATGTGAAGATTTAGTTTCTCTTCCTGGGGGCCACAAATTTCAATGTCTTATGCTAACTAAAGAACAAAAGCCAAGGGCCTCTGCTTGATAAAGATCTTCAACATATAAAACTACAGTACAATAAATCAAGTCCAGAACTTAAATAAAAATACACATTAGTAACCAGAATCCCATCAAAGAGGCAGTGAGATCAGTAGGTAACAAAGATATGTGAGGAGTACTAATGAAAGGGAAACTGGGGAAGCAAAGTCATTTGCATCCATGTTTATTTACTGCATAAGATGCTAGAAAGATGGTCACAAGTGAACCATTATTTTCAAGCATTTAATCTTAAAACAGGACAGAGGTGAGAAAGGATGAAGCTTTAGAACTGACAATTTCAAATTTCAATTTCAATGCAACAAGTAACTAGGGTTGGAATGTCATCAATCCAATTTAATAGTTATTTTAAGGACTAAAATATGTTAACACTTGATTTTAATAAATCTGCCTGTCTCCTTGCCAATAGGGTAGTAGCCAATTGTGTACAATTTCAAAGAGAGTCTTCATGAAATAACATGTCCATCAGATAAATTAGTGAAAAGTAAACTTAAGGATATGAAGGCTTTTTATATCGGTAGGAAAAAAATCATTCGCGGGTCGGGGGGGGGGGGGGAAATCAGCAGTCTGCAATGGGATGTTTTGCTTCACCAGCCTCTTAAGATTCATTGAGGATGTCAAGAACAAAGACAGTCTTGACATTTTGTGCTTGAGCTTTCAAAGAGACTTTGAGCATTACTAAATGCTCTTAAGCAAATTTAGCAGTTATAGGATAAGGAGGTGGGTGTTGCAAACTAGTAACTAGGTAAGCAAAGCTAAAAGCATGGGATAGGACTACATGAATAGTTTTCACAGTAGAGGGAAGTAAACAGTGAACACTCCAACAACAACAATGTATACTTGGCAAGTGCCAGTTAATGCACAGAATGCAAGCCGGAGTTAACAGCACTGATAGTCAAAGTTTGTAATTGTGTCACCAAATCATTTGGAAAATTTTAAAGCAAACAGAATAACTTAAACAGATTCAACTTCAGCACCAAAAAAATCCTAACTTCACATGTAATACAGATAAAATAAAAATATTGTCCATCAATATTTCTTCATAAGGGTATTTAACCTATTTTAGACATACAGTGGTACCTTGGTTTACAACCATAATCCTTTCCGGAGGTCCGGTTGTAAACCAAAACAGGTTGTAACCCAAGGTGCACTTTCACCAATGGGGCCTCCCAAAAAACCCCTGGTTGTAATCCAAAAAAAGGGGACACACACTTCCGGGTTTGACGTGGTTGTAATCCAAAGCGGTTGCAAACCAAGGTACCACTGTACTCCCCTGAGTCAGAAGGTATGCAGCTTGTGAGTACTCCTTCATCCGTTACCTCTCTGATAACGAAGGTGGCAATGAGCAGTGCCTTTTATCATTTTTGGCAGGTTCATCAGCTGCAGCCTTTTCTGAAGAAGATGAACCTAGTGCCAGTTACCCATGCCCTGGGTACTTCCAGACTCAACAACTGCAATAGTTCTTTGCATGGGGCTGCCTTTTTGAAAACAGAGACATTTCAATTAATGGAAAATGCTGCTGGCATATCCAAGGATCGAGACAAAAAAAGAAAAGAAATGTTGTTCTATCTGTATTCTTTGCCCATTTGTTTCTGGGTTCAATTTAAAGTGCTCATACTAACCTTAAAAACCCTAAACACATTAGGACAGATTACCCCAAAAACCACACCTGCATATCAAAACTGCATACAGCATTTGCAGGAGGATGGAAGATCCAGAACAATTTTATGTCATCTGGTGGAACTTTTATTTCCTTTGCTTCAGGTGTTCAATATTCAACATTCATGCCAGCTAAGGAAACATGGATGTCACTATTTCTGTATTTATTATTTATTGGTTGTTATGTACCATGTTTCTCCGAAAATAAGACACCGTCTTATATTTATTTTTCCTCAAAAAACAACAACTATGGCTTATTTTCAGGGAATGTCTTATTTTTTCCTCCTCCTCCTGCCGCGACAGGCATTGCTGCTGCGCCTATCACTATGTCTTATTTTTGGGGTATGGCTTATAATACTTGAATGCTTAAAAACCCTGCTATGGCTTATTTTATGACTACGTCTTAAAATAGGGGAAACAGGGTATATGGTAGGGACGTGGGTGGTCCTGTGGTCTAAACCACAGAGCCTAGGGCTTGCCGATCGGAAGGTTGGCGGTTCGAATCCCCATGACAGGGTGAGCTCACGTTGTTCAGTCCCAGCTCCTGCCCACCTAGCAGTTCGAAAGCAAAGTGCAAGTAGATAACTAGGTACCGCTCCAGCGGGAAGGTAAATGGCGTTTCCATGCACTGGTCTGGTTCGCCAGAAGTGGCTTAGTCATGCTGGCCACATGACCTTCACCTTCACCTATATGGTACAATGCAAAATCCTGCTACTGCACTTTTGGGTTATTAAAAATGTCAATTAAAAAAAAACCCACCTTGGACATCATGCTCTCTGTGCTACTCATACATAAGATCAGATAGGTGGGTCCTTGAGACAGAGCCTCCTCAATGGTAGCACCAAGATTGTAAAAGGTCTAGGAAAACTTCTTCCTGGTGAAAATCCACCATGCTTATCTCCTCCTACTTTCAGATAGTCAGTAAAGCCTTTTAAAATCCCAGGTTGGTTCAATATATGAACTGTTATTTCCTGGAGTTTTTAGCTCGCTTTTTGATAGTTTTAATTGCTGCTGTTATATTGTTATAATGTGTGTTTCTGAAGTTGTTTCATTTTATTACCTTAATGTGTTTTTATACTCCTACTGTAAACTGTTTCTATTGTTTTAACAGAAAAGTGGGTTTTATTAATACAGTGGTATCTCTGGTTGCAAACGGGATCCGTTCCGGAGGCCCATTCGCAACATGAAAAGGCCGCATCCTGAAGCGCTGCATCTGCGCAGGCGCGTGACGTACTTCAGCGCTTCTGCGCATGCGCAAAGCGCAATTTAACGATTCTGCACATGTGTGCACGCCGAACCCGGAAGTAACCCATTTCGGGACTTCTGGGTTCGGAGCATCCGTATCCTGAAAAGACGCATCCTGAAGCAGACGTAACATGAGGTATGATGATACAACTAATTCCCTAGCAGCCCTCCTCACTCTGCTTAGTCTAGGAAATTGATCAGCATTCCTTGATCAGTATTCCTCCTCCTGCTTAGGCACGTGGATAATAAGCTCATATTTCCCCTCATTATATTCCTACACTGGTTTCCAGTCTCCGGTATAACCTCCTTGTCCTTACCTGCAAACCTCTCCATAGCCTTAACCTCCTTTATCTCTGATTTTTACATGTCTATATATGACTGCCCGTGACCTTTGCTCCACCAGCTCCACTACCTGCAGGTGCCCAAGATCCCCTGTTCCTTGAAATTACTTTCTCCCCTGGAACTGCCTTCCAGAAAAACTTCATGGTGCCCTCCCTCTCTTTTCCTTCAAAACCAAGCTTTTCTGTTAAGACTTTGACACGACTCACGATCCCCTCCATAACTCAACCTGAAACTATGTGAAGAAGTGTGCATGCACACGAAAGCTCATACCTATGACAAACTTAGTTGGTCTCTAAGGTGCTACTGGAAGGATTATTTTGTTTTGACTGCGTCAGACCAACATGGCTACCTACCTGTAACTAATCAACCTAAATGTGTATAACTGAAAAAACATTATTCCTTTATTAACCCCTGCCTTCACTTCCACCCCTCACCTCTGTTATTTCATTTTTTTTAGTTATAGATTGTTTATATACTGTGATGTCAAATGTCAGTGTGGCTACAAGAGGGCAAGCAGAGTAAACTGCTTACAATGTCTCCCATCCCCTGCAACAGCCCAATTGTGAGTGCCTATGCACTAGGGGCCAGGGACGGGGGATCCAGACTCTGTTATGCACTGTACACAGAATAAATTGAATCAAGTTATTCCTCTTTTTCATTATATTAGGACAGGGTCAGCACAATCAAAAGGAACCCACTACTTCAAGATGTAGTTTCCATTAACTTAATGGTTTTAAAAGAGAATGAGAAGAATTCATGGAGCATCAAGAATCTCACTGATTATGAGCCATGAGAATTAAAAACAAACCTCCTCCTATTCAAAGGCAGTATACCCCTGCTAGCTTGACGCCCTGTTTGTCCCACGGTCATCTGGTTAACTGCTGTTGTAAATAGAATTCTGGATGAGATAGGCTTTTTGCAATTCTCAACATCCATACATTACAGAGACCAATTTGTACAATATTTGGAGCAATAAGCAAACCTGCAATGTCACACATTATTACAGACATTGTTTCAAACTTGTTATCTACTTATTTCTGGAGTTGTGCATCCTAAGTGCCAAAACCGGGTACCAGCCAAAGAATGCCAAAATAAGTGTGGAATCAAGCTAAGTACAAGCCATCCCTACTACAATGCATCCTCCTGAACTCCCACCATCACTGAAGAATGAAGAGAACAATTTCTTTAAAAACAATGGCAATGTCATGATGTAGATCAGAACTATCATAAAACAGAGAAATTGCCTTTCAGATATATACTTTTCCTCAACAAATGTTCCCACAAACCTACAGCCAGGATCAAGATTGCTCAGCTGCCATAACCCAAAGAGGGAGCCACAAAAAATATGGTCTGAGCACTGAAAAATATATCAAATACAACTGTTCAGCAAGCAGTTTCACTGAAAGCCAATACAGTAACTAGTTGCAGAATCAAAGCTTTCCTTTACCAAGCTACCAGCAGGGATCTGAGCAGCCACACTACATAAACTGTCAGCATGCTCTAGTAGGCACTGAGGCCACATCCAATATCAGATCAGCTACAAGTTAAGTAGGCTGGAACTCCAGTTTTGGTTCCCAAGTCCTTGCCACCAGTTAATATACCCCAAACCGTACTCCTGAACAACAGGACCCTGGTAACCCAAGGCTTCTCAGATTATTAACACATAGTTCTCTCAAACAGCTGTCTGATACACACAAACTTTCTACTGCATTTCCATTTGTCTTCTTACTTGCTTCCTGCTAAGACTCAAACTGTGTGTCCACAGTTTGTGTCCAGATAGCTACTTGTGAGAAAATCAACATTACTCACTGAAGCAGGAGTTACTCAGGTAATTTCACGGCTGATGTAGATTTATTAGAGGACAGAAAGGTCATGGAACTCAGAAGGTGCTAAAACAAGCATTGTAGCCGTGGTTGCATCGTATTTTAGTGTCCTCTCTTATGGACTGACCACAACAAAAACAACAGCCAAAACACTTACACAGCAAACACTAAAACAAGATGCAGCTAAGAATAATATCCATAATTTGCAAAACAACAACACTCCAGATTATCACACTTCTTTCACATTTTTTTAGAGCATCTAGTTTAGGTTGATCCACATTAATTTTTTAAAAAAGTTATCTCTCTTCATCACTGACATCTCATTGCAGGAACTAAAACTGAATTTAAGGCTGCAGCCCTTTGAACATTGAACTGGGGCTTCCAAGTAAAAGTGCACAGAATCAGGCTATAAAACAGCAGAAGTTCCCAAATTACAAGGACATGTGCACATGCACCAAGTTGATTGTGTGGTTGCAGAATCTCCCAAGATCCCACACTTAAGCAAATACTTTGAAATCAGCTATTATTACCGTCATTTATAGTAGGAAGTGCTCACACTTTGAAGAGCTGGCACCTACAGGATACATATAAACCTCAGACGTACGGTACTTTGCATCTCTCCGTTATAATTTTAATTAGCACAGCTACAATGGATCTTTATTCCGCTACAATACCTGAAGCCTGCACACAACTGGATTGCAGCCCTTGAACAACAATGTAAGAACCATTCAGCCGCAAAAGGACAACAGTAAAATAACTTACTAGTCACTATTTTAAAAGCAACAGCTCTGCTGGGTCAGACCAAGGATTCATCTAGTCCACAGTCTGTCCCCAACAGTATTCAATCAGAGACTTGCAGGAAGCCAACAAGCAGAGCACAAAGGAAACAACACTCCCATATCATTTGGCCCCTAGCAAATGGTATTCAGTGGCTTACTGTCTATGAACAGGGAAGTTCCATGATAGGCATACCTCTCAATGAATTCATCAAATCCCCTAGTAAAGTTATTTAAGCTGTGTTCATTGACACATCTGGCAGCAAATTCCATTAGCTAATGAAATTTCAACTGTCAAAAGGCACTAACCAATAGTAAATATGGAAGACTGGACTTTACATAACACTGAAAAACTATCTTCTATCTTTTACTGTTGGGTTAGTCGTGCCCTTTGATAGTTGGAATTTGCTAATGGAATTTGCTAATGGAGTTCCAACTATCAAAAAGACACCAACCATTAGTAAAAAAAAATGGAAGATTATTTTTCATGTAATTGAAGTTAACACTTTCAGCAACATTTAACATTTAAATACAAAAGTTTTGGTTGTCATAGATTACTTATTCCTCAGTATCATTAATATATACAATCTGCCACCATGACAATGTTCCATATCCATTGGCTGTTAAATTCGTACTTGCTTGTTTAAAAGTTTTACTACATATAACTGCTGCACGTCATCTTACCGTGTTTCTCATATTATAAGTCATGTCTTATATTAATTTTTTCTTCAAAAAAACACGACATGGCTTATTTTTGAGGGATGTCTTATTTTTTAATAAAGTGCACGCGGGCGCTGTTTGCCGGGCTTGTCAAGCCCAGCAAACAGCGCCCGCCGATCTTCGGTGACAGGCGGGGGTGGGCGGAGAGCGGAGAACGATCTCCGCTTCCCCCCACCCCCGCCTGTCACACAGCACAGGTCGGCGGGCGCTGTTTGCCGGGCTTGTCAAGCCCAGCTAGGAGCGCCCGCCGATCTTCGGTGACAGGCGGGGATGGGGGGAGAGCGGAGAACGATCTCCACTTCCCCCCCCACCCCCGCCTGTCACACAGCACAGGGCCGAAGATCGGCGGGCGCTGTTTGCCGGGCTTGTCAAGCCCAGCAAACAGCGCCCGCCGATCTTTGGTGACAGGCGGGGGTGGGGGGAGAGCGGAGCACGATCTCCGCTTCCCCCCCACCCCCGCCTGTCACACAGGACAGGTCCGAAGATCGGCGGGCGCTGTTTGCCGGGCTTGTCAAGCCCAGCAAGGAGCGCCCGCCGATCTTTGGTGACAGGCGGGGGTGGGGGGAGAGCGGAGAACGATCTCCGCTTCCCCCCCACCCCCGCCTGTCACACAGGACAGGTCCGAAGATCGGCGGGCGCTGTTTGCCGGGCTTGTCAAGCCCAGCAAGGAGCGCCCGCCGATCTTTGGTGACAGGCGGGGGTGGGGGGAGAGCGGAGAACGATCTCCGCTTCCCCCCCCACCCCCGCCTGTCACACAGGACAGGTCCGAAGATCGGCGGGCGCTGTTTGCCGGGCTTGTCAAGCCCAGCAAACAGCGCCCGCCGATCTTCGGTGACAGGCGGGGGTGGGCGGAGAGCGGAGAACGATCTCCGCTTCCCCCCCACCCCCGCCTGTCACACAGCACAGGTTGGCGGGCGCTGTTTGCCGGACTTGTCAAGCCCAGCTAGGAGCGCCCGCCGATCTTCGGTGACAGGCGGGGGTGGGCGGAGAGCGGAGAACGATCTCCGCTTCTCCCCCACCCCCGCCTGTCACACAGCACAGGTCGGCGGGCGCTGTTTGCCGGGCTTGTCAAGCCCAGCTAGGAGCGCCCGCCGATCTTCGGTGACAGGCGGGGATGGGGGGAGAGCGGAGCACGATCTCCGCTTCTCCCCCACCCCCGCCTGCCACACAGGACAGGTCCGAAGATCGGCGGGCGCTGTTTGCCGGGCTTGTCAAGCCCAGCAAGGAGCGCCCGCCGATCTTTGGTGACAGGAGGGGGTGGGGGGAGAGCGGAGAACGATCTCCGCTTCTCCCCCACCCCCGCCTGTCACACAGCACAGGGCCGAAGATCGGCGGGCGCTGTTTGCCGGGCTTGTCAAGCCCAGCAAACAGCGCCCGCCGATCTTTGGTGACAGGCGGGGGTGGGGGGAGAGCGGAGAACGATCTCCGCTTCCCCCCCACCCCCGCCTGTCACACAGGACAGGTCCGAAGATCGGCGGGCGCTGTTTGCCGGGCTTGTCAAGCCCAGCAAACAGCGCCCGCCGATCTTTGGTGACAGGCGGGGGTGGGGGGAGAGCGGAGAACGATCTCCGCTTCCCCACCCCCACCCCCGCCTGTCACACAGGACAGGTCCGAAGATCGGCGGGCGCTGTTTGCCGGGCTTGTCAAGCCCAGCTAGGAGCGCCCGCCGATCTTCGGTGACAGGCGGGGATGGGGGGAGAGCGGAGAACGATCTCCGCTTCTCCCCCACCCCCGCCTGTCACACAGCACAGGTCGGCGGGCGCTGTTTGCCGGGCTTGTCAAGCCCAGCTAGGAGCGACCGCCGATCTTCGGTGACAGGCGGGGATGGGGGAAGAGCGGAGAACGATCTCCGCTTCCCCCCCCACCCCCGCCTGTCACACAGCACAGGGCCGAAGATCGGCGGGCGCTGTTTGCCGGGCTTGTCAAGCCCAGCAAACAGCGCCCGCCGATCTTTGGTGACAGGCGGGGGTGGGGGGAGAGCGGAGCACGATCTCCGCTTCCCCCCCACCCCCGCCTGTCACACAGGACAGGTCCGAAGATCGGCGGGCGCTGTTTGCCGGGCTTGTCAAGCCCAGCAAGGAGCGCCCGCCGATCTTTGGTGACAGGCGGGGGTGGGGGGAGAGCGGAGAACGATCTCCGCTTCCCCCCCACCCCCGCCTGTCACACAGGACAGGTCCGAAGATCGGCGGGCGCTGTTTGCCGGGCTTGTCAAGCCCAGCAAACAGCGCCCGCCGATCTTTGGTGACAGGCGGGGGTGGGGGGAGAGCGGAGCACGATCTCCGCTTCCCCCCCACCCCCGCCTGTCACACAGGACAGGTCCGAAGATCGGCGGGCGCTGTTTGCCGGGCTTGTCAAGCCCAGCAAGGAGCGCCCGCCGATCTTTGGTGACAGGCGGGGGTGGGGGGAGAGCGGAGAACGATCTCCGCTTCCCCCCCCCACCCCCGCCTGTCACACAGGACAGGTCCGAAGATCGGCGGGCGCTGTTTGCCGGGCTTGTCAAGCCCAGCAAACAGCGCCCGCCGATCTTCGGTGACAGGCGGGGGTGGGCGGAGAGCGGAGAACGATCTCCGCTTCCCCCCCACCCCCGCCTGTCACACAGCACAGGTCGGCGGGCGCTGTTTGCCGGGCTTGTCAAGCCCAGCTAGGAGTGCCCGCCGATCTTCGGTGACAGGCGGGGATGGGGGGAGAGCGGAGAACGATCTCCGCTTCTCCCCCACCCCCGCCTGTCACACAGCACAGGTTGGCGGGCGCTGTTTGCCGGACTTGTCAAGCCCAGCTAGGAGCGCCCGCCGATCTTCGGTGACAGGCGGGGGTGGGCGGAGAGCGGAGAACGATCTCGGCTTCTCCCCCACCCCGCCTGTCACACAGCACAGGTCGGCGGGCGCTGTTTGCCGGGCTTGTCAAGCCCAGCTAGGAGCGCCCGCCGATCTTCGGTGACAGGCGGGGATGGGGGGAGAGCGGAGCACGATCTCCGCTTCTCCCCCACCCCCGCCTGCCACACAGGACAGGTCCGAAGATCGGCGGGCGCTGTTTGCCGGGCTTGTCAAGCCCAGCAAGGAGCGCCCGCCGATCTTTGGTGACAGGAGGGGGTGGGGGGAGAGCGGAGAACGATCTCCGCTTCTCCCCCACCCCCGCCTGTCACACAGCACAGGGCCGAAGATCAGCGGGCGCTGTTTGCCGGGCTTGTCAAGCCCAGCAAACAGCGCCCGCCGATCTTTGGTGACAGGCGGGGGTGGGGGGAGAGCGGAGAACGATCTCCGCTTCCCCCCCACCCCCGCCTGTCACACAGGACAGGTCCGAAGATCGGCGGGCGCTGTTTGCCGGGCTTGTCAAGCCCAGCAAACAGCGCCCGCCGATCTTTGGTGACAGGCGGGGGTGGGGGGAGAGCGGAGAACGATCTCCGCTTCCCCACCCCCACCCCCGCCTGTCACACAGGACAGGTCCGAAGATCGGCGGGCGCTGTTTGCCGGGCTTGTCAAGCCCAGCAAACAGCGCCCGCCGATCTTTGGTGACAGGCGGGGGTGGGGGGAGAGCGGAGAACGATCTCCGCTTCCCCCCCACCCCCGCCTGTCACACAGGACAGGTCCGAAGATCGGCGGGCGCTGTTTGCCGGGCTTGTCAAGCCCAGCAAACAGCGCCCGCCGATCTTTGGTGACAGGCGGGGGTGGGGGGAGAGCGGAGAACGATCTCCGCTTCCCCCCCGCCTGTCACACAGGACAGGTCCGAAGATCGGCGGGCGCTGTTTGCCGGGCTTGTCAAGCCCAGCAAACAGCGCCCGCCGATCTTTGGTGACAGGCGGGGGTGGGGGGAGAGCGGAGAACGATCTCCGCTTCCCCCCCCACCCCCGCCTGTCACACAGGACAGGTCCGAAGATCGGCGGGCGCTGTTTGCCGGGCTTGTCAAGCCCAGCAAGCAGCGCCCGCCGATCTTTGGTGACAGGCGGGGGTGGGGGGAGAGCGGAGAACGATCTCCGCTTCCCCCCCCACCCCCGCCTGTCACACAGGACAGGTCCGAAGATCGGCGGGCGCTGTTTGCCGGGCTTGTCAAGCCCAGCAAGGAGCGCCCGCCGATCTTCGGCTCTGTCCCCCGATGCGCGACGGCTCGGGGAAGCAGGCAGGGAGCTCCTGCTGGGTCCCGCGCCTTCGCCTCTCGCTCGGTCAGGGCTACACGACATGGCTTATTTTCGGGGTATGTCTTATTTTTCACCAACCCTTAGAAATCCTGTCATGGCTTATTTTTTGGGGATGCCTTAAAATATGAGAAACACGGTTATTGCTAATTAACATCACCAGAAAAATGAAAACAAAACAAAATATGGTCCAATAGTCACACATAATTCTTCCTATTACCCACAAACCTTTTCCAAGTTTTCAGTTCCTCTCACTGTTTATTATTGATCATCCATTTACTTCCACATCAACAACAAAAAAGAGTATCAAGTGTAAACTGAACTATTGTCCGTGTTGCCTTCTAAGGTGCTGCAAAATGTGAGTAAACAAAAGGAGGAAGGCAGCATACAATTATATCCAAGAAAGAAAGTTTCAAGTTAGGTGTGGCTAATGTGTGGCCCTCCAGAACTTGGTGAACTACCATTCCCATAAGTGCCACCAGAACTGTAAATGATCAAGGAAGATGGAGGTCTTTGTAGAGCAGGCATCCCCAAACTGTGGCCCTCCAGATGTTTTGGCCTACAACTCCCATGATCCCTAGCTAACAGGACCAGTGGTCAGGGAAGATGGGAACTGTAGTCCAAAACATCTGGAGGGCCAAAGTTTGGGGGTGCCTGTTGTGGAGCAACATCAGGAGGACCACACATTAGACACTTATTTTTTAAGGTGTCATATTGTAAATAGTTATTGTGAATTTATCAGCCCATATGCACCTATGTGCCACAAAGACACTTGAATAGATATATACTTGAATGGTCAGCCAGTGTGGTATATTAGGGTCAAATTAGGACCTGCGAGACCAGAGTTCAAATTCCCACTTGGCCATGAAGTTCACTGGCTGACCTTGGGCCAGCCACTGCCTCTCAGACTAACCTACCTCACAGGGCTATTGTGGGGATTAAATGAGGAGGGGGAGAACCACATTGGGCAACTTGAAGAAAAAGGCACAACTTTACAGCAAACAAGTATGAAAATGTATATTCAACCACCTTAGAATATCATCCAAGCCCTGGCTTATCTACATCAACAATATTCCCTCTCCCTTAGGTAACCTTTTCAACTTTACATTATTTTCTGCTCTTCGTGGCTACCACCCATCGCAAGCCTTTCTCTGCCATCCAAAGTAAGAATTTCCTGAAGCATATGCTGCAAGTCACACCAACTCTGAAGTGTTCCCAATTTCAACTTCCTCTTCAAAACTCACTTCCTCACATGTCCACACTTCACTTCGGCACAACTCTGTATACACATTTCTCTTACCAAATTAACACATACACAAAGTGCCCCCTGTGCACTCTTCAGGCTTCTGGTACCCATACATTACCCTCCTGGCCAGGCATATATCCCCACTGGTACTGCTGCCAGTTTTTCTCCACCATTTAATCATCGTCCACCCCACCCATAACTTTGACGAGCATGCATCCATTTTCCTTTGGCAATACAGTGCCAAACTACATTTGTCCTCACTCTGCGTTGCCCCCACTTCTTTCCCAACATCCTCTCCTTGCGCATAGCCACCCCTACCTGCCATTCTCCCTTCCTCTTGGTTCACCAAGCCTCTACTGTACACCAAAATGTAGCTTTCCCCCTCCGGCTTCAGTCCCAAACGCTCACTTGCCGTTAACCCTGAAGCCTTATGTACGCCATTCCCACGTGCCCCACAACAACCCCCAACCCTGTCCGGCAATGCAAGCCTGCCCCTAAAACCCACCCTTCCTATTCTCCCCTCAAACCCGCCAAGACGTGGACTTTCCTGCCCCTGCCAGCTGGGCCTTGCTCCCTCACGTCCACTCTTCCCCTCCGTATCAAATCACGCCCGCCATAAAGGCGCAGATCGTCCCGGGAAACGGGGCAACATTCATTCGCCCCATAACTACTATATCCCCCCCTTAGGGCGGGGCCAAAGCCAGGCCAGGCTCTGAGGCGCCCACAACCGCCTGGGCCTCGTTTTTTTTAGGCCGCAGTTCAGGCCACCTCCTGGTCTGGGACGAAAAGGGAGCCGTAACGGGCACAGGCCCCATGACAATGCAAAGCAACTCCGGCCCGCCCTTCTCCCGCCACCGCCGGCTGCGGCTGCTACCCGAGGCCCGGCTCAGCCGCCGGCTCCGCTGCCGACTTACGAACTACCGCCACCGCCACCCCTCCTAGTGCAGCATCGGCGGCGCCATGATGATCCACCTCTCGCTCTCTCCTTGGCTCCCCTTCCTTCTCCCCATCCCCCGCCCGCCCGCCGTCGCCCAGGCCCGGCCAGCAGCAGCAGCAGCGGCCCCGCACTCACTCACCTTCATGTCGGGACATCCTAGTTCAGAGGAGAAGGCGGCGGCAGCGGCCCGGCCCGGCCCAGCCCAGGCCCGTCCCGGGCTCCAGTTCCCTTCCCCCCCCCACTTCCCTCCCCACCCACCCACCCACCCCCGGTCTTGGCTGTCCGGCACCGGCTCCGCAGCCTGGGCCCGGGCGAGGCTCGAGGCTCGGCCTAGCCTCTCCCAAGTCACCCCCTCCGAGTGCAGGAGGCGGCTCGCTTCGGCGCGGGCGGGCGGAGGGAGGCGAATCGACTCTGGCGGCAGCGGCGCTCGTAGTAGTAGTGATGGTGAGGCCTCTCCGGGATGGGGGCGGCGGCGGCTGCAGTTCCTCCCTCCCCGCCTTCCCGGGAGGCAGCAAGCGGGCGGGTGCCGCCGCCGTGACACGGTGACTCTGTAAGCTCGCTCAGGGCCCCGCCAGCTCCTAGCGCCGCCCTCCCGCCCGACGACGACAGCAGCGGCGGCGGGTCTCGTCGGTCTCCCTGGTCTATTCCCCTCCCCACGTCGTCCGTCGTCGTCGTCGTCCTACCACCACGCTCGGCGGTAACAGCGCCGCCGCCGCTGCCTCTTCCTCCTCCTCCTCCTAGCCCGGCCTGCCTCCCCTTCTCTCTCTGTCTCTCCTCCCGCCCGCCGAGAGGAAGAGGAAATAACACAGCGGGCCAGAGAGGGAGGAAAGAGCCGGCCGGGCAGCTGAGGAGAGGAGGGTTTCGCCTTCCCCTCACGCACCTCAGCCCCGCTCTCGGCTCTCAATCCTTTCCCCTCACAAAACCGGCTTCTTTTCCCTCACAAAACGCGCTTTCCCTCTCTGGGCGGCGACAACAACCGTTCGTTTGAAAAAATAATAATAATAGTGAAGCTGGGCTTCAGCCTTGGAAGACCAGGCCCCACAGCACTCCCCATAGATGTACAGCTTGGGAGATGTGCAGAATTTGGGGGTGGGGGTGGGGAACTCCTACATCGCTTAGGGGTTTTATTTTTACTAGGACTCCGGTCCAAACTCCAAGCTCTGGTTTCTCCTTGCAGTTTTGGGGGTCCCAGCAGCACACACTGGGCTACCACGTTAATTTACATCTCAGGAAGGCATGGTTTGAACACAGTAGGGTTTGTTTCTGAGTAAACCCGGGAGGCTTGGCTTGGAATCAGAGAATGCTTGGAAGGGGACCCTGAGGGTCATCTAGTTCAACCCCCCTGCAATGCAAGGATGTCAGATAAATTAGGCATGGCGGATCGCAATCTAAGTCTTGCCACCTCTTTTGGGAGTCTGTTCCGCTCTTGAACAGCTCTTACTGCCAGAAAGCTCTTCTTGGTGTTTAGTAGGAATCTCCTTTTTCTGGTAGCTTGAATCCATTGGTTCCGTTCGACTTCCAAGGTACGACTGTATTGATATTTTTGCCATAGGAATCTCCATTTTAGTATTGCCCCATTTTTTTATTTGCCATTATTTATTACAAAATAATGTATGTGAGCACTAGAGAACACAAATTACTAAGGTAATATCAATACTAAATAAACATAGATTTTATGTAAGATTAATATGTGGGGGGGGGGAGCGGCAACAGTGATAGATAAAGTACTTCTTGGGGCCTCGGTCCAGTATACCTGAAGGATCGTCTCCACCTCCATCGTTCTGCCGGGACACTGAGGTCCAGTGCCGAGGGCCTTCTGGTGGTTCCCTCGCTGTGAGAAACAAAGCTACAGGGAACTAGGTAGAGGGCCTTTTCGGTAGTGGCGCCCACCCTGTGGAACACCCTCCCATCAGATGTCAAAGAGAAAAACAACTACCAGACTTTTGGAAGACATCTGAAGGCAGCCCTGCCTGTTTAGGGAGGCTTTTAATGTTTAATAGATTATTGTATTTTATTCTGCTGTTGGAAGCCGCCCAGAGTAGCTGGGGAAGCCCAGCCAGATGGGCGGGGTATAAATATATTATTATGAGTATTATATTATTCTGTTTTAATAGCCCACATCAACTGCTGAAAATGAATAGGTAGTTAAAAAAAGCTTATATATTGGCACATGACCAGAGGCGTATTTAGGTTCCCTTGGGCCCTTGGCAAGATTATCCCCCCACCCGGTCCCTTGCACCCTTGGCAAGGAGATGTTGGCCACCCAAAGCAGCAAAGCAGTCCATGGAGTGATTGGATGGTGGGTGGGCGGGCTCCTAGTCAATCCGAGCCAGAGTGAGAGGCACCATTTTTGCAACCCCCTGGGCCTGCGCCTTTGGTAGGGGCCAATCTAACCAATCCCTAGGTATACCTTTGCACACGAGGGCACCCATCACCTTCCATTCTCCCCATCCTACTTGGAGGCTGCTGGTGTCACTGTGCGTCTGTGGCTGCCCTTGTCACGTACGTCTTGGAGGCCCTTCAAGGGCTGAGGCACGAGGCATCTTTTGATTTATTTACAAATAATTCAAATAGGCTAAATTTACGTATTTTTAGCACCATGCTTTGATTCTTATTGTCCCAGTTTACCCCAAAATTTTCATCGACCCCACTCATTTTTCTTCACACCTCTTAAGACCTGTTACCCATTTCCTGTATCCTTTCCAACGCTCATCTCTTTTTCTAGTGGGGTAGCTGTGTGTTAGCGTCTTGCAATAAAAACCAGACTTATGGTGTCTTAGAGCTAACAAATTTATTATACCAATGCATAAACTTTTGCGGACTACTGTATTATGCCATAAGAGTTAGTCATTAAGATGCCACAGTACTTGTTGTTCCTTTCCCGCATTTCACTGCCTACTCTTTTCCTTCAGAGATTTTCTACCCAGTTTCCCCTGACCAAATTGTGACACTTTTCTTCTTTTTTGATCTGGTCCTCTTGGAAGCAACAAAAAAGTGGCCATCTTTGCTAGTGGCAGCCTGACCTCAAAGAAAGAATAGAGGAAAGTGGCCAACCATTTTTACGAAGGGCAGCTTTATGGCTCCGTTACCATGGCCCTTTGGGAAGACAAAATATAGGAGTACAGTGGCCCCTCGACTTATGAATTACTCGACATCCGAAGTTTTCGACTTACGAACGGGACAAATGGCCGCACGCTTACAAATTTTTCTACATCCGAACAGAAACCGTTGGCGGTTTTAAATGTTTTAAATGTGGTTTCCTCAACTTATGAATTTTTCTGAATATTTTTTCCCTATGGGAAACCACTTTTCGACTTACGAACTTCTCGACCTACGAATGTGCATTCGGAACGGATTAAGTTCGTAAGTCGAGGGACCACTGTATTAGAAGCTGAAAGTACTCTCAAATTCCACATGCTGGAGTGAAATATTCTCATGCCCCTTGGTTTCATTAACTTAAGTGGCAAGATGCTTCCGTTAAAATTAGGATGTTTGGAAGGAAGATTACACAGAAATAGCCAGTTCTAGGATATTATTAAGATTAAATGGAGGGGAAGTCCCATACACCAGCAAAAGAAAATGTTGATTTTGCCCCAGATAGAGAATCATGGTTTGCAAACTCATATTGGGTTTGAGGTGGAATAATCCAGAATTGTTCTTGATTTAGCTTCTGTGATCCTCAGATGAACGGTGGTATATAAATTTAAGAAATAATAATAGCTTCATGAAATGAAAGTAACTCCGTTGTCTGTGATTAATAGAAGCACTCTAGGGAAAGGAATACTAATATTTAGCATTTTTGTAATTCTTTAGTGTCACATCATGATGTTTAGAACTCTGCAAACTAAATCAGTATTATCATCTCCATATTGCAAATGGAATATTGAGGCTAAAAGAAAATTGACTTGCCTAAGTTTTTTTTTAAATTGTGACCCGATTATTCAAGAGAACACACAGGCTTTGTAAACAATGGCTCAGGTCTTTACAGAGTACAGTCAAACCTGGGTTGTCGAACGTAATCCGTTCCAGAAGCCCGTTCGGCTTCAAAAACGTTCGACAACCGAGGCACGGCTTCCAATTGGTTGCTAGAGCTTCCTGCACTCAAACAGAAGCTGCGTCGGATGTTCGGCTTCCAAAAAATGTTCAAAGGTTTTCAGTGTTTGGGAGCTGAAACGTTCAAAAATGGAGCCGTTCGGGAGCTGAGGTTTGACTGTACTGAGTGGGTTTGCTGCAAGGCTGGCCTCCGAGGTGGCAAGATCAGGCATTTTCCCTGCACTGCAAAGCTAGCAGTGAGTTCACAACAGCATCGCCATTCCCACTTCGTATGGGACACCATTTCTTTCTTTCTTTCTTTCTTTTTTTAAAAAAACATCCAAATCTCAAAACACACATCAAGTCCTTGTACAAGTTCTATATCTTTTAATACAAATTATTGATGGCATTAGTTGAATACAATGAAAACACACGTCAGTGTTGCATAGCTGCTCAGATATACAACTTCATTCCCTCCTTTCAAGTAACTGAAATTAAGTTACCGTACTCTATATAGCCACTGTAAACGAGGACTCTGCAATCCAACTCAAATACTTTCAGAATCTTACATGCGCTTGCTTTATGAGAACCTGTGGAGGCCAAGACTGGGAACCAATTTAGGGCATTAAAATCACTAGTACAGCATTATTCACATAAAATGAAGAAAACAATTCCTTTATTTGGTACAATTCAAGTAACTGCTAAGTGTTTTTTTAAATGCACAGTGCTTTGGACCACCCCCACAGTTAATCTGTACAGCAGCAGTAACCAGGGGTCAGTATGTTACGGAGAGTGGTTTACACTTCTGGTGAGATTAAAAGCAATACCTCTGTAGTAATGTACAGTTGCAACATATTTTGGGAAGGGGTGGAGAACATCACTCTGTTTAATTGCCTGCCTAGCTATCTCCACTCTCAAAAGTTCTTGTAGTTAATCCAGAGCCGAATGCCATATTCCTTCCTGCTTTACATGGAGTTACTCCTGATCATTGTAAGTTGGCACATTCTGCTCCTCACTTGGGCTGTGTTTGCTCTTAAGGGACCGTCCAATGTATCTCCAGTATTCCTTCCGGATTATGTCTTTTTCTTTAGCCAGGATTTCACATAGCTATAGAAAGGAAAATTACAAGTTTGAACAGTTTGCATGGTTTATACCCACCATTTGGTTTATTCTATAGCACCCCAAACCCTCATGGTGTTTTGCCAAATATTATAAGCAGAAAGGCAGTTCCTTGCTCTGGAAACTTCCAGACCAGAAGACAACACAGATAGTGGAACTGGAAGAACTTTGCTGGGTCAGCAGGTGCATGGATCTGAAGCTACAGTCTGCCAAGTCAAACTATGGGTTTAATGTTGCCCAGCCTGCCACAACCTGGTAGCCCTCTAGATGTTTTGGACTCCAACTCCCACCAGCCCCTGCCAGGACTGTTTTCTATTTCTCAGCAGTGGAATCGTAACCTTACCAAGATTTATCGAGACCAATTCTACAGGGATTGTTTTTAAGCCAATGATTTATAAAAAAGTTTCTATAATATTTTTTGACCCAAAAAGGAATGAATCCTCTGCTGTCGTTTCCCTGGGGAATGACTCATCAGTGCCTTTAGAAAGCCTGACGTAGTTAGGTATGTGTAGTATTCACCAGTGATATTTATTTTAAAATATTCAAGAGAGACAGGTAATTGAAATCACTATTGATTCTCCAGTAGCAAATACCCAACAATATTCCAATTTCCATCCCACTCAACACTACTAACTGATTTAGAATTCTTTTCCAGCAGAAAGAAAGAAATCTTAAGGTACAGCAAAGAACAGAAATTTAGCCGAGGTGATGAAATGACAGTCAGCAGGGCAACACAAAGTAAACATATTTAGGGTATTTTTACACCTTAAAATATAACACTGAGCAGGGTGCAAACTTACCCCAAATGAGAAAAACAAATTGTTTTATGGAGTAGATTGTATGTGTCCGTATAGTTAAAGCTATGGTTTTCCCAGTAATGATGTATGGAAGTGAGAGCTGGACCATAAAGGCGGCTGATCGCCAAAGAATTGATGCTTTTGAATTATGGTGCTGGAGGAGACTCTTGAGAGTCCCATGGACTGCAAGAAGATCAAACCTATCAATTCTGAAGGAAATCAGCCCTGAGTGCTCACTGGAAGGACAGATTGTGAAGCTGAGGCTCCAATACTTTGGCCACCTCATGAGACAAGACTCCCTGGAAAAGACCCTGATGCTGGGAAAGATTGAGGGCACTAGGAGAAGGGGATGACAGAGGATGAGATGGTTGGACAGTGTTCTCGAAGCTACAAACACACATAAACACACACCATTCTAAGGCAGATGGCTTTGGTCCTCCTGCAGATACCTCAGTTCAGAAAGTATATTAAAAAAAAAATCTTGCTGCAGGAGAGGAGCATTCCACAGCTGAAAGATCTCTGTGTGTTTGGAAATCATTTCCCTAAAGGCATTTTTCAGCAATTAGCACACACATGTGAATGTCGTTAAAATGGGAGAGAATGCAGAAGAGATTTTTAAGATCAGGTGTATGTTCCAGGGATTGTAGGTTTCACGTTCCCGTTGTAGAAATGCAAGAAGCGATTTTCCTGGTGCGCGTGAAAGGTGCATATGAAACCTTTCACAGAGGTACAGGAGACTGGAGACAGACTAAGCTTTCTTTTGGGAGAGTAGAACGTGAGGCAGTGAGAGATTTTACTTTCTTGGGCTCCTTGATCACTGCAGATGGTGACAGCAGTCACAAAATTAAAAGACACCTGCTTCTTGGAAGAAAAGCAATGACAAACCTAGACAGCATCTTAAAAAGCAGAGACATCACCTTGCCGACAAAGGTCCGTATAGTTAAAGCTATGGTTTTCCCAGTAGTGATGTATGGAAGTGAGAGCTGGACCATAAAGAAGGCTGATTGCCGAACAATTGATGCTTTTGAATTATGGTGCTGGAGAAGACTCTTGAGAGTCCCATAGACTGCAAGAAGATCAAACCTATCCATTCTGAAGGAAATCAGCCCTGAGTGCTCACTGGAAGGACAGATCGTGAAGCTGAGGCTCCAATACTTTGGCCACCTCATGAGAAGAGAAGACTCCCTGGAAAAGACCCTGATGTTGGGAAAGATTGAGGGCACGACAGAGGATGAGATGGTTGGACAGTGTTCTCGAAGCTACGAACATGAGTTTGACCAAACTGCAGGAGGCAGTGGAAGACAGGAGTGCCTGGCGTGCTATGGTCCATGGGGTCACGAAGAGTCGGACACGACTAAACAACAACAACAACAACATTTATTTATTTTGCTTAGAAAGAAAATAGTTAGCAGTAATTCATATTCCTTTGGAAACATCACACACAGAGTACCAGTGACAACATCCTGAAATGGCAAAGCAATTGTTATCTCCAAAAGAAAGGAGAAGGCTTAGTATATGCAGCAAGAAATTAAATTTATATATACCCCATCCCACCTCTTGCAGAATGAAGCGGGGCAGTTCACTATTTTGTCACCTAATTTGAATATAACCTTTAGCATGTGCTCCAAGTCCATACACATCAACAATGAAGTGGAATAATGTACAACTGGAGTATTCATTCACATTATTCCCCTACCAGTTTCAGTTTTCCTAACCTTCTGTTGCTTCCCTTTTCTCTACTTCTAAATTGTAAGCACCACTGGGCAGGGACCTGCCCTTTCACTGTTTATACAATATCGTAATAATAGTATAATAATTAAAATGTATCTTTTGGAGTGCAAATGAAGTTGGTACAGGGCTTTATCAGCATGTAAAAAAAAACTTTCCTTTTCTCAAAGCAAAATACTCTATCCAGATAATCTGGCAGCTCAGCCTGGCTTTTAAGATTTGGCAAAGCAAATGAAATACACAAAGTTCTCTCTCTCGCCTACATGGCAGGATAAAATACAAGCCTAATTCTCTTAATGGACACTAAAATACAGCTTTCCAACCCTTCCAGTCTAGTTTTTTTTTTGTCAACCGAAGACTGTGCATTTCTTGATGTACCACAGGTTATAACCAAGCCTTAAAAAAAAGTTCTAACCAAAATAATAATAATAATAAATAGTGCTGAATCTAGATAGGAAGGCAAATCCTGTCCCTCATGTGTTGACTGATAGCAGCTGGCTGAAAGCCCATAACAATAAGACGTTCTGACGGCATATTTTAGGGATGACATGGGAGTCAGCTGCTACACAGAACAGCATATATGGAAAGAGGCAAAATGGTTACATAAAAAGTGAAACCCCTTTAATTTTTACATTTCCTTTGTAGCTGGCATTAAATAGTTGGCAATCCGATAATCAGCATGCATGAAAGTAATAGTGACAGCAGTGATACAGCATATTAATACTGCATCTTAAACGAGCATTTTCCTCAGAATTATAACTTCCAGGCTGCAGTGCATGGCAAACAAGTGGTTTGTGGCATTTCTGTCCAATTTTTAATTCTGCAAAAATGGATAACATTATGCAATTATGTTAATTTAAACATCACTGTCCTTTCCTTAAAATTTGTTTGTGGTACCAAAAGTTGGTGCTACCACATTCAAACTGACAGATTATTTATCCACATGCGAGATTAAATTCTACAGAAGACTGGAGAAAGAGATCAAGTTCCCCATCTGCTTATTGCAACCAGTCTATTAAAAGGGTAACACAGAGGCTGAACAACTTTTAAAAACTAACCTCTAATGCTTTGCAGAGAGTTTCTTCCTTGTTTTCACACTCGTTTTCCAGCATGTCTTCATATATGTCCACCAAAAAGGCAATCAGGTAGGGGGAACTATGACTTGGCTGCAATTCCAGTAGCTGTCCTAAGAGGTTTGGATGTTTCGAAAGGCCACGATCCTGCAGGATCCTGAAATAAAAGGCAGCTGTGAATGCCACACTTTGCATGCGGTCACCATGCCATTTGCTGTACATTTACGAATCTGACGCTTCCTACAGAACGTGGAAATCTCCTAAAGCCTATACTGTATAGAGTGATAAGCAAGCAAGCAAGCAACTACTGTACAGTATAAATAGTGTCAGGTATCATTAACCTGCAACCCATCTCAACCAGTATCATGAATCAGTGCCGGATATCCAGAGGACAAGCGGCAAGATCCCCCTGCCCCTGAAATACGGCAATGAGGTAAGTGCAAAAGGAAATGTGCACAGCTGAGAAAGTCCTGGAAAATGAAACAAGGCACAGGAAAGCGCCTCAACAGACCTAGCAGGATTCAGCAATTTGCTCAGCACCAAAGTCTACACTATGGCTGGGGAACCAACCTGTGGCCCTACAGACATTGTTGGACCCTACCTTCCATCATCTCAGACCACAGTTTATACTGGCTGAGGTTGGGAGACCTGGAGTCCAACAACATCTGGAACTCCGTGGCGTGTGCAATCCAACTGGCCTCCTCCCAGGTGTCATCTGGGCACCAGGTACAACTTTAATTCAACAAGTCAGAAGGAGAACCTACTCAGTTGACACACAAATCCCACACATGCACTATATTAACAGAATAAAAGTTTCACCACCCCACCCCTCCTCTCCTCCTCCTCTTCTTCCCCAACCTTATACTGTATACAACACTAATGTCTCAAAACTGATCTGCAGAAAAGACTTTACAACCTGAAAAAAGACACATTGCACGTACTTTTGTAAACCAAGAAAATATTTAATAAAAATTATTTTTAAGAACAAACAAACAAGGCTCTAGGCTCTTTTGGACCTGTGGTTCCTGGTCTCGTTCTATTTTTTGTAGCCTTAAAAAAAGAAGAAGACTATGTTGACTGCAAACCACTTTGCTCTATGTAATAAAATGGCTTACATCAATATAAATATGTTTATGTAAGCCATTTACATTACGTAAGACACACACACACCATGTACAACAGTTCTTCTCAACTTCTATCCCTGAATGCTAAGGGCAGCTCGAAAAATTACATGATTTTAATTTTTTAAAAAAACAAACAAACCCTGAAGACAACCACATCCTCTCCAGTATGTGCATTTTTTTGGAAAATGTTTCCTCCCTTGATCTTATATCAGGCGTATGGTATAAACAAAGTCAAATTTCAAATTTGGGACAAATCGGTTAATATTTAGACCCTGCTCCTACAGATTGAAATTTTGCCTCACTACAAGTGATGAAAACATAGGAATTTGACTCTTTTATTCTCAGTATGTTAAATTGTGAACTAATAAACATAAATTTTAGATTTTATGTAGAGCAATAATAGTTGCATACTATTATTTTCTGCAATATTTATTTAAGATAAAACATGTTGATAATTTACATGAAAAACCAATGGTTTTGAACAAATTATATTCATACTGAGAGTAAATGAGTCAAATTCCGATGTTTTCATCACTCGTAGTGAGGCAAAATTTCAATCTGTAGGAGCAGGGTCTAAATATTAACCGATTTGTCCCAAATTTGAAATTTGACTATGTTTATACCATACGCCTGATATAAGATCAAGGGAGGAAACATTTTCCAAAAAAAAGTTTTTTTATGACCCACCCTAATGTGCATCATCTACAATGTGACTCTTTAGGCCATGTGTCACCTGACATTTTCTTTTCTGATCTTAAACGCAAAGCCTCCAGAGCTGGGTAGTTAAAGTCTTTTTCTGGTACCCAAAGCTGATCAATTTCACTCTGCACATGCAACAGCGCCTGAAGCACTTGAAGAACTTCCACCCCTGTAGCAAAGCTGTGCGGAAGACACAGCCCTTCTGCAAGCCATTTTGTCTCTGCACTCCCTTTTGCAACTTAGTCATCCTCTACTTGTGTTACAGTTTGCTACCCCTGCCAAAACCAGGAGAAGAAAATCATTCCGAATAACTCTTACAGTCTCTGGAATTACAAAATATCCAGGGCTCCATGTACACCATGCTAAAAATGCAGAAGTTATGCAATCAAAAACAAATGGAAAAGCATAGGTTCTGCATCTTATAACAATTAGGCAAACTGAATAGTTTTAAGTTTTCTGTCTTCTTTTGCACAATTTCTTAGCTGGCTTTGCTAAGCACTTAGAGCTCCATAACCAACCATAGGAAATCTTATTCCGCAACTGCATCAGTTGCAATAGGCACTGCCCATGTACTTTCACAAATACCTCTACAGTGAAAGACTGGAAACTTGTTTTAAAAATGAAAGGAAAAATTTTCAGGAAGCTGAACCCTGGGCCTACTACTAGTACAACAAGCCAGTGTGGCATAATGGTTAGAGCATGGGTAGGCAAACAAAGGCCCAGAGGCTGGATCCAGCCCAATCACCTTCTAAATCTGGCCCATCAGTGCATTTCTGGGTTGTTTGTGGGGCCTGCCTGGAATTTTTACATGAGTAGAATGTGTGCTTTTATTTAAAATGCATCTCTGGGTTATTTGTAGGGCATAGGAATTCGTTCATTTTTTATTTTATTTTTTTCAAAATATAGTCCGCCCCCCGCCCCCAAGGTCTGAGGGACAGTGGGCCGGTCCTCTGCTGAAAAGGTTTGCTAACTCCTAGGTTAGAGTGTTGGACTCACTGGGTGACCTTGGGCCAATCACCATCTCTTAGCCTAACCTACCTCACCGGGTTGTTGTGGGGATGAAATGGGGAAGAGGAGAATCATGAACACCAACTAGAGATCCTTAGAAGATAAAGGTGGTATATAAATGTAATAAATAATAACAAATACAGTGGTGCCTCGCTAGATGAATTTAATTCGTTCCACGGGTCTTTTCTTATAACGAAAAATTCGTCTAGCGAATCCCATAGGAATGCACTGAATTTTTTTGCCCATAGGAATGCATTAATTGAATTTCAATGCATTCCTATGGGAAACCGCGATTCGCTAGACGAATTTTTCATAAAACGAATTCGTCTAGTGAGGCAACCTCCGCTCGAAAAATCCTTTCGTTAAGCGGAAATTTCGTTAAGCAGGGCATTTGTTAAGCGAGGCACCACTGTACTAGCATATTCTGCACTTCAGAGTAGCCAAAGCCGCTAACAAATGTATCTCACCCTTTCAAATAGTTCCAAGCACTTTCATTATGGGGCACCATCTTGATCATTTCTAGGGTAAACCTGAAAAAGAAAAGCAGAGTACAGTCATACCTCGGTTTAAGTATGCCTCGGTTTGAGTACTTTCAGTTTAAGTACTCCACGGACCCATCTGGAACGGATTAATCCACTTTCCATTACTTTCAATGGAAAAGTTCGCTTCAGGTTAAGTACGCTTCAGGTTAAGTACAGACTTCCGGAACCAATTGTGTACTTAAACCGAGGTACCACTGTATTTGATAAAGAAGAGTATAAATATGGAGTCATATTTTATGCATATCAAAGTATTCATTTTTTCCCAAATAGCAGAGAGTAAACAGCGTTCAACATGGAGTAGGTGGTATTCAACACCAGTCCTACTCAGAGTAAATCCACTGGACATGACTGGCAGGCTCATTAATTTCAGTGGGTCTACTCCAAGTATGACTTAGCTGAACACAACTAAAAATGTCTTCTCTCCAGTAAATAAATTTCATACCAAGGAAAAAATGTTCCACAGATTATTTTTTAAAAAACAGAAAAAGAAAATAGTGGGGAATACCTCAAGCTAATACCGTAGAAAGATTTATTCACAAGGCAGAAATAATCCAAGAGCATGAGTTTTTATGTCCTTAGCTCAGCTTTAACCAACTTGGTGCCTTCCAAATTTTGAGGATTACAACTCTCAAACTCTACTGTGCTGTTTGGGGCTGATGGGAATTGTAGTCCCAAACATCTGGAGGCGACAGATTGGCAGAGGCTACCTTATCTAATGGTAAAACCCAATACAGTGGTACCTTGGTTTACAACCATAATCCGTTCCGGAAGTCCGGTTGTAAACCAAAACAGGTTGTAACCCAAGGCGCGCTTTTACCAATGGGGCCTCCAAAAAAAATTGTTCGTAATCCAAAAATAAAAATAAAATGGGTTGTAATCCAAAAAAAGGTTGCAATCCGGGACACGCACTACCGGGTTTGACATGTTTGTAATCCAAAACGTATGCAAACCAAGATGTATGCAAACCAAGGTACCACTGTACACTAAAACAGAAGAAAAACCATGCAAGGATATATAAGCAAGCCTCTATGATGTACCCTTTTGCCTTTGACAAGTGTAAATGGCCTCAAATGAAGTTGAGTATTTATTGTACTTACTGGACTTCTCTCTCTAAAACAGCAGGATCGTTATAACCAGTTGTGTTTGAAATGACAAAGTATCTTTGGTTCCAGACAGAATTGTTTCGGACATCGTCTTTCAGCAGCTGTTCCACATACTCCAGTTCATCATCCCACAGTTTAAATTCCTAAAAGCACAACAATAAAGGAGAAAAGCTGGAAGGAGGAAGTACATTTGCGAAATAGCCTCATTTCCACAGCCGCAACTGAAGCAATTCTAGATTTTAAGAGTTAACTCTTGAATGAATAGAACAATGTCTGGACAACAAGCCAGTTTTTAGCAAGCCAAGGTGCCCATGAGAAAAGCAACGATAGACATGGTATAGCATCTTGAATACCATACACAGGAGAATGTCATGAGTTATGTCGTGAGGATGCCATTAATCATGCGATTAATTACTTACAATCATAGAGTTGGAAGAGACCCCAAAGGTTATCTAGTCCAACCCCCTGCAATGCAACCTTGACTTAGGATTTATTATTTCAAACCAGTAATAACCCATATACATAAACGACAGTTCCCTACATTCTGCCACACTCTAGTATGACCAAGAAACTGAACCCCAAATTTGGGGCACCTTTTTGCTTCCTTAGCAGTTTGGGTCAATGGGTGGTTGCCATTCATTCCCAGGGTTTGGAAATAAAAATTAGAATGTCGTCAAAAAGTGCATTTATTTCAGTAATGCAACTTAAAAGGTGAAACCACTATATGAGATAGATGCGTGGCATGCAAAGCAAGATATGTCAAGCCTATATTTGTTGTAATTGTAATTATTTGTCGTTAAGCGGGTCAATTATAAATGGAATGTAATTAATGAAATGTAATAGCGATGTTTATTTTTGTTTATTTTTGTATTATTGTAACTATTTGTTTTATTACTGTGCAATTTCCAAAAGAAAGCATTTGTAAAAATTAAAAGAAAAATAAATAATAGTAAGTTGCATTACTGAAATAAATGCACTTTTCGACAATATTCTAATTTTCTGAGTTTCAACTGTAAAAGGTCCCCCGCTAAGAGCAAGATCAAAATACCTGAATGACCCACTGCCTGTGCTGCCATGCGTGGTAGTTCTTGGCATCCTGGTTAAGAATGTCTGCTATAAATTCAAGTTCCTGGGATGGATCCTTCAGCCACTCCACCAACACTCGCCTGTGGTGCCTAAAACATGAAGAAATCCTTATTTAAACAAAACTTTTAAAAAAAACCTAGCATCCCTTCAGTGTCTGTTTACTGTTTAGTCGTTTTTTAATTGAAATGCAATCCTGCCAAGAGTGATGGATAATGGTCATTTGCACTCGGAATGACAACGTAAACGACAACGTAGTGTGCGCACGCTCAGAGGATGACCTCCAAACCATCCTAAATACCTTTGCAGAAGCTTATGAAAAGCTTGGCCTATCACTCAACACCCAAAAAACCAAAGTGCTGCACCAACAAGTACAAAATAACCCCCCTGCAGTGCCACAAATCTAACTCAGTAGCGTAACGTTGGAAAACGTTGCACTCAAAAACAAAAACGTTCAATGGAACGGTAATTGAATGAGTGGCACATCGTCACATTTGGTTGTTTCTGATCTTGTAGTGCGAGACAGCTCATTAGAGGTCGCAATGTTCTATCACACCGCTCGGCAACTCTCCTGCTGAAAGTGCGAGTTGCACCCATTGACGAGCATTGTGTTTTGAGTTCATACGAGGCAGAAAGAAAGCTGCCCTTGCAGTGATTAATGCGCTTAGCTTATTCATGTGCACAATTTCATCATTTGATGGCACAGCCACCATGCAAGTGATGTACATGTCTGAATTTGCCATGTTTTCTGTGCAAAGTATTAAGTTTATCAGATGAGGCACACAGTCAAACCCAGAGATGCAACATCCCAATGCATGCAATCTGTTGGTATCTCAGGAAAACCAACAGACTCTTGCCTACAGCTTTCCTGCTAGCAAAAGGATTTTCAGACACTTTACAAGACCCACATGGCACTGTCTTGCTTTGTCAAGTACCAGAAGCTGCTGCAGCTGTAACAGTGTAAGCTACCAGTTCTACTGCTGGACTATAAAGCAGCCTCATTGGGCTTAGGCTGCCCTTCTGGGTTTGAGTTATCATTGCACCGTTAGCAAATGAGGAAACAAAAGAAATGCAGGCTGTTGTGTTAAACCGAGCATGGGGTGGGAAAGGAAACAGACTGAGAACCCAGTCAAAAAGCATCTTCCAGCCTGCCATAGTCAAACCAAGGGCAAATAAAGAGGGACCAAGGCAGCCATAAAAACAGCCATCAGCCTACAGTAGTTATCTATGGCGATGAAACAACCCCTGTGTTGCAAACGGTGGAACCTCCTCGCATGTTGTTATAGTTTACAAAGATAAAAACAGATATATTTCGCCCGTGGAATTGGTCGACGTGTTGCCTCTTTTTTTAGTTATCTATGGCGAGCACAAACTGCACAAAGGTGATCAGACAGGGAAGTTTACACAGGTAATGTTATTTGTTATGCTATAAAAAAATAGTAAGCAGGCTTTTAATGATTTTCATAGACTAGTAATTCTTGATGGCAGGGTGGATAAAAATCAATGATTTTTTTAAAAAATAAAAAAAATCAGATTTTTTAAAATTTAAATCGGGGTTTTTTTTAAAATAAAATGCTTTTTGAGGAAAACATATTACCATCCAAAGGTAATCATGAAATAAAGATTAGTTTTTTAATGATGTAGAATAAGGTTGTATATGTTTAATTTTTTTGGTAAATGAATTCCATTAATTCATTCACAATGTCATGCTCTTCTAGAGGTTTTTGTAACATTATTGGGCAGTTTCTCTGCCTACAAGATATTATCACAGATGCTTGGTTTACTTTTGCAGTTCTCAAAACTGAATTTGACTCAGCAGAGATCACCTGCCTCTTCTTCACAGCAAAAATGTGAAGTAATATATTAACACACGCCACTGTAATTCTTCTCACATTATATACAGAAAATGGCCAATGAAATGTTGCTTTGGGTCCCCCCCCCTTTCTTTCTGTTGCTGTTTGTGCATGTTTGCAAACACTCTCCTACTTTCTTCTCGCTTTTCTATAAGCATTTACAATACTGGCATTTGTGCAAAATGTGTTCTGTATGTCGTGTCATCACATAAACAAAACCCTCCTCATCTTATCTTAAGCATTCTTGCCATGGACAATGGTCTCCATGTAAGCATTCTGCACTTATAATTTAGAAAAGACAGGCAAGACCAAGCAAGTAGACATTTCCTTTCAAGGGAAATAACTTTCCTTATCAAAAAGGAGCCAGACATTACCAGACTTGATAATTCTTTGGCTGATCTTCAATGATAGCTGTGATATAATTGAGTTCCTCATGTAGATCTTTGTTCAGGGACTGCAGAAGAACCCTTCGGAAATGCCTGCAGAAGAAAAAACAATAAATCAGACAAGAAAAATATTCTCCAGCAAAATGCGAGACCCAAAGAAGAATACTCAGGAGGACCTGCTCCTTCAGGTGGCCTTGGTGCAGCTATTCAGAGATTTAAATGTGAACACCAGCACTTTTCATAGAATCCTAGAGTTGGAAGAGACCACAAGGGCCATCCAGTCCAATCCCCTGCCAAGCAGGAAACACCATCAAAGCATTCCTAACATATGGCCGCCAAGCCTCCGCTTAAAGACCTCCAAAGAAGGAGACTCCACCACACTCCTTGGCAGCAAATTCCACTGCCGAACAGCTCTTACTGTCAGGAAATACTTCCTAATGTTTAGGTGGAATCTTCTTTCTTGTACCGTGTTTCCCCTTTTTTAAGGCGTAGTCATAAAGTAAGCCATGGCAGCATTTTTAAGCAGTTGCGAAAGATAAGACATACCCCGAAAATAAGACATACCTCTATGCCGTGTATGAAAACTAACACCCTCCTTATGGCCACTACTGGCAGTAAGATGTTGCTGAATTAGACTGAGATCCTATTTAAGTGACTGGATTTTAAAAGCGCGACCGCCGAGCGCGCCAGCCAGCGAGACCCAGCCAGCCAGCGGGGCCTGGAAGCGGCTGCTGTTGTACCGTAGTGGTGAGCGCGCAGAGCGCCTGGCCGAAGAGGTCTGCCGCCCCGATGCCCGGAACTGGCTGCTGCAGAGCGGAGTGCTCCGCAGCGCCGAGCGAAGCAACAGAGCCAGCAGTCTCGCCTCCGCCCGGCTGAGGAGGCCTGCCGCCCCGCCGCCCGGAACCGGCTGCTGCGGAGCGCTCTGCAGCGCTGAGCGAAGCGACAGAGCCAGCAGTCTCGCCTCCGCCCGGCTGAGGAGGCCTGCCACCCCGCCGCCCGGAACCGGCTGCTGCAGAGCGGAGCGCTCCGCAGCGCCGAGTGCTCGGAGCGCTCCGCAGCGCCGAGTGCTCGGAGCGCCCAGCAGCACCGGGCGGAGCGACAGAGCCAGTAGCCTCACCTCCGCCTGGCAGAGCGCTCAGCAGTTCAGAGCACCCGGCAGCGCCGGACGGAGTGCCGGAGCCAGCGGCCTCGCCTCTGCCCGGCCAAGGAGGAGGCTTGCCGTCCCACTGCCCAGAACTAGCTGCTGGAGCGCGCGGAGCGCTCAGCAGCTCGGAGCACCCAGCAGAGCCCTTGCCCCTTTCTTCTTCCGTCAGGCCTGTCTTAAAAGGGGCGCAGCGGAGAAAACGCCTTTAAAGGGCGATCGGAGGGGGATGCGGTGGGAAGACTGGAGCGCGCACCCGATGGGGGCTTTCTATTTCATTATTTAATAGGGTTGCCTTATTTTGCAAAAGCAAAAAAGAGGACGCATTTGGCAACTCCTGTTTTTAATTATGGATCGCTATGACGACACTGCCTGTGATAAAGAGGACGTGTCCTGGAAAAAATAGGAGACATGGCAACCCTATTTATATCTATATTTGCTCCATTGGTTAGAGCATGGTGCTGATGATTCTTCATTGCAGAGGGTTGGACTAGATTATCCTTGGGGTCCCTTCCAACTCTTCGATTCTATGATCATCTGAAGGGACACAGGTTTTCCCGTCACCGATGGAGAAGACCTGTGAACCTGAACACCTGGGAATATAGTGCTGTACAGCTGGAAGGGGTCCCCTAAGGGCCATCCAGTCCCACCCTCTGCAATAATGCAGGAATCACAGCTAAAATAATTCCCATCAGATGGCAGTCACAGCTGGAGAAGCCTTGGCCATCCAAACCTGGGTTTAAAAACCTCCCATGTAGGAGAGTCCAAGCTCAATAGCACCTCAGAGCGCTGAAATCTTTGTGCATACATTGTATTGTTCTAATACAACAGCCTTGTCAGGTAGGACAGAGCTCAGCAGCGCTGCGCGTAGCGCCCAGCAGCACCCTGAGCCAGCGGCCTGGCCCGGCCGAGGAGACCATAAGACACCCCACCAAAAATAAGCCACCCTGTGTTTTTTTAAGGGAAAAAAGTTATAAGACGGTGTCTTAAAAAAGGGGAAACACGGGTAGTTTGAATCCATTGCACCGTGTCCGCTTCTTTTCATTGAGGCCAGCAAGCATTGGCTGTTGAAGGACAGATATTGCATGGTTCTCCCCCAGCTTCTTCCAGAAGAGAGTCTAGCCATTACATTTTGGGTCACCTGCAGTTTCTGGACATTTCTTTTTTAAAGAAGACAGCCAAACCCAGAGCTCATGACAGTAATCCAACCTCAACCTAGAGGTTACAATGCCATGCATTAATGGCAGTCATGTCTCATGGTATACAAGTCTCACATGAGCAATAATTTTCTGCAAGGAAAAAGTCTACTCATTTATTTTGCAACAAGGCATGGAGAAGTAGCATTTTAGCACAGTTTCACTACTAGTTTTTTGTGCTTAGTTTAAAACGCATTTTAAATCAAGCTATTCAGATAAATGGTGCTGGAGGAGACTCTTGAGAGTCCCATGGACTGCAAGAAGATCAAACCTATCCATTCTGAAGGAAATCAGCCCTGAGTGCTCACTGGAAGGACAGATCCTGAAGCTGAGGCTCCAATACTTTGGCCACCTCATGAGAAGAGAAGACTCCCTGGAAAAGACCCTGATGCTGGGAAAGACTGAGGGCACTAGGGGACGACAGAGGATGAGGTGGTTGGACAGTGTTCTCGAAGCTACGAACATGAGTTTGACCAATTTGCGGGAGGCAGTGGAAGACAGGAGTGCCTGGCGTGCTATGGTCCATGGCGTCACAGAGTCAGACACGACTAAACGACTAAACAACAACAACAACATTCAGATAAAAATTACCCAAATATTAGAGATTCCACACAAAAATAATAGAAATTCAGACTCAACTTCCTCTGGTTTTCTTCATGTAGACTCAGCAATTCCCAACTAACAATAAATTACAGCTTCATCATCAATACATACCACACAGTGTAGTTCGCAGCATTAAGATCAATGGCATCCCCCGTTAAGTTGAAAGCTCTTTCGCTCCTTTCATCACATTGCAGAACAGCTCGGAAGTAATCATATACATCTTTAACTAGAGAGAGAGAGAGAAAAAAAATTGCTTTATGTCAAATCACTCTCTGGCCTTCCTTCTTGGTCAGAAGAAGCCAAAATACTCATCTAGTCCACAATCCTGTTCTCACAGTGGCCAACCAGATGTTTTTGGGAATCTCTCAAGCTGGCTATGAATACAACAACAGTCTTCCCCAGCGACTGGTGTTCAGAGGCATACCACTGCCATTGCTGGAGGCAGTACACCAGCCACCATGACCATCAATTGTCTTATCCTCCTCAAAGGACAAAGATCTTCTCATCTCTTCCCAAAGTTCTACTGCCAAAACCATTCACATCCCTGATGGCTCAGACCCTGCCCTCCCTAGACTGGCTCCCTATCCAGCATAAGCGCCCTGTGGCCTTTTAGAGCTCTCCAAAGCTTTGCCCCACCCTTTCCCTGCCCTTATTACCTGCCATGTCTTTGCCTGTGATCTTCCCTTCTCCAACTCTTGGCACCCTAAGCCGTTTCCAGTATGATGCAACCCCTGTAACAGTGCCAGTTCCGCAGTTCGAAGCAGCCAAGTGGGGTCTATATGGGGCAAGGCCACCTTGCAGGTAACCTGGTCCCAAGTTGTTATGGGCTTTCTATAATAATAGTAACACTTTGAACTTGGCCTGCTAGCATACTGGCAAGCAGCGCAGGTCTCTCAGCACAGGTGCTATATGCTGATAGGGTCTTGGTCTGCTGCATTCTGCACTAATTCTGCACTAACTGCGGCTTCCAGATCAAGAGCAAGGGAAGTGCCACACAGTCCACATTGCTTTCTTCATCAACTCTGCCTGTTCACCCTTATGCTTGGAACTCTTTCTCAGAAAACCAACACAGTTTGAGTCTCTCTCTTGGGTCACCTCCCAGCCTCTTCCTTTAAATCCTCCTTCAAATGGCTTTAACCTTTAATTACGGTACCATTTTCAGCTGCAGTTAACTTGTTAACGTTTGTCGTGAGTTAACTTTGCCTCCCCCTCCTCCTCCTTTGTCACTCCCACTGTTGGCACTTGGATTGAAGGCTCGGAGGAGGAAGGAACTTATCCCCTCTTCCCCACCCCCCTTATTGTGTTGTATTTACTTACTTGACAAAACTTATATACTGCTTGATTGTAAACAAACCTCTAAGCAGCTTACAGAAATATTGTTTTAAACCCACCCCCACCCACTGAAGCTACGTAATCTGGAAAATGCACCTAAAATGTAAATACTCTTTTGGTATGTTTGTGTATCAAACAGAGAAGTACCTAATGCAGCTTGCTTTTTCTTGCTGAAACAGTAGCATTAACTAGCATTAAAGCTACTGATTTATCTGCATCTAGATTATCTACTAAAAACAACAACTCTGACACCTGTTTGTTTATTTTCTTCTGAAGAAACCCAGGGCAATCAAGCATCAAATAAGGTTTAAATGTGTGTCCCAGCTTCTCACATACACGAAGCTTTAATGATAGCTTTCTAATATGTGGATGGGGTTGTAAACAATCTTCAGCCCCACCTAAGTGCTAGTAGCAAGTGCAGTTCTAATCTCACACCCTCTTTCATGACCTGAATCATCCTAATTGCCTTACTGTGTCAGTTCTACTTCTGAATTCTCATAAAGGCAATAGTAATGAAGAAGGAACCACCTTTCTGTGGCCACACTTCTAGTTAGGTGGGCCTACTGATTTTAACTGAAGAACTTGAAACTTACACTTTTCACTATATATGATCTGGACTACGGGATTTGGCCCGTCGTCTTGAGGTACTGGCTCAACATCAGCCCATTCCTTCCTATCCCTGTAAAAAAAAACCAACAACATAATTTGACAAGAAGGGGGAAGAGTATGAAATGCTAGGACATATATAGTTCATAGCTACTGCCTAAAGACCAAGGTTGGTTCGCACATGTGAGCAGCACTGCATGATTCCTTTCAGGCAATTTCCCCACTGCCCTGCACCCCATCCACAATTTCCCTTTTTTCAACCATATGTTTCATGACAGCATTATAAAAGTAATTCAGAGTGTCTTTCCATCTATGCTAAGCACAGCGATCAGCCCCTCTCCGGAATAAGGAGGCCCAGGAAAGTGGATGAGGCTATTTCCAAACAGACCTGGGCATCCTTCCTTTTACAAACCCAAGCCTTGCTTAGGCGAATCTGTTTCATTCATTTATCTGGACATTTACACCCCGACTTACTAAAAAAAAACCAAACTCAAAAAACACACAAACTTAGCAATAAACCAAACATGTTTGGGGCTTTGGGCTTTCTTAAAAGAGGCATCCTGAGCATGCTTACCTAGGGGCCGATGCCATTGGACTTCATGGGGCTTACTTATGAGTAGACGTGCAAAGGACTGCGCTCCAAAACATTATATATATATATATATATATATATATATATATATATATATATATATATATATATACAGGTGAAACTCAGAAAATTAGAATATTGTCGAAAAGTGCATTTATTTCAGTAATGCAACTTAAAAGGCGAAACCAATATATGAGATAGATGCATGACATGCAAAGCAAGATATGTCAAGCCTTTATTTGTTGTAATTGTAATTATTTGTCGTTAGCGGGGTTAATTATAAATGCAATAATTAATGAAATGTAATAGTTATGCTTATTTTTGTATAATTGTAACTATTTTTTTTATTACTGTGGAATTTCCAAAAGAAAGCATTTGTAAAAATAAAAATAAAAAGTTGCATTACTGGAATAAATGCACTTTTGACGATATTCTAATTTTCCGAGTTTCACCTGTATGTATAAAAGCCCCTACATTCGTACATACCTGTACAGCACGTAGCCGTCGGTCTCTAGGGGAAGCCCGGAGTCCAGCTCGCTGTCCCCAGCGGCTTCTCCTTCCGCCTCCAGGTGAGGAGCACAGGGCTCCGGGTCTAAGCCGCCTTCCCCGTCCGCCATCATCACAGCCGCCTCCCGCCCACCCCGGAAGAGAGGAAGCGGCGGAGGCTTCCCTATGAGGAACAAGCTCCGCCCCGCGCCATAGAGGCGCAGCTGTTGGGCCCAGAGCGCCTCCACGACGAAAGAGCCGCGCGGAAGGAACGGGAGGGATTCGACGCCGCAGCGCTCTCCTTTCTCTCTCCGCCAACAGGACAGGCTTTTGCCATAGAGATAGGAAAGCGGAAGTCGCCGCACCGGAAGTGCAGGAAGAGCAAGATGCCCAAAGAGCTTTGCACTCCTTCTTCCACTTCGGGCACTCAGTTGAACTCCTTCATTGCCATGTGCAAGGCATCGTAGGGCTTTTCATCTTCTGTACCTTTAATATATATATTGATAAATAGCATACTTAGATCCGTGGTTCCCAATGTGGGGCACACGCCCCCCCAGGGGGGCAATTTGATTTTTAGGGGGGGGCAAATTGAGAATGAGTTATTAACAGTTAATGGCCTCTTAGGCTTCCTCCACGTGAATAGGAATTCACTTTTTGAATAATAAGAATTAAATGTCACTCCGGGGGATTCAGGATTTTAGAGATACTTAGGTGGGGCATGGCCAAAAAAGTTTGGGAACCACTGATTTAGGTGTACATTATATATACATACATGTATTGTATACAGTATAGCTACATGTCTCGCAAGGGAACAGGATCACCCTCCTGAGAATAAATAATTTTGTGGATGGGAGATGAAGAGCATGATTATTTCAATGCACTGCAAATACCTGCTTTATTTACCCTTTTAAAAAAAATCCCCCCCCCCAAGGTGTGGAGTAATCGGAGGGCTGCTAAGTCGGAGCCAGAAATTATGCCTGTGAAGATGTTTTTAACCGCGTCTCTTGGTAGGAAAGTGTTGAATCCGTCTCTTTCTCTGGCTTATGGTTCCTCCTACAGGCTGGAGGTGCTCAAGTGGTGCCGCTTGTCTCTAGGTCGGGGGGGGGGCGGGGGCGAATGCACAGCATTGCTAGTGAGGACCTGTGGAGATGACCAAATACTAACTGACAAGAGGAGCAAGATCAATGGGGTCTACTCCCAGCCTGCTTCTTACTGTTAGGATTTTGAGTACCCGATGCTGGGCAGTGTGATTGGTATAAATCACATGAGATGTCTGAGAAGAGTGTGGAAATGGAAGGCTGTTTTATCTCTTCCGTCTTGGCCTGTTATTGTTACCTATTACTGTACTTTCAGTTTTGCAGTATGCAACAGTCCTGTTCTGCCGAAGCTGGAGAACACAGACGTGCTTGTGGATCCTCTGTATACAGGTGAAACTCGGAAAATTAGAATATCGTCGAAAAGTACATTTATTTCAGTAATGCAACTTATTGTTATTTTTAATTTAAATTTTCACAAATGCTTTCTTTTGGAAATTCCACAGTAATAAGACAAATAGTTACAATAATACAAAAATAAGCATCGCTATTACATTTCATTAATTACATTCCATTTATAATTGACCCGCCTAACGACAAATAATTACAATTACAACAAATAAAGGCTTGGCATATCTTGCTTTGCATGTCATGCATCTATCTCATATATTGGTTTCACCTTTTAAGTTGAATTACTGAAATAAATGCACTTTTTGAAAATATTCTAATTTTCTGAGTTTCACCTGTACTGTATATTGTAAATAAAACATAGTTTAGAGTAGACCTATGGATGTCTTTTTCTTCTTGCTGCGACATGCCAGAAGAACTGTGTGCACTTTTCCAAGGAGGAGTCACAGAGAGGCACTCTGGAGTGAAGGGGAATGCCATTCCAGAGAGGTGCCTTCCCAGATACTCTCAGAGGTACTGGGGGTCTGCCATTCCCCCCCCCCCAGGAGCACATTCTGACACTTACAACCTGATCCCTAGGCATGTGTACTCAAGAGGAAGTCCCCAGTGAGTTCAATGAGGCTTACTTTCAAGCATAGTAATACAACTTTAAGAAGAAAAACTCATTTACATGATTTTGTACACATTTTTGGGTTGGAGAACTGCACTGCACAATTCAGAGTTGTGTGAATTTTGGAGCATAGCTGCATTTAGGAGCACATACTGCTTCAAGAAGTGTGAATTAGGCAGATTCATGTTAATCCCATCCCTACAGAGAGATTTTCTTCTTTAGCATGGTGTCATATCTTTGAGGACTGATATTTTAAACAGAATTCAATAGAGAAAGTACTGGTACAAATGCAGGAGTTGAGTTTACAAGAGTGCAACGTGTCTGAGGTTGGTGAGGTGGCATTTATAACAGAGGCTATTTTTGGTTTGCAACACAGTTGCGGGGTGGGGTGGGGATGGATCTGTGATCCTGATGTTGCTGGACCCTTAACTCCCCATCAGTCTCATAAAAGAGGGCCAATGGTTAGGAACAGTAGAAGTTGTAGTCCAGCAGCATTAGGAAGACCACAGATTATCCACTCCTCTCAGAGGCTGCATAAATGCAAACAACAGAAAAGGGAAATTTCAGCACTGTACCTGCTGTTAGGTTGCAGGACCCCTGCCCTCATTTGCACCTGGCCGCCTCTGCCCAATACAAACATTACCCAGTGCAAATGAGGTTTAGTCTGCAGCCTGAATTTCCAAGTAAACATGCACAGAGCTGGGCTATCTATACATGTTGCATTTCTATATCATTGCTTTGGTTTTCTCTGTAAGCTAAAATAGATCCTTACAACCCAGTCCAGACAGATCTCCGTGGGAGAGCAGTAGTCTTCAGACAATGCACACATGCAGAGTCACATCTGGATTGCTCATCACACTGCTCATGCAGATCAAACCCCTGCTGAACTGCATGTGGCTTTTTACATACCTGCACACAGACAGACCCCCAGATTTTGGGATCCCCTCCAAACGAGGGGATTACATGAGTTTTGTGCTCATGTAATAACGAGGGGATTACATGAGTTTTGTGCTCATGTAATAAAGCTCTGCACATCTGCATCTGAGCTCACAAGTTTTGCAATGACTAGACTTGGAACTAGTTTACAGGGCAGGAGACGCTGCCAGGGGAGTGGTGGTTTTTATTATTATTGTGCCCTGTGATCTCCTCTACTGGAAGTTTAATAAACAAGCAGTAACAATGATTTCCTAAACGCCTTAAAAAGCAAGGCATAGTTCACTATAAAATAAAATAAAAATAGTGCTGGGCTGCTGTTATTAAAGGCCGGCAATTTGACCTGAATTGCCGAATTCTGGAGTTTGCTGGGATCTCCTCTTTTATTTCCTAGAACAGGGTTTCCCAAATTGGGGTCTCCAGCTGTTTTTGGACTACAACTCCCATCATCCCTAACTAGCAGGTCAGGGGTGATGGGAACTGTAGTCCAAAACAGCTGGAGATTCAAGTTTGGGAAACACTGCCCTAGAGCAAATGGGGATTTGTGAGAAATAAGAAATGTGGGGTGGCAGTGGAGAAAAGCTGGGAGGAGTGATTTTGTGTTCTGTGCCTCTTGTTAAACTAGCAGTCTGGGAAAAACCCTGGAGACAAAGGACCACTTTTGTGGCCATGCAAAATGTTTCCATTTCTGCTCAACTCTAAACATTATAGAATAAGAAAAAAGCCCTGACTACAAGCTTGCAATAAAGGTTTAACATTGTTGTCAGATCCCTGAAGTGTTAACATTGAACACACATCAGATGCTATGTATTTTTTTCTACTACTGTACCATGAAGAAGAGCTCATAGCCTGTAGGCCAGGGGTCCCCAAACTAAGGCCCAGGATGTGGCCCAATCGCCTTTTAAATCCAGCCCGTGGACGGTCCGGGAATCAGCGTGTTTTTACATGAGTAGAATGTGTCCTTTTATTTAAAATGCATCTCTGGGTTATTTGTGGGGCATAGGAATTCATTCATTTCCCCCCCTTCAAACTATAGTCTAACCCCCCCCCCACAAGGTCTGAGGGACAGTGGACCGCCCCCCCTGCTGAAATAGTTTGCTGACCCCTGCTGTAGGCTGTCTCAACACTGCCCTCCATACATTAAATTTTGAAATTTAGTTCATGTTACTTCAACTTTCTCGATAGTGAGAATGTAGTAACTTCTTGATTCCTATGGATGGCAGAGCAGGTCAAGTAACATGGTTGTAAGTTACCTGAATTCCATCTCATTATCACATCATCAACCAATACCTAACATCAAATCATCTTCAAAAATCAAAGTCTATGACAATGGTGTCTCATGTAGAATGTAAACAAACTGTGAAAAAAGACTCTTATGAATTGAAAGTGGCGATGCTATATGTACTTATTGTTTGCGTTTCACAAAAAAATCTTTAATAAAATCTAAGTGAAAACTAAAAATAATTTAAAAGCAATCAGAAGCAGTGTGCTATCAAAAGTTTTTTATTTTAAGTAGAGTAAAGTATGATGCAGCCAGAATGGGGGTGGGGTGCGGAGAGAAGGGCAACACAACAGAAAACAAGGTGGGAAGTCAACTTTAAATTTGTATTAAATTGAATTAATTGGATGTTAATTCATTTTTAAAAATTGAAAAGTAATAACAATTAATTAGCAAAGGAGACCCCTGATATATAATGGAGGGAATTCCTAAGCTGGGAGGTGCTGACAGGCTAAAGGCCTGATCCCTGTAATGGGCCTCCTGATAAGCATAGCTGTCAAGTTCTCCCTTTTTTAAAAAAGGGAAATTCCCTTATGCTGAATAGGCTTCCTTGGGAGAAAAGGGAAAACTTGACAGCTATGCTGAGAAGATCCTATGTGCAGGATGCCCTCTCCTGCAGAGCACAGCTGGGTACATAAGGGGTGAGAGGATTTTCTCAGGATCCCAACCCCACACTGTATAGGGCTTTGTACAGTAGATCCAACACTCTGAATTTTGCTCAGTAGTTTGGTAGCTAATTGGCAGCAGGCGTAACATGGTGCTGATAGTCTGCCAAGTCGTTGCATTTTGCAGTAGCTGGATTTTCTGCGTCAGCTTCAAGGATGTCCCTTAAAGTGGGATGGGGAGGTATGAGACAAGTTCAGAGTAAAAAAAAAAAGCACACCTGTGTACTGCTATCTGTCCTGAGTGTTTGGTGTATGTGTGCGTATATTGTTGCTGGCACCTTTCTGTCCCCAGAGACAATGTGTATTATTTTCATCCCACCGTTTCTCCAAAGGGCTCGAAATGACATACATGAGCTATCCCCAAGCCATCCTCACAATGACCTTCCTGTTAGGCTGTGAGACTGTGATTGGCCCTAAGCCAGTGTTTCTCAACTTTTTTGGGCCACGGCACACTTGTTCCGTGAAAAAAATCACGAGGCACACCACCATTAAAAAAGTTAAAAAATTTAACTCTGTGCCGCCCTATATTATAATTATGACTGTAAGAAACACTTGCCAAATATTGCTTTCCGGTGGGTTAGCGCTGTGTATTGGCGGCCGCCAGGCTCGTTTGCACTGAGTTTTGGGAAAGAGGAGGAGAAATATTGCTTTCCGGCAGGTTAGTGTTGGTTATTGGCGGCCGCCAGGCACATGACAATGCAAATCGCCCTTCTCGTCGCCGCACGTTGCGGCACACCAGCCAGCGTCTCGCGGCACACCAGCCAGCGTCTCGCGGCAGACTAGTGTGCCGCGGAACAGTGGTTGAGAAACGCTGCCCTAAGCCACCGAGTGTCTTCAATAGCTGAGTGGGGATTTGAACCTGTTCTCCTAGGCACACCACAATGCCACATTAGTGGCTGGATAGCTCAGCTGGTAGAGCATGAGATTCTTCATTCCAGGGTCATGGGTTCGAGCCCCATGGTGGGTGAAAGCATTGGTGCCAACTCCCCCCAATAAAATATTTGAGGGAGGGCCCGCCCCCGCCCCCGCCCCCGCTCCCTCAAGTTGATGAGCATTGCCATTCGAATAGTGTGTGCCACATCATGTGATCAATTATGCAGGGCGGGGCTTACCCTCCTCCCAATATTTTATTCAAGTTGCACCCCTGGGTGAAAGATTCCTGCATTGCAGGGGGTTGGACTAGGTGACCCTTGTGGCCCCTTCAACTCTACAATTCCTTGATTCCATGAATCATGCATATTTCAAATAGTCTATGCATATGAATATATATTTGAAGAGTAGATATATATTCACATGCAAAGATAATTTGAAATATCTATTTGAAGAGTATACATATTTCAAATTATCCATGCATATGGAGATATATTTGAAGAGTTGATAAGATAGATAATTTGCTGGCTGCTGAATTTCTTATTTTCAGTTTTATGTGAACTTTCCCTGAGATGCACAAATTATCTTAAAATAAAGACATGCTAAGCATGATTTCCGATAAAATTCGGAACTTCCCCGCCTTAAATGATTCGGATGGGTGTGTGATCCTCAGCTGGTTCGTGACGAATGATCTTAAAGGGCTTTTTAGCGCTCCTGTAAAGATATATGTATGTCTCCCCGACGCAGCTCAGTTCTCCCGCTGGCAACTCGCTTTAGCATAATGCAGCAGCCGTCCACCCTGCAAAGGCGAGAGCCGCTGCCGCAGCCGCAGGTTCCTTTAAACGCGCTCTTTCTAATGGGAAGCCCGAAACCCTCCTCTCCAAAAAACCCAGATTGCCGCTGATGCTTAATTTATTTAATTGCGTGTTGTTGTTGTTGTTGTTTCCTACCCCGCTTGCCGAGATCGCCTGGCTGCGGGCGGTGTGTGTGTGTGTTTCTTCCAGGAAGGGAATTACTTCGCTAAAATGCTGATACTATTAGTGCAATCAGACTAACTTTCCTTTAAAAAAATCTAAAGAAAAAGAGAGACGACGTCGCCTCTCCCCGCAATTCCTGGCTCCGGCTCTGCTTCCCAAAGCTGGCTCCTAAGTGAAACCCGGAAGGTGGAAATTCGTGAACTGGATTTCCCAGGCGCTTTCCCAAACGGACGGTTTTTACTTAGCACTGTAGCTCTCCGATCCTTCTCCAGGTTTTGTCGTAATCCCGAGGGCGGTTAAAAAAAAAGTACAAACTGAAAGTAAAAAACAAAAAACCAAACCACAAAAAAACAGCCTAGCAGCAACAAGACGGAAGAGCTGTTATCCGGGGTGAGTTTTTTTTAAAAAATATATACTATAAATATCGATATTTAAACATACCGTACACAGAAGGAGAGAAAGAAAGATCTCCTGCAGTCTAGGATGTTACACAATGCTATGAAAGATGAAGGAGCCGCTTGAGGCTGTTGTATGTTTTAAAGGGCTGGGGGAAAGAGAGAAAAGAAAGACTTTCTTGGTTCCCCCGCCCTCCCAGCTGCCCTGATAAAAGGGCCGTTTGAGTCTTTCAGTCCATCGGGAAACAAGGATATGAATTCAGATTTCTAATCGTGTTTTGCTGCCTGGTCCCTTGTGCCAGTAACAGAAGGCTGATGGGGAAACGTTTGCTTGCTTAATTTTCACATTTAATTTTATCCTTGTGCCAGGAACAGCTTTACTTAAAAAGTAGTAGTAGTTATGCTTGTCACTACTGTTCAAGGTAGAGGAGCAGGGCCAGTAAAGGAAAGTTGGCAACTTTGACCCTGGAAACTTCCTCTACTCAAAGCGATCCTCGCACTACCCTGTTTAAAGTGAGGGGTCTTGTGAGCCTTAGCTGGTGAACAGTAGTGCTGTGCCAGAGTATCCCATGAAAAGGAAACAAATTGCTTCAGGTTTTTTGTCCCAAACAGTTAATCCAGGGACAAGAGGATGCCAGTACTCTGCTTTTTGGTTAATAAGCAGAGTCAATGAAACTATTTAAGGCAAGAAGAAGCCATCCTCCAGAAAATGGAAGACTTGGGCAAATGAAAATACAAATTAAAAAAGAATACAGACTTTTGTTAACATAAATGCAATCAAACAATGATGAGGGCAACAAGAAGCTTGAGGAGCATGTGCCTAAAAATGTAAGTGTCAACCATAGAAAATGTTTAAGTACAGCATTAGCAGGAAATGAGATAGGGGGCTTTAAGCAATGACCTGAGTCAGATACTTGCTAAAAGAGGCAAACAAGATGGCAGAGAAATTGAATGAGTTGTTCACACTGGAAGTTGGAGGGCAGTCCTGTGCCTGAACTAACTTTTTTTTGGAAAGGGAACCTGAAGAAGTGAGTGGTGACAAGGTTTTAGGCCTTACTGACAAATTAAATACTGACATATCACTGGACTCAGACAGCACTCTGTTGAGAGTTCCTAAAGGCCTCAAAATGTGAAGTTACTAGTCTTCTAACAAAAGTATGTATATCTTGGCACTTAGATGAGCCTCCATACCTGCAGACTAGAAAGCGGTCAGTGGAACACCAGTTTTTAAAAAGGGGCTGCCTGCACAATCTCAAATATAATCCCATGCCCATATGGGCTATAAACTGGTTATTAGTAGAAACTCTGATATCTATCCTATATAATAATATGCAAGTGTCTCTGCGTCCAGTCCGTGTGTCCATGGGATTGCGCTACTGCGCATGTGCCCCACGGACAGCCGTTGGGACTTGGAGCGCAGAGACACTTTGGAGAGGGGAGCTTGGTGCCCGCTCGGCCCGGCAGGGAGACGAGCCAGGCTGAGGCGGCGAGGCGGGCACGAGGACCACTCATTCCGCTGCTGCTGCTTCTTTGTAGGCCCTGACGCGGCTCATCCGCGCGAGAGAATGAGGCGGGCAGGCCGCTGCGGCGCTCGAGCCAGGCTGAGGTAGGAGGTCCAGGAAGGGAATTCGTAGGGCCGCTTGCTGGCCTCGGTGGAGGAGGAAAGAAAGCGAGGCCTTCTCCTAACTCCCACCCCATCGGGTCAGTTCTATCCGTTGGGACTTGGAGCGCAGACCCGCCACTTCATCAGCTCTGCGCATGTCCCCGAGGTTGCTAGAGCAACAGGTCTGCTCTAACACCCGTTATTTTAACGGGCTTCATGATACTAGTATATATATAAAGAAAGCTGAAGTTCTTGCACTGCAGAATTCCATTCCTAAAATGAAAGCCTGTTCTCTTTTGTACTTGTATGGTGACAGACATAAAACACACAAAGCCTTGATTACGATGAAATAACATTTGCGTCCAATATCTTTTCTGATATAAAGTGAAGTGCAGTATATCAAACTGGCTGTACCAGCGCCTCTAAAACACACCTCTGCACTGTTTTCCTTTAGCAGATGCATTCGCTTCCAAGAAACCATTGGTTCAAGAAGCTGCATGGTAGAAGATCAGAAATGCGGCCAATTTTTAATCACTGCCCTTGATGGCATCGGTTCCTGCATCATCGGTGGCAATGGAGAAGGACCAGGAGGTGAAGGGAAACAGCAGTTAAGACCATCTGTGGAGTATGTTGCAGCAATTCTGAAGAGGCAACACCTGCTTCCTATGCCCAAACGTAAGGCATGAATGCAATGAGGAAGAAGAGATTTTGGGCATCCTGCTTCTGCTTGATGGCCATCTTTTTTCTGCTTGTCACCCTACAGGTACTACAGATACTCAGGGTCAGGAGTTGAGCAGTGATTTAGGTTGAAACATGCCATACTCTTAATCTTAGGGCCGTGGGTTCAAGTCCCACATTGGGCGAAGAATTCCTGCATTGCAGGGGGGTTGGACTAGATGACCCTTGTGGTCCCTTCCAGCTCTATGATTCTATGGCGGGACTGTTGGCATGAAGAGAAGTGAGGGTAGGCTTGCACACCCAGACAGCTTCAGCACAGTCCCACGTAACCTTTTCCTGGGTTCCCAGGTCCTAAGGAAGATCCTCTTTTGCCTATCTTTCAACATCTCTGTGACCACCCAGATTGTGTATTTACCTTCCAGCGTATAAGACAACTGGGCGTATAAGACGACCCCCAACTTTTCCAGTTAAAATAAAGGGTTTGGGATATACTCGCCGTATAAGAAAAACGACCCAGTGTATAAGACGACCCCTGACTTTTGAGAAGATTTTCCTGGGTTAAAAAGTAGTCTTATACTTAGGAATATACAGTATATTTATTTATAAGGCATCAACTCATATAAGAAAAATATTGTGGCTGTGTGCACCCAAAACACAACGGACTAAAATATAATAAGACACCAAAGCAAATGACCAACAATAGATTTCTCTAAATAAAAACTCCCGACAAGACCAAAACAAAAACAGCAGATGACAGAGCATCAAAATTGTAGGTGCTTGACTGATTTCATTGGGATTGAACTAAGGATTTCCCCACTGTCTCCTTTACCCATGCCCCCCTAAATCTGCTCTGGAGGGTTGGGGGAATACCCAGACAAAGGGGGCGGAGGGGGGGATTCTTATTGCGTGAGCAGACCTTGCCTGCATGCCACAGTTAGCACTACATTGCATTACATCCAATGGGAACAGTGTTCCAAAATACTAGGGCCGTTATTGGTGCCATGGATGTTGGACTCCCAACTCTCATCTGCCCCAGCCAGCATGACCAGTGGTTAGGGCTGATGGGAGCTGCAACATCCCTTCCCTGAGGCAACTCTCCCAACCTCTGCCCTCTGCTGATGAGCTTCCCCCATTTTTCATTAGTAAAGGAATTTGATGCATGCATGATATGAACATGTGAAGCCTTTAGCAGTATGGAGGTAAATATTATGAGCTAATGCCTTCTCAGGGATGGCAGCCTAACAATGAAAACAATAATCCAACCAACCCAACATCATAAATCACATGAGAATAGTAAGGTCACAATCCTTGAATAATGTCCCCAACTACTATCTACTGGAACTAAATACCACAGAGACCAGGGCCTATCATTTTCTCCATTTCAAAGCAGGCCTCAGTGGGTGCTCTGTTATACAGAAGGATAGTTCATGCCATGTATAATGAGACTTCAATAAGGATAGATTTCTCTTCCCCCTTTGAAAGGTGGTTGTAGAGCTTGGAAAGTCTGAAAGGAAGATGACGAAAACCTCCATTTCACAAAACAGCGCATTGAAAGATGGAGAATGGCAGAAATACACCTATCTGTTTGTAAAGAAACCGCAACTCCCCAGCGATACAAAGACCATTTTGAGCAATGAGCGATACCCTATCTTGCTGTGGTGGTCTCCGCTGACAGGAGAGACAGGGCGGCTTGGTCGGTGCGGACAAGACGCTTGCTTCTTTACTATCAACAGGACCTATCAGCACAACTCTATGACTAAAGCATTTCTGTTTTATGGTAAGAGGCTGGCTCATTTTATTCTTCAAGATGATGAGTGACTGCCTTTCCCCCTTGCTCACATGGTTCATTTATATTGTAGCTGCCAAGCGTCAACAGAGAAAAGAAGTGGAGCCTGCAACAGAATGTTGCAGCGTGGCCTGCTGCTTTTCAGGGCCTGCTGTTTGGGATTCCAGCCACTCCATTTCAGTCCTCCTTTCTTCTGGGTTTTCCGTTCCCCACCATGGTCAGTGAGCATGCTATGGCCATTGATCTTACTGCCTTAAGTCCCCCTTCCCAAAGGATGTTTCTGTACTTTTGCAAACCCTGAGATTTCCCCAAGTCTGCTGAAACCTCCCTTTAATGTGGAGACAGTGCCATTTTGGCTATATAAAGATTGGCACTCACAGCTGAACATTGGAAATGCAGAGAATTAATGTAAATAGTCAGTTTCCAGAGAGGTAGCCATATTAGTTTCAAGCAAAAATAACCAATTTTATCGTTACTATGTGACCAACAGATTTATTTGGGCATAAACTATGTTTCACTTCCTCAGGTGCATGAATTGTTATCCTCAGTTGTAAAGTATGTGTGCGTGCATGCGTACGTACATATGTACGTACACACTTTTAGAGGATTTTTTTTTTGCTGCAAACAACGAGGACAAATGGCAACAAGATGCAAAAAGTACAGCCTGTGAAAAATCTATGTACCTTTCACAACAATACTATTTGGTTGTAACACAATCATCCTAGCATTGCAAATCTTAATTAAACCTTAAGGGGGACAGGAAACCATGATCTCAGTTCAAGCCTAAATGGACTGGCTTCTTACTAAATAAGGACTGGCTACTTTCTTTAATAAAAGGTCTTGGAAAAATACCTATGGGGAACAAAAGAAAACTTCAGTTATGTCAGTGACCTGTATGTTGCCCATCCATAGCTTAGAGCTTTAGACCATTATTTATTTTGTCACATACATTAAAGTATGAAATATCCTCATAATTGCAATCTTATTCTTCATTTTCTCATCATAAACCTTGTAATGCCTCTCCATCTTTTTCTGGTCTGAAGTATATTTTTTATCATCTCTTGCATCCTTTAAGACATATTGTCTATCAGCTTGGCTAAGATTAATGCAGTGTATCGAATCAATCAGTCATCCTATTGTTTCACCTTGGAAGTATCCTTTTATAGGCTTCTCTCTACATATCCTTTATCTTCACCATTAGTAGACAGCTCTGACTTTATTTTTTCAGCAAGAATTGGACTCTGTCTGTTTACAATATCACCTAAAAGTTGTAATATCCACTCGAGGGTGCTCATAGTTCCCCAGTTTAATGCGCTTTTAAAAATTGTATTCAGTACTTCTCTAGAGGGTGCGCTGCAATTTTTTTGCTGCAAATTTTGTCAAAGCCTCCGTTTCTGAAACCCAAGTCACAACATGCAGCTACTGTCTTTAAAAACATGCAGCTGCCCCCAATGGATGCAACTCAAATCCAGGAGCAGGAAAAGTAGATAAAAGTTTTGAAACAAGTTTTACGATTCCCACGGAGCTGGTGATTCTTGGTCTGAATTATTTTGGCTGTCAAGCACAAAACTGACTTTATTATCTCTCTCCTCAGAGCTGTAATAAAAATATTATTTTCACAATACATGTCCGCAGGATATTCCCTTTATAATTCAAAACCACATCTAGAGAGATTTATTATTCAGATAGACCTGAACACTGGAAGTTTAAGGGAATCAAGTTTTATTGAGCTTTTCCCAGAATGTATAGCATCCTTTTTATATATAACTTTAGATACCTGTCACAGCACTTTTTATCCTACAATGTTGTAAAGGTAAAGGTAAAGGGACCCCTGACCATTTGGTCCAGTCGCGGATGACTCTGGGGCTGTGGCGCTCATCTCGCTTTACTGGCCGAGGGAGCTGGCGTACAGTTTCCGGGTCATGTGGCCAGCATGACCAAGCCGCTTCTGGAGAACCAGAGCAGTGCACGGAAACACCGTTTACCTTCCCGCCGGAGCGGTACCTATTTATTTACAGTGGTACCTCAGGTTACAAACGCTTCAGGTTACAAACTCCGCTAACCCAGAAATAGTACCTCAGGTTAATAACTTTGCTTCAGGATGAGAACAGAAGGCCCCATTAGCTAAAGTGGTGCTTCAGGTTAAGAACAGTTTAGGGTTAAGAACGGACCCCCGGAAAGAATTAAGTTCTTAACCAGAGGTACCACTGTACTTGTACTTTGACGTGCTTTCGAACTGCTAGGTTGGCAGGAGCAGGGACCGAACAACAGGAGCTCACCCCGTCACAGGGATTCGAACTGCCGACCTTCTGATCGGCAAGCCCTAGTCCTCTACAATGTTTTATGAAGTCCAAATAGAAAACTAGCATAAACTTACAGTGCAGTGCTATAAATGTCTACTCAGAAACAAGTCCTGTTGAATTCAATGGGTCTTACAGTTGTGTATAGGAATGCAGTGTTAACTGTTTTATATTGCGAAGACCCATTAGGAACTGCCTTGCTGCAGCCTTTGTTGATTACCTGCTTAGAAGCAGAATCAGGATCCCATTTGTAGCTAAAATGGCATCACCCACACAGAACTGGGAGTTCTCAGCAGATCTGGAGGAACTCCAAGGACTAGAAGTACAAAAAAAAGCTTTAAGAAGAACCCCTAAGTGTATATCTGTGTACAATATAGCTCACTGAGGATGGATGTCATGGACTGGTTGGGCACAGAGGAATGGTGGGAAGAACCAGCTGGGGAACCACCAAGGGAAGAAGGCTCAATGCTCTGGGAGTGGTGGTGGTACAATGATGAATGGTCAGAGGGTGCTGTGCTCATTAGGTCTGACACTCCATCAAGTGATCATGTTTTTGCTAATTAACTCCAGCTTGCACAGTGTGACTTGCCGCTGGCTTGCTTCTGACAACTGAGCATCCTCAACAGGCATGAAATGCTGTCCAACTGTTGGGGTGTGTGTGGAATGGCAACCTTGGGGAGGGAGAAAGGGGAACGGAATGGAGTATCCTGGAAAATGGCACTCTCAACAGAAGCACAACATTCCATTGTGGGTCCCACTTGTTTTGCATGTTAGTAAGATGTTGTGGGGAGGAGCCATAGGCAAGAGAGGGGTGGTGATGGTCGTAAATACTATACTACCTTGGTAATGTGCTGTTCATATTATTCATGGAAGCACAGCCAGATTGAACAATGTTTTCCAATATTTCTTTCACTGGGAGCAATACTGGTTTCTTTCTCTTCCGTTTGTATTTTCAACCTCTAGGTACCGACTTCAGCATAGATAGCTTACCTCTCCCCCGAAAAGACCACCATGACTGGGCCCTTTTCCATGAGGAGTCACCCAAAAACAATTACAAACTCTTCCAGAGACCCGCCATCACCCTGTTCAACCACACGGCAACGTTCAGCCGCCACTCACATCTGCCACTCACCACACAGTACCTTGAAAGCATTGAGGCCTTAAAGTCCCTGAGGTACATGATTTCTTTGCAAAACAAGAACAGCTTGAGGAAAAGGCTCGCGCCCCTCGTATATGTACAGTCTGACTGCGATCCTCCCTCTGACCGGGACAGCTATGTACAGGAGCTTATGGCTCACATTGAGGTAGACTCCTATGGTGCCTGCTTGCATAACAGAGATCTGCCGGAGCAGCTTGAAAACCCTGCCTCCATGGATAACGATAACTTCTACAAGATACTTGCTCAGTACAAATTTGTCCTTGCCTTTGAGAATGCTGTCTGTGAAGATTATATCACTGAAAAGCTCTGGAGGCCACTGAAGCTGGGCGTGGTACCGGTTTATTACGGCTCTCCTAGCGTCAAAGACTGGCTTCCCAGCAATAAGAGTGCAATCCTGGTCACAGGATTCTCACACCCCAAGGACCTGGCACAGTACATCAAAGCTTTGGATGCAGATGATGAGAAATATGAGGCCTACCTTGAATGGAAGCTGAAAGGGGACATCTCCAACAAACACCTGCTTGCTGCTATAAAGGAACGCACATGGGGAGTGCAAGATATCATGAAGGACAATTACATAGATGCCTTTGAATGCCTGGTGTGCACTAGAATATGGGGGAATATGAGGAGACAAGCAAAGGTAATTATAAAGCCATCTGCCCTGTTATAGCCAGGCTTGCACCGTCTCTGGGTCAGACTTGCCAGGTACTAATTGTCAAGTGGAGTCACTTTGTGCAAGGTGTGATGTTTGAGTTCTGACAGATAGAAGCAGGGCCAGAGACTAGCTCTGCAGGACCAAGGAGAGCTCCCAAGGAAAGGAAGGCAGATGTTGTTCCCGAGTCTATATGAGTCTTTATAAGAGGAATAAGGACCTTGTGGTAGTATCAGCTGTGGTAGTATTTCAAACCCCTATCAGACTTAACAGCACAGACATGGTCATGGGTGGAAGGGAGTTGGAGTCCAACAACATCTGCAGGGCCACAGGTTCTTTGCTTTCTAATCCCCCCGTCTCATATTCTGTGAGTTCAACTCTTCTCCAGCTGCCTACAATCTCTCAGCGAAATAATTCATAAGGCATTGCCTTGAGTGAAATTGCTGCTGACTTGGTCTTCAGTTGGCAGTCAAGGCTGACCTACGGAGTGGGTTGCACACATCAAGCAATGATTAGATCGAATGACAGCCCACAGTTGATTAAACTGCAATATTTCACAGCCTCTTGAGCGAAACATAATGCTTGTTTACAGAATTGCCACAGCATTAAAAAAGACTGTAAGAAGTGGCAGGGACATTTTCATTCAAGTCCTCCTTGGGGCAGCATTTCGGGCAAGGCGTTCATTCAAGCTTGCATCCCCAGCTTTGGCCTGGGAGGGCGGGATACAGTAACAAATACAGTAATAATAATAATAATAATAATAATTAAATGCATCAAGCATGTTTCAGCCGTTCGAAGCTACATGGAGCGAAAAATGTAGACCTCATGTCTAGCTCAGTGAGGAGGGGAGTATTTTTCAGATGGAGGGCTACATTCGCAATGTGGAGCCATGCACACATAAATAAATACATGATGGTGATAATACCTGTGCAACAGTTGTGCTAGTGGAAGATGGCTGTGCAACAGGTTGTGCCTATAACAGTCTGTTGTGCAACTAGCCATCAGAACCATTCCGGCTTCCTGCAAGCCATTCCACTAACATAACTGGCTACACTCCCAAGGGACCTTAACTTAGTGCTTCATTGAATTCCTCCCAAATACCCCCCCCCATTCAAGTGGAAGGGAGTGTATATTCGTCCCTACTTACGTGGTGGTTGTTAAAATTCAGATTGTGTCCCCCCACCTCTCTCTCTCTCTCTCTCTCTCTCTCTCTCTCTCTCTCTCTCTCTCTCTCTCTCTCTACCAGGGAATGTTACCAAAAAAGTGGAATGCAGAAGCAAGCCACCTGAGCTGCCCCAAACCTCAAGCATTTGTTTTTCCGTCGCGTAATATGCACAGAACGGCTCTGCGAGAGATGTGGATACCGAGTTTTGAGCAGTCCAAGAGAGAAGCTCACGCGCTGAGGCAGCTGGTCGAAAGGAACAGAAATTTCACAGCTCAGGAGTTTTGGACTATGGTGTTTAGAGAATGAGCCTAGAGGGAGACAATAGGCCCTTGACTCAAGCTAGAGGGGGAAACAAACTAACACAGAGGAGCCTCTATGAGGAACGGTTGTTTGTAGGTTGCCTTAATAAGATAGGAAGCAATTTTAACCATGGAGATGATGAGAAATCATCGTATTCAGCGAATACTAATCCAGAAGACGAAGGACCCAATTGGGTCATCTTATATTTTTTATACTAACGTTCAGGATAAACTATTAATATAAATTATTAGTGTAATTAACATTGGAGCATTCACAGCAAAATGCAGCCATCTGCATTTTACTTTCCCAGTGTGTGTGTGGTTTATTTTGCCTCTGCAGTTGCTCCCACCCTTGAGTTGGATACGAGTCAAGTCTTCCATCCAGATGCTTTGGCTTCCTGGCATCTCTCAAGCAAAGGGCCTTGTCTAAAGGGTTTGCCTTGCTGCTTATGTCATTTCTGCACCTGACAGGAAGCCAAGCCACGCAGGAGAAAGGAAGACCATTGTAGATAAATTGCAGAGCAGCGTAGGAGGAGCAACCTCAGGGGCAGTGTGCCTATTGTGCTGGGGGGCGGGGGGCGGGGGATGGTTTACAGCAGGGGTCCCCAAACTAAGGCCCGGGGGCCTGATGTGGCCCAATTGCCTTCTAAATCTGGCCCGTGGACAGTCCGGGAATCAGCATGAATAGAATGTGTCCTTTTATTTAAAATGCATCTCTGGGTTATTTGTGGGGCGTAGGAATTCGTTCATATTTTTTTTTCAAAATATAGTCCGGCCCCCCCACAAGGTCTGAGGGACATTGGACCGGCCCCCTGCTGAAAAAGTTTGCTGACCCCTGGTTTACAGAAAGCAGGCCTCAGAAATAAAGTCTCACCTAAGTATGGTCCGTGTTATTGGAGACTGGATTCTGTGCCACTCTGGTAAATTCTGTAAAGAGCCACTTTGTGGTTTGAATGAAGGACCTTGTTTCTTTTCATTTCTGGCTGGGCCAGGGTGATGGAGATGATGGCGGGAGAAGAAGAGGTAGTGAAGGGTGGGAAATGACACCACTGTTCTCCCAATCCAAATGTCATCTATTGAACAGCATTATAAACAGCAATGGCACAGCGCTATGTCCATGCTCTGATAATGTCTGAAGTGTTTCCCTTAGGAGCTGACTGTGCAGAGGCTCATGGAGGCAGGGATTTTGTTTTATTAAGACCTGCACAATATCAGATGATTGGGGGTTTAATTTGAATATATCTTTATGGTTTTCACTACTTCGGACTGGAAGTACGGGGCCGAAAGTATTCTTCACGCACAGTAAGTGTAGCTCTTCCCAACATGCTGATTCCAGGGGGAAATAAAAGAGGGGGAAATCCTTTTATCAGCCAGAATTGGTTTTCTTTACCCAGCTGTGAAAAAAGTACAACATCCCCACCAGGGAAAAAAAAAGGCAACTGTATATATGCAGGTACCTACAGGTGTTGCCACCATTTTTTCCTGCTAGGACTCTTGGTTGTTTTGTTTATTAACAGCTGTGGTAAACAAGTGCAAATTGGGCTGATAGAGGTATCCCCTCTGCTCCTCTCGCTGTGGGTGTGGCGCCAACATGTTCCCACCACTGCATGTGCTTACCTTCCAAGTCCCGGACTGCAGAATCCGGGACCGGCAGCTGTGTGACACCGGAAGTTGCGTCGACGTAACTTCCGGTGTCGATTTGCCCTTCTATGGTCACCAAAAATTGCCGCCGCCGGCTTCGAAAGTCGCTTGTACACATGTCCGGAAGTGCATCGACGCAACTTCTGGTGTCGCTCTGCCCATCTATGGGCACCAAAAATGGCCGCCGGCGGCACCGAAAGTCGCGTCTATGCACTTCCGGACATGCGTAGATGCGAATTTTGAAGCCGGCGGCGGCCATTTTTGGTGCCCATAGAAGGGCAAATCGGAAAGAAAAAAATGGCCGCCGGCAGGAGAAAATAACGGAGAAAAACGGGAGACGAAGTGATACGGGGGACCACCGGGAAAAGGTAAGTAAAAACGGGGGTTTCCCAGGGAAAACGTGGTACTTGGCAGCTATGCATGTGGAACTGGGGGCAATTTAGAACTACATCATTATTTGCAGCATCAAGACCTGACAAGGCATAATCAAGGCTCACAAACACACAGCTTGTCGCTCTCGATCGCGCATTTTGTTTGTGGTGAGCGATGGAGGCCATGCTGGGCGGCAAGAACATCGATTGCACTGCAGGCATGACCTCTCTGACCAAACACCACCTCATAGCAGGTGGGTGGATCTACCAGAGTGCTCCTTTGCTCAGCATGTTTATGCATCACCCGTTCCCACCCCGACCCCCAGCATCAGCAGTTTTTGTTGTTACTTGGCAGGCTGAAATTTCCTGATATGGAGGAAGAATATAAAATGCATTAGCACTTGGCACCCAAATGCTGACATCCAGAGACAGATTTACCCACCATCTAGTGTTTAAAAAGGAAGCATCCAAAGACAGGGCCTGCATTCCAGATTCTCGGGCATCATTCCAAATATCCTTGGTAGCATGTTTACAACAGCACCCTAGGCATTCCTACTCAGAAGTACTCAGTGGAGCTTGCTGCTAGGTAAATGCCTGGGACTGCAGCCTTGAATTTTTTGCCACTAACACAGGCCTGCACATTAATGCTCAGGGGTGATGAGAATTGTCGCCCAGCTACATTTGGAGACCCACAGGTTTCCTAGCCAGTCTATGCAGACCAAATCCCACCATAGTATTTTTTTTTAAAAAAAGGAGCAATGCTTCCATTTGTTCTCACTACATTTCGTTTGGTTATCTTAACTTTACGTACTTTTATCAAAACAAAACAAAACCAGTCCCCTCTTGGGCTTCAATCGGACTCCTTTCCAGCATCCATCAGTTTCATTGATCCAGTGTTTGCTGATGCTCTTCCATCTTTGATGTGGTCCTTGACATTTCTCAGAACCTCAAGAACAAGCTGGCAACCATAACGCTTAGCAAAGGGCTCCCTATAAATTCAAGTGAAAGCTGTATCCTTCGTCCAGGCAGGAATGCTTCTGAGTGCAGACAGTCAGACTGCCATTGTAAAAAAGCTTTCCATCTACAGAGGGAGGGATTGCGATGTGTATCGTCATTAAAATTCACACAGACGGCTCAAAGAGGAATGGGTTTTTTCAACAGCAGTGTGAGTGAGCTCTGTTGCCTTTCATTGTTCCTCAATTGCCACAAACATAGGAGCCAACTCCTAGGGGCCGAGGTCCCTTCGCCTTCCAATAAAATAAACTGCAACGTTATGGGCATTGAAACAAAATTAAAAAATTCTTTCCAGTAGCACCTTAGAGACCAACTAAGTTTGTCATTGGTATGAGCTTTCGTGTGCACGCACACTTCTTCAGAATGGGCACCACCATTCAAATGGTGTGTGCATGCCATGTCTTGTGATTGATTTTGAATATTTTGATTTTGAATATTTTTTTGATTTTGAATATTTTATTGATTGATTGATTTTGAATATTTTATTCAAGTTGGCTCCCCTGGCCACAAACACAGACTTTGGATCACAAGAAGTTTCCACCTATTCCAGGCAGGGTGTATATTCTATGGTCCATGGGGTCACGAAGAGTCGGACACGACTAAACGACTAAACAACAACAACAACCCCGCACCCCACTTCTCAGTTTATTCACTGTAGGGTTTTCTGGGTGCTCTTTAAAAAGAAAAAGAAAAGCTTTCTCTCACTGTTTATTTAAACTTTGAAATTTGCTCTGCTAAGGGAGAGCTGATGGTTTCATGGCTGACACAAGACCAGCTCATCTGGCATCATGGTATTGGTTGATTGACAGGTGGGCAGCAGTAAAACTGCTAGTACATTTGTAAAGCTAAGCAGGGTCTGGTATGGTTTCAGATTGGGTGGGGAACTGCATGTTGATATTTTTGCATTGCAGGGGGTTGGTCAACTCTCAGGGTCCCTTCTAATCCTTCAATTCTATGATCTAGAGTTAGGGGTGAGCAGTGAGGTAGCCAAGTTTGCTGATACTAAATTGTTCAGGGTAGTTAAAACAAAACAAAAAAGGATGGTGATCCCTCCAAACTGAGTGAATGGGTAGTTAAAGGGTAGGATAGCTCAGTCAGTATAAGCATGAGACTCTTAATCTCAGGGTCATGGGTTCGAGCCCCATGTTGGGCAAAAAGATTCCTGCATCACAGGGGGTTGGACGAGATGAGCCTCATGGCCCCTTCCAGTTCTACAATTCTGTGGCTTTCTAAAATGGCAAGTGCAATTCAATGTAAAGCTGGGCACAGCAAAGCATATCAAGGCAAAATAACAATAATCTTAAATTCACATGTACACTCGTGAGGTCTGAACTGGCAATGATTTACCAGGAATTTGACTTTGGTTGAGGTGGATAGCTTGATGAAGATGTCAACCCAGTGTGCAGCAGTTGTGAAAAAGGAAGATTCTGTGCTAGGATCCAAATGATAATTCGGGTAATTTTCTGTAGGCAGCGTTGCATGAGTCATCTACTGAGATGCACTTAAATGAATCTTTGTGACAGAATCTGTATTTTAACCTATTCTATGTTTGAGTCATTTGTGTAAAAGAAAAAGAAAAAAAGCAGGACAAATGGAGATCTTTGTTGAAGGACATATCCAAGAATATCCATTTGACTTTGGGTAGTAAAATAACCAGTGTAAAGCTCTAGCTGCTGCATGAACACTTGTGGTAACTGTAAACATGTACATCGAGATGGAAGGCCCAGGATATGTTTTTGCTGGCTCAGTCAAAATGGCAGAGTTATTGTGTGTTGGCCGGAGGGTTGGGGTTGGAGGAACAAATAGCTTAAATTGCAAGCAACTGCTAGGAGGACACATTAGGGCATGAATAATTTAGTGTCCATGAAAAATTGAATTCTACTGAAGGGGAGCTTTTGTGGCACATTTATGATTTGGAAAGATGAGACTATGCAGCAGAAACGGAAGGAGCAAGATGAGAAATGTGGGTAAGCTTGATGATGCATAGAAGGGCAGAAGAATCATGTCTCACTCCAACCAGCTCTACACTTTTGCTGCAATGTTTACAGGTCTACTTTTTTTTTGGTAGGTCTATAGGTCTTCTGAGGAATGGCTCTTCCCATGGTCCCCTGCTTCCCCTTGATCCTGGCATAGCCTCCTGGAATAATGCACATGTCCTGCCTTGCTTTGACTCTGCTACCGAAAATTCTAACTCCTTAGCATCTCACATTCCCCCATGGAGACCAGGCCATGCTGTGACAAGCTCCTCTCCCCACTGATCTCCCAGGACCAGAAGTGGTATGAAGAGGGAGGAGCAGATGACAGGTGCTTCTGCAGAGTCTCAGATTGCTTTAGAAAGGTGGGGACCTTCAGTCTCCACAACTGCTAATAATACTACTACTACTAATAATACTAATACTAATAATACTACTAATAATAATAATTTATTCATTACTTATACCTCGCCCATCTGGCTGGGTCTCCCCAGCCACTCTGGGCAGCTCCCAACAATATATTAAAACCACAATAAAACGTCAAACATAAAAAACTTCCCTAAACAGGGCTGCCTTCAGATATCTTCTAAAAGTCAAATAGTTATTTATTTCCTTGACATCTGATGGGAGGGCGTTCCACAGGGCAGGTGTCACTACTGAGATGGCCCTCTTCCTGGTTCCCTGTAATCTCACTTCTCGCAGTGAGGGAACTACCAGAAGGCCCTCTGAGCTGGACCTCAGTGTCTGGGCTGAACTATGGGGGTGGGGACGCTCCTTCAGGTATACTGGGCTGAGGCTAGACATACCAAAGAAAAGTTGCTGTGTTCATTAGGCCTGACACTCCTGTACAATCATGGTTTCCCCCCCTTCTAATAAGGAGTTAACTTTACTTATTCCATGTGATTTACTGCTGGCTTGCTCCTGACACTGAAGAATCGTTTCTCTCCACGTGTGCCTGTCTGTACATTAATATCTTCAGCAGATACATTGCTTCATCTGTACTATCCTTTTCAGCAGTTTAAACAGTCATTCATGGCTTCCCTCAAAGAATCTTGGGTGCTGTAGTATGTTAAGGGCACTTTGTTAGGTGACTCCTATTCCCACCACAGACCTACAATTCTCAGAGTACCCTGGGAAGAAGAGTTTGATCTTTAAACCACTCTGTAGCTGTGCCAGGGGAATAGAGGTCTCCTAACAACTCGGGTGGCGCCGTGAGTTAAACCACAGAGCCTAGGGCTTGCCGATCAGAAGGTTGGCAGTCTGAATCCCCACGATGGGGTGGGCTCCCGTTGCTCCTGCCAACCTAGTAGTTCAAAAGCATGTCAAAGTGCAAGTAGATAAATAGGTACCGCTACAGCGGGAAGGTATATGGCATTTCCGTGTGCTGCTATGGTTCGCCAGACGCGGCTTTGTCATGCTGGCCACATGACCAGGAAGCTGTACGCCGGCTCCCTCGGCCAATAACGCGAGATGAGCGCCGCAACCCCAGAGTCGGTCACGACTGGACCTAATGGTTAGGGGTCCCTTTACCTTTAACAACTCTCAGCATCCTTAACAAAGGTCTGCAAAGGGATGCAGACAGTGTGATCAAGCGCAGGCCCACAAATCCAACTCATGGTCAGTATACCCTTTTTATGCATATGAATGAACAAGACACAGAAAAGCTTTCTAGCTACAAAAACCAGTGAGCAGTGAATGGAACAAGCTTCCTATGAGTCAGTACAGCATCTTTCTTGGATAGTTTGGCAGATACCTGCCAGGAAAGGCTTAAGTATAGAATATCCTGTTTTAGAACAGGGGGTTTGGAGTAGATCATCCATCTGATCCAACATTGAATAAGATGGACAATAGTTTTTAAGAGGGAACTGAAAACAGTTCAATAGTCATTTTGCTTCCCTTGTACACATGCAAGTGCACATGCACACAGACACACTTCTTTTGTTTGATTGTCACATTCGATCAAAGGGATTATTCAGGTTTTTGAAACAATGCACAAACCTGCAGCCTGTCTACTACCTACCAAAGGCAAGAACGGGGCGAGAGCAGAAACAGTGTGATGGCTGTTTCAAATCACGTTCTGTGTTGTTGTTTAGTCATTTAGTCATGTCTGACTCTTCGTGACCCCATGGACCAGAGCACGCCAGGCACTCCTGTCTTCCACTGCCTCCCACAGTTTGGTCAAACTCATGTTCGTAGCTTCGAGAACACTGTCCAACCATCTCATCCTCTGTCGTCCCCTTCTCCTAGTGCCCTCAATCTTTCCCAGCATCAGGGTCTCTTCCAGGGAGTCTTCTCTTCTCATGAGGTGGCCAAAGTATTGGAGCCTCAGCTTCAGGATCTGTCCTACCAGTGAGCACTCAGGGCTGATTTCCTTCAGAATGGATAGGTTTGATCTTCTTGCAGTCCATGGGACTCTCAAGAGTCTCCTCCAGCACCATAATTCAAAAGCATCAATTCTTCGGCAATCAGCCTTCTTTATGGTCCAGCTCTCACTTCCATACATCACTACTGGGAAAACCATAGCTTTAACTATACTGTACGGACCTTTGTTGGCAAGGTGATGTCTCTGCTTTTAAAGATGCTGTCTAGGTTTGTCATTGCTTTTCTCCCAAGAAGCAGGGGTCTTTTAATTTCGTGACTGCTGTCACCACCTGCAGTGATCAAGGAGCCCAAGAAAGTAAAATCTCTCACTGCCTCACGTTCTACTCTCCCAAAAGAAAGCTTAGTCTGTCTCCAGTCTCCTGTAACTCTGTGAAAGGTTTCATATGCACCTTTCACGCGCACCAGGAAAATCGCTTCTTGCATTTCTACAACGGGAACGTGAAACCTACAATCCCTGGAACATACACCTGATCTTAAAAATCTCTTCTGCATTCTCTCCCATTTTAACGACATTCACATGTGTGTGCTAATTGCTGAAAAATGCTTTTAGGGAAATGATTTCCAAACACACAGAGATCTTTCAGTTGTGGAATGCTCCTTTCCTGCAGCAAGATTTTTTTAATATACTTTCTGAACTGAGGTATCTGCAGGAGGACCAAAGCCATCTGCCTTAGAATGGTGTGTGTTTATGTGTGGTTGCAGAAGGTTCTGTTCTAGAGAGTTCACATCCATGGTGGTGGCCGGGTCTATTGTCCCTGAGTGGTGGTGTTGTGGTCTAAACCACAGAGCCTACGGCTTGCCAGTCGGAAAGTTTGCAGTTCAAATCCCCGGATGGGGTGAGCTCCCATTGCTCGTTCCCAGTTCCTGCCCACCTAGCAGTTCGAAAGCACATCAAGTGCAAGTAGATAAATAGGTACCGCTCTGACGGGAAGGTAAACAGCGTTTCCATGTGTTGCTCTGGTTTGCCAGAAGCAGCTTAGTCATGCTGGCCACATGACCTGGAAGCTGTACGGCCCTCCGCCAGTAAAGCGAGATGAGTGCAGCAACCCCAGAGTTGTCCGCGATTGGACCTAATGGTCAGGGGTACCTTTACCTTTATTGCTCTGCAGGAACTGAGAGGTACAGATGAAGCTGGGGTCGGGGGGGGGGGGAGGAATCAATGCAGTTCACATCAGAAAGTGAACGCACCTAATTCACACTTCCCGAAGCAATATGTGACCCGAAACACAGCCAGTTTTCAGAATTTGTATTTCTCAGTATTTGGCATGAAACACCCAGGCCAAGATGTGAGTCAAACAAACATAGGACCCCCCCCCAAAAAAGCTGGAAGTGTTCTGGAGCTTGCTGTAGTCTATTTAACATTTTACTTTATTTATTAAAACTGTATTCCACTCTTCCTCCAAAAGGGCTGCAAACACACAAAAAACAAAATGAACTGAAAGATAATTTGGTAGGCATTTCTTTTGTTTTCTCTCTACCCAACACAAGAAAAAGTTTAAATACTACGACCTTGAGATACAGTTGCAATCAAAACTATTCAACCCCACCAATTGCAAATCAGGTTTATTATCAAAATTTACAGACGTTCAGCTGTTTGCAATGAGCAAATCAAACAAAAGCAATTGAAAGAGCTTAACACAATGGATGTTTCAAGTGGTTTCTCCAAATTCAGCTGAAACTGCAACTTATAGAGTTGTACCTTGGTTCTTGAACAGAATGCATTCCGGGAGTCTGTTCGACTCCCAGAACCATTCGAAAACCAAGATACGGCTTCCGATTGGATGCAGAAGCTTCCTGCAGCCAATCGGAAGCCACGTGTCACGGTCCGGTCGGCGGGCGTCAGGACCAGAGGCAAGATGGTGGTGTAGAAGCAGGAACAGGTGCAGGGCTGAGGGTCCAGCAGCAGGCAGTCACAGGGTCAGGGAGCAAGGCAGAGGCGAAGACGAAGGTCTGGGAGTCAAGGAGCAAGGCATTGAAAAGGCGAAGGTCCAAGGGTCGAGGAGCAAGGCGAAGGCTCAAGGAACAAGAAGCACGGCGAAGGTTCAAGGAACAGGAAGCACGGCGAAGGTTCAAGGAACAAGAAGCAAGGCAATGGTCCAAGGAGCAAGGATCAAGGCGTCGGCAAGGCAAGGGTCCAAGGAGCAAGGATCAAGACGTCGGCAAGGCAAGGGTCCACGGAGCAAGGATCAAGACGTCGGCAAGGCAAAGGTCCACGGAGCAAGGATCAAGACGTCGGCAAGGCAAGGGTCCACGGAGCAAGGATCAAGACGTCGGCAAGACAAGGGTCCACGGAGCAAGGATCAAGACGTCGGCAAGGCAAGGGTCCACGGAGCAAGGATCAAGAGGCCAGATACAACCAGGCAGGGATAGCGTTGCTGTGGCAAAGAGCTGAAGGGAAATGCTGGGCTTTTATCCCTCCCAGCTCCTGCCACCAGGTGCAGTGAAATCTCAAGTGGCCTCACCTGGGTGACTACTCCTTGCCTCTCCAGCACAAGCTGAGGACTTCACCTGTGTGGCCACCCCTTGCTTCTCCAGCACAAGCTGAGGCATGCCCCAGTCCTGCAAAGCACTACAGGCCCCAGAGCCTGACTCCTGCCCATACTCCTGACACCACGTCAGACGTTTGGCTTCCGAAAATCGTTCAAAAACAAGAACACTCGCTTCCGGTTTCCGATCGTTTGGGAACCGAAACGTACGAGTTCCAAGGCGTTCAGCAACCAAGGTATGACTGTACTGGTTTCTCCAGTCTCACTATTATTCTACCCCTGATTTGCAATGTTTGGTTTGAATATTTTTGATTGCAACTGTAACAAATGTTTGCTTCTTGCTGCCACTACTGTGCTCCACCAGCAAGTGCTCACACCACTGAATGTAGGTAGCAGACCCACCTTCTATTCCTGGCAGGGCGGAGTGGGGAAAAGTGCCTTTATCGAAGCTTGTCCTTAGGATCCTGGCTTATCTTTTTGCAAAGCCGTTTAGCTCTGCCTTCACCTTGTTCTTAAGGCCAAGTGGCTGGGAAACGTAACCCTTCCACTCCCTCTAACCAGCTGCTGCCTCATCCTCCAGCGACCCACTGCTCTCACCACAGCATCATCTTATATGAGGTGACGCCTGCATTGGCAATCTTGCCACACTTCTGGCTTTCCTCAGCTTAGTTTTGGCCAGGCTGATCACACTGCGGGGCCAATGGAGAGCCACTTGACACCGGCACATTATTAGTGCATCATCGCCTTATTCACTCCATGTGTGCAGCCGCATGTAATATGGATCCCCAGCTTTTGTTGTTGTTGTTGGTTGCATTACAAACAATAGCATCTTGCATGAGGACACTTTGTTTTAAAATGAAGGTTGACCTCTGGAGGTTTACATTTATGAAAACATGGTTTTCACTGCGTTACATACTTTGATCTATATTTTTGATATTTGACAGCTGGCTCTGGGTTGCGGTATATATTTTCAGCAATCCATAGCAATCAAGACGACTGATTGGGGAGGGGAGGGGATTGATGAAGAATTAGAGCTGTGCCAGATGTTCTTGCACACTGGGGTCAAAACAGCTCAGAAATGTTTCCTGCTCCCCATGAAATGGTGCGATGGTACAACTTTCATTGATGCTTTTTGTTATCTACCTACTGCTGTCCTGGAACCACTTTCCCCCCTATAATTATTAGAGTCTCCTTTTCCTGGGAAAAGTAGCATGGCCAGTCTCAGCCACACAGGAACCACAGAGTTGCAGAGTTAGAACCTGAGATATGAAAGTTAGGAGCTAAATGGCACCTTAAACCTGGGTTATGGGCGCAACAATGGAATGTCTAGGCAAACTTTTTTTTAAAAAATATAACAAGAATACAAAGCTGAAAGTGAATGAACTGCAGCTACAATATTCTGTTCATTTTTCACATGGTCCAGTCCTTCTCCTGCCCACCCCACTAATATTCTTAAGAGGGTCTCTTCTAAAAGAGAGGCCAGAGAATAGCTGGAAGTGGGGAGGCAGAAAAAGGTCCTCCTTTCCTTCCACTCTGCAGTTTTAATCTGAAATCTTAGGCTCAGTACTGCACCCAGAGCTCAGAAATTGCTCGCACTAATGAAATCCCCCATCACAAAATGCGCCTAGAACAATGGGAGTTTCGAACACTGCAGAGTTGGTAGAATGTTATGATGCTCTGCAGCCAATCAGATTTGACCAGAGAGGCTGGTCTATTAGGGCGAGTGGGGCACTGTCCCGCCTACCTCAGTCTGCGCTCAGTCAGTACCTTCTTACATACAACCAGGGCAGGGGATGGCCCTGGCTGCCAGCTTCCTCCTCCTTTGGCATGGACTGGTTGGACACAAAGGAATGGTGGGAGGAACCAGCTGGGGAACCACCAAGGGGGAAAAGTCTCAGACCCAGGGGAGTGGTGGTGGGACGACAACAATTGGTCAGAAGGAGAAGGCTGGGAAGAGGAGGTGTTGGAAGCTTGAAGGGGTAACAGGGCTTAGTGAGCTGGGAGAGTCTGTGGCAGAGAGAAGTCCAGAATCAGAAGCTGAAGCATGAAAGTGGGGTAAGGGAGGCCAAGAAGCAGAGGTGAGTCAGGCTGGTGAAGCATCATAGGTATCTTCCCCTCTTGTTGCAACAATATCCCCTTCCTCCTTGTCTCCCAGAACCAGAAGAGGCATAAAAAGGGTGGAAGAGAGGTTGGCTGCACACAGGCACAGTCTCCAATTGCTTGGGAAAAGCCCTGGAGAAGAGGGGGCATAGATGGCTGAGGGAGCAGGGATTATCAGTCTCAGCAACTTATTTTCATGGAGTAGGACTACCAGGAATGTGCTGCGGTGCTCATTTGGCCTGACACTCAGCCAAGTCTATGAAGATTGTGTTTTTGCGAATACAGTTAACTTTGAACTGCATAATCACTGATTGGCACGCTCCTGTGACATCCTTAGTCTCAATGTTGCCTTTGTAGGTGTCATTGGCCCTGCCTCTGCCTACTGTTGGCCTCCCTGACTTCTAAACTGCTATTTCCAATGGGAACCAGCCATCACCAGATTTAGCTATGAGACAAAGTCGGCGAGGAGAAACAAATGCAGTTGAGAGCTTCCTAAATGGACAGATACCTTTTCACAACAATCAGGGGGGGGGGGCAGGGAACCTGAACATCAAAACAGTGTGTGTTTTTCAACACTCTAAAAATGTTTGTGGAAAAAACTATTTTGGCTCCTCACAATATTTCTGCATAATTTTAGATGAAAATATTACCTTCTTGAGAGCCAGTGTGGTGTAGTGGTTAAGAGCGGTAGACTCCTAATCTGGGGAACCGGGTTCGCGTCTCCGCTCCTCCACATGCAGCTGCTGGGTGACCTTGGGCTAGTCACACTTCTTTGAAGTCTCTCAGCCCCACCCACCTCACAGAGTGTTTGTTGTGGGAGAGGAAGGGAAAGGAGAATGTTAGCCGCTTTGAGACTCCTTAGGGTAGTGATAAAGCGGGATATCAAATCCAAACTCTTCTTCTTCTTCTTCTTCTTCTTCTTCTTCTTCTTCTTCTTCTTCTTCGGAAGGGCACATCCTAAATTGTGCAAATGCATCTTGTCATCAATTCCTGGAACTCAGCATGAGTAAATTCTTAACACAGACAAACCTGGGGACGAAGCAGAATGTTACTTAGCAGTATAGTGCCAGCTGCATCTCTTGCGAGCAGCGACTTAGCGACCTAGATGTTTAAAACAACATTTTAATTCCAGAGGTTTTTATTAGCTCTTACAATATATATACTCCTCCTCATAAAGTTTCCAACCGCATCCTAAGGATCAATATTGAAATGAAATTACCATGGCTTTTTCCGCCTTTAAGTGGTCTCATGGCATATAACTTCCCCCGGTCTTTTCGACATCGCAGGTGAGGCTGTCTGGATCTAGACCACCAGGGGTCACTGTGGTGTAGGGCATAGAAGCACAATTTGCAGCCTTGTCATCTGATCAGTTTTGAAAAATGGCTTTGACTTTTAACACGATGCACGCGCAGCTTTACAGGCATTTTCTTAGTCCGGAAGAGACAGCTCTTCAGGAAAAGTGAAAGAATTAGAACAGCGCTTTCGAAATGGGGTTTCTCTCACTGTCTGTGCCATCCCTTCCCAGTCTCACACCAGTTAAACTTACGATGGAAGATTCAGGAGCAATCTGGGCGGTGTGTATGTGGCTTGCAAGCGACGTTAGTCGGAAGGTCAGTGACCCATGAGTTACTTTAGACGGAAATTCCTTCTCTTCCCATCAAGCAAGTCTTTCACTGAAGCTCATAGGAGCGTTAAGGAAGCTGGCAGGGCTTGCGCAGTCTGCTTTTATCTCCTCTGTGAATAAACAGAAGGCTCAGATTAGCTCAGCTGCATTGGTCCAGCAGCTTTTGCATGGCCTGACCTAAGGCTGGTGTTTTAAAAAGGGACAGTGAGCGCCTCTCTCTCTCTAAAAAAAATACAAAACACCTTCATACAACTTGCCGTGTTTGAGAATGTTGTGATCTGCACCTATGCATGTTTATTGGTGACTAAGATGCATTCCAAACCCTCCTCACCTGAGAGTAAGTCACCACTGAATTCCGCAGCACATTCCCTTCCGCTGTAGGAGGAGGGGAGATTGTGGGCACCACGAAGCCTACTCATGATGGGGGAATGGTTGCCATTCCCCCCCAGCCCATTGGCCGGCTCCCGGCCACGGCGCTCCCTTGGCGTGTCCAATCAGAACGCACCAAGGGGGCGCGGCTCGCTGATTTAAGTGAGCGTGCAGCAGGGAATCAGCCTCTCTTTCTTGCAGGACCCCCCAGCTGCTGCATTTTTTCTTGCCCACCCTCCCATTAGGCAGGTCTCTCCTTCTGACATTGCTAGGGTCGCCGTTGAGGGGCCTGGTAGGAATTTTCCCACTTGGCAAATTGGCTCTGGCCTTGTGGTTTTCACCTACCCCGTAGCAACTTGTCACAACTTTCATTTTTGGCGGTAGGCATTTGATTATCTCTGAAAGGTTACAGGTGGGGGGGGGGAGGTCGCTGCCATCACCTCCCCCAAAATGCTGAAGGGTACTCCCTTAAGGAGTCCGGGGCGTGGCCATGTCCGAAGCCGTGGTAGGTGAGGGCCTAAGGCACGCCCCCTAGTGGTGGCCCCGGGGTGAGTTCCTAGTTGATCTGCATCACAGGGCTCACCCAATGGTGGTTAACCCTTCACAGACTGCCAGCAGAGCGGGCTGGAGTCAGATATAGACGGTTAGATCCAATGCCTAAGCCAATACCTCTCTACATCCATAATCAATAAAGTTGTGGCCTTCTACGCCCATTAACCTTATGCAATGTGTCCTGTGTTTTTATTTATTCCGGGTTCGGGGTATCGCCACACAATTTCTTCTGAGAGGACATGCGCTGTAAGTCCCACTCAATTTCACGGGCCTTTCTTGAAATCCCAAATCAAAACATTACTTCCACTCACAGGGGGAGGAAGAGGAGTGCAGGGGAGGTTTGGGGGAAATGCCCTCCGAAGTTTCATTGTGGTTGTTGGAAATGTAAAGAGAAAGAAGGTTCTTTTATATGTGGTGGTGTTGTAGTAAGGTTAAAACTTACCGAAAAATGATATACAGTATAATCAATTGAAAAGGATGTTCAAAATAACCTTTGTAAAAAAAAAAAACCCAGAAGGTTTTCTTTTGGGAATTAGAGGAACAGAACTACCTAAATTGTACAGAAATTTATTTATGTATGCGATTACAGCAGTAAGAACGCTACTCGCCCCAAAGTGGAAAGAAGCAGAAGTCCTAGCAAAGGAAGAATGGATACAAAAACTTATGGAATATGCAGAAATGGCGAAACTTACCAGAAGACAAAGAAATCAAGATAACAAACTTTTTATAAAAGAATTGAAATAGTTTATTGAATATTTACAGATAAATTGCAAACAGATAAAAACATTGGCAGGATTATTGTAATAACCTGCAGTTTCATAAGAGTATATATTTAAAAGATAATTAAATGAGCAAATTAAATGAATTTGGATATGTGGAAGATACTTAAAAAAATAAATTTAAGGAACCGCAGAAAGTGGGGGAAGGAAGTTAAACTTTGAAATGTTAAAATGATTGTAAAATTGATGAAATGTATAAACCTGAAAAGTATAAATAAAAACTTTTTTTTTTAAAAAAAGTTTTATTGTGGTTGTTGTGGATAAAATGTTGGATCTGGGGCTAGGGAGAATTGGGTTCAGATCTCATGAGACTCACCTGGTGACCCTGGGCCAGCCTACCTTGCAGGGTTGTCAAGAAGGTAAACCGGGATAATGCTGTGTGCCACCTTGAGCTCTTTGCAGGAAAGGGTGTGTATGAATAAAAGAAATGTAACAATAATGATATGGATAACAATATAGGATTGTATGTAAATATGACCAGTGCTTTTTTCCTTTAAAAATGTTTAGGGGTACTCTCCTTTTGACTCAAGAAAATCACCATTTTCTAGTTCAAATCGGAAATAAATACAGAAAATGGACCAAAGTACAAAGATTCACAAAATGTGTAGGGTTATGCGTACCCCTTCGCGCCACCCCCCCCCCCCGGAAAAAGCACTGAATATGACAATCTGGAAGCACCTTATTTTGTTCTAGGTCATTTTCTCACTGTACTGTGCTTTTTATTTATTTATCATGATACGGTGTATTGTCCTTCCCAGGACAAGGCTGATTCTATAGTTGAGGTAAATTGGTTAACTTCTGCTTCTACCAGCTGAGGATCAAACCTCACACACATAATTATTGCTTCAGCGGGTACATCTGTGTACTTGGTGAGATTTATGGAGCGTTTAAACAGATGGAGGCAAACTTAAGGCCTTGAAAACGGCTCCCCGTGAAACTCAGCATCCTGATCATAACTTTTCATCACAGGTTTGCTTTTTTATGCCTGTTGCCATTTATAAGGCATGTGATTGGCAGGAGGGATGCGGTGTGTAATAATACATAAAACTTGTATTTCACAGTTTCCTCTAAAAACACATTAAAAAGACATGCTGTCTTGAAGAGAGAGAGAGAGAAGTGCTTCAATTTCAGCCGTTATGTGAAACAGTAGTTTTATTGCAAGCTTGGCCTTCTCTCTAGGCCAGATTGTGTGCTGCGAAAAATAAAATAAAAATAGTTAAAAGTTCCTGCGTGAACTTAAGGTAACCATCACTGGAGATGGGTTCTCTGTCTTCATTTCTGCCTGCTGCGTCTATGCATGGCTTATTGCTCCAGCCTGCTATCCTTCCATTCAGCCTCACTCAGGTCCAAATGAGTTGCTCTGCTACCTCTTAAACAAATAGTTACCTGCCCTCCAAAATGGCTTCCTACTGTGTCTCTGCATGAAACACACACAGCTCTATATGTGCCACCTTCAGAAGGCACACCAGACCTAGAACAAAAACTCACAGGTAACTTTTAAGACAGAAAAACCGAGAGAACCTGGAGCTGACATGACTTTCTCATGGGTTGTTAAGAGTGAAGTGTACCAGAAATTTTAACTCAGGAAAAAAGTGTGCCTATAAGAAATTGGAGAGCAGTCACTGCTTTAAGCTTTCATTACATTTGGAAGGGTTATAATCTCAGCACGAAAAATCCTAGCATCTGATTTCTGTGTAGATTATCCACATTCATGCAACCACTTTTGCTTGTGGCCTTTGAAGATGGAAGAGAATGTCTGTTTGATTCTGCCTCTCCACAGAAAACATGCAGATTGTCTCAAAACCACAAGTTTTGCCACACACTAAAAAAAATAATTATGAGAATGGGCCTTGCAGTGGTTACTTTTTGATGTAAAATACTGTGTGAAAAGAAACGGTGCCGCTGAAATCTCTTACTGTCAGGTAAATATTCAGGAAAACAAAACAACAACAACGATGATGATGATGATAATTTTGTTCTGAGCTGGGCAAAGCTTCAAAACTCCCCCTGACCCAGTTTTCCCGGACATAACTCTTTCCACCTCATAAACACATGTTTTCCACCCCCCTCCCCAACGTCTCCAGGCATAGGCAACCCTGGCTCTCCAGATGTTTTGGAACTACAACTCCCATGATCCCTGACCACTGGCCCTGTTAGCTAGGGATCATGGGAGTTGTAGTTCCAAACCTTCTGGCGAGCCAAGGTTGCCTATGCCTCATGCAGAATAGTGTTTAGTGTCCACTGGGGCTGGTAGGGCAAAAGGCAAGGAAGCCAAACAGTAGGTGGGGCCAGTCACCAGAGCCAATGACATGCAGAGTTGAGTAATTCTAGTTTTATCCCCATCGCCCTCCTTGCTGAGTTCTGCAAGGGTAGCTCCGAAACCAAGGAGGAGGAAGCTGACAGCCAGTGCTACCCCCTGGACTGGTTGTAAGTAGAATGGCAAGCAGACGAGGTAGGTGGGGCTGTGTCCCATTTGCCCTAACAGAACAGCGCCCACTGTTTAGAGCAGTGTTTTTCAACCTTTTTTGGGCAAAGGCACACTTGTTTCATGAAAAAAATCAGGAGGCACACCACCATTAGAAAATGTTAAAAAATTTAACTCTGTGCCAATATTGACTATATATAAAGTAATTCTCCCACGGCACACCAGGCAACATCTCACACTAGTGTGCCGCGGAACAGTGGTTGAAAAACACTGGTTTAGAGCCTCCATGCTTTGATCTGACTGAAAGCAGGAACACCCCTCCAGCTCCTCTTAGGAGAACAAAACAATTTAACACAGACTGATCCAATCACACAAATGTCTAGTTTGTCCCCAGTTTGTCCCCAGTTGGCCTGCTGGGTGCCAGGCCAGGACTTGGTTGAGTGTCTCCCCTGCAAGCCCCCCCCCTGCCCATTCCTATCTGCCCATTCCTATCTGCTAAAAATAAAGGGTAAAGGTAAAGGGGCCCCTGACCATCAGGTCCAGTCGTGTCCGACTCTGGGGTTGCGGCGCTCATCTCGCTCTATAGGCCGAGGGAGCCAGCGTTTGTCCGCAGACAGCTTCCGGGTCATGTGGCCAGCATGACAAAGCTGCTTCTGGCGAACCAGAGCAGCAACACGGAAACGCTGTTTACCTTCCCGCCGGAGCAGTCCCTATTTATCTTCTTGCACTTTGATGTGCTTTCGAACTGCTAGGTGGGCAGGAGCTGGGACCAAGCAACGGGAGCTCACCCCGTTGCAGGGATTCGAACCGCCGCCCTTCTGATCAGCAAGCCCTAGACTCTGTGATTAACCCACAGCGCTACCTGGGTCCCTATTCTGCTAAAAATATATATACTGTATTCAGTCCCTGCAACAGCTTTTTCTGTTTTTTTGCCAGATCTACAGATAAAGATGCAGCTAATCCTTTTAAGGTGGCTGAAGAACACACATTTCTTCATTGTGCATTTATTTAGTTTTTTTTAAAAAAAATAAAATAAAAAAGATAGAAATCTGGAAGGCAATACAGTGGTACCTCGGGTAAAGAACTTACTGTAATTCATTCTGGAGGTCCGTTCTTAACCTGAAACTGTTCTTAACCTGAGGTACCACTTTAGCTAATGGAACCTCCCGCTGCCGAAACGCCGCTGCAGCACGATTTCTGTTCTCATCCTGAGGTAAAGTTCTTAACACGAGGTACTACCGTGTTTCTCCGAAAACAAGCCATACCCCGAAAACAAGCCATACCCCGAAAATAAGTCACACCCCGAAAATAAGCCATAGTGATAGGCAGTTTAACCTTGTAGGTTAAACTGTACCATACTTAATAAAAAAATAAGACATCCCCTGAAAATAAGCCACCGTGGTTTTTTTGAGGAAAAATAAATATAAGATGGTGTCTTATTTTTGGAGAAACATGGTATTTCTGGGTTAGCGGAGTCTGTAACCTGAAGCGTCTGTAACCCGAGGGGAGAGAGAGAGAGAGAGAGAGAGAGAGAGAGAGAGAGAGAGAGAGAGATTGGTTGGCCTAAGGCTGCTGGTATTCCACTTAATAGGACAGGGAGATTTTCATGCCATACACCACAAATGAATCATTCGAAAACCGTAATGAAAGAGACAAATAATCTGTATCTGCAAACATCATAGCACATTTGGTCTGCAAGCCAATCTCCAATTTATAGGGCTGGCATTATAGGCAGAGTTGATTAGAGACTTTCCTTTTTTGTCTTGGTTTTGTTTGCACGGTTCCATGATTCGGATGAAATGGTGACTAGATTGCAAACAAAAGAAGCAGCAGCAGCAGCTTATCATGCTGAAAACTTAGCTTTCATTTTGCTTAAAAGTCCTCCCTGCAACTCTGTGAAATATAACCCACTCACGTCATTTTGCAGCTGCCCAAGTAGCAGGAAATCCCAAGGGCAAACTTTTACAGGGTCAGTTTCCTTGTGAGGACAGAATGCTGGTGCTTAGTGGCACCTTTTGTAGAACACTGTATATACGTGTGTGTGTAGGTTGGTGGCGCTGTGGTCTAAACCACTGAGCCTCTTGGGCTTGCTGATCAGAAGGTCGCCGGTTCGAATCTGCACAGCGAGGTGAGCACCCGTTGCTCTGTCCCAGCTCCTGCCAACCTATCCGTTCGAAAGCATGCCAGTGCAAGTAGATAAATAGGTACCACTGTGGCGGGAAGGTAAATGGTGTTTCTGTGTGCCAGGAGTGGTTTAGTCATGCTGGCCACATGACCTGGAAAGCTGTCTGTGGACAAATGCCCACTCCCTCAGCCTGAAAGCGAGATGAGCGCCACAACCTCATAGCTGCCTTTGCCTGGGCTTAACCATTCAGGAGTCTTTTATTTTTTACCTTTACCTTATCTGTGTAGGCTGAAAAGCCATTGCGGACACTGCTAATTCGTGAAGTAGCATCAGTCCTGAAAAACAAAAGGAGCCCCCAAGAGTAGCTTCTTACCAGCCAGTGGTACACTCAGACTCTTTTTTGTCTCTTCTGACATTCAGCATACAAACCTCAAGCAATGCCAGAAATTACAATGGTTTTGTAATAGCCACGGTGGCAGTCACAACATATCAAAGGCACTTTCCAACTGCACTGAAGTTTCCACACTCCCCATGGCAAGCCTGCACGTTAAAGCCTTCATCACACGCATTTTGCCATTTCCAAACACAGGCATTTCATTTCTTTCATTTCACTTTTTATTTGTATACCACTTTTCTATATTACTCCACATGAACCCCTTGTAATAATCTGACCCACTGCAAAAAGTCATAATAAAACATAACTTTAAAATGGAATGACTTATATCAATGCAAGTTATATTCAATAATCTATTAGAATATAATAGTACACAATAAAATTAACCCTCAAAACACCTGCGGAGAACAATTAAACAGAAATTCACTCTTTAACAATTACAATAAATAAATTATTAAACTATGTGATGTATGGAAGTGAGAGATGGACCATAAAGAAGGCTGATCGCCAAAGAATTGATGCTTTTGAATTATGGTGCTGGAGGAGACTCTTGAGAGTCCCATGGACTGCAAGAAGATCAAACCTATCCATTCGGAAGGAAATCAGCCCTGAGTGCTCACTGGAAGGACAGATCCTGAAGCTGAGGCTCCAATACTTTGGCCACCTCATGAGAAGAGAAGACTCACTGGAAAAGACCCTGATGTTGGGAAAGATTGAAGGCACAAGGAGAAGGGGATGACAGAGGATGAGATGGTTGGACAGTGTTCTCGAAGCTACCAACATGAGTTTGACCAAACTGCGGGAGGCAGTGGAAGACAGGAGTCCCTGGCGTGCTCTGGTCCATGGGGTCACGAAGAGTCGGACACGACTAAACGACTGAACAACAACATGTTCAATAAAAATAACTGCAAGCCACAATGCATAAAATGCCACAATGCATGCAAAACCATGTAAAAGGATCATATTGAGAAACAACTTATGAGACTATTTTAAAAATAAATAAATAAATAAATCCCTAATTATGCTAAAATAAGAGGAGCAACCTCATGACTCTCTGAGCCCACTGGAGCTGCTGTCTTTTGGTTGACTCGGAATGAGTTTTATCAAGCCCAATACAGCGTATTTCCTTCCATCACTTGCCTGGCTTGCCTAAGCATCACCCTTAACTGCCTGAAATGAAATGCTTGGTTCTTGCGGCCTTTGGGGGGTCTGTTATAGTCATTGGGGTGGGGGCTGTTTTTCTTGACACTCTCATGAAAAGGGTCATGTAAAACTCAACAGCTGCTGGGCACACATCAACCTCGGCACATTTCTGCAGTTAGTGTGCCTCTCACAACAGCAACTTTCTCAGGGCTGTTGCAATATATCATCTGTATTTTCAGCATCGGTAGTTGGCCGCACCAATAAGTTCAGACCTCCCAGGTAGCTGAAAGCCTAGGCTGTATAGCTTACTCCTAGACTTAGCTAGTACATGTACAAGGTCAGATGTTTACGGAATCAGGCCTAAACCCACCTTAGAGACCCTGTGCCCTTGCAGGCAAATAGTGGGGAGTCAAAATGACACAGTAGGGCATGTGCCATTTTCACGGGGCGGGGGTTAGTTTTTGTACATTTCTTCAGTAAGACAGATTTCTTTAAAAATATGGTTGTGAGGAATTTGAACCTGCTATTGTTTTTTGTGGACTGGACAACATTTAGCTTGGTAAGCATACGTTTGAAGAAGAAGCACATAATCTGCTTTTGGGAAACAAAAAGAATTTTAATTTTACCTTCTGAAAATGTCAAGCAATGCTAAATAATAATATTAATATGAATACATAATGGCAAATACTTGGCAATCACTTTTAACGATTCCTATGCAATTTTACACGTGTTTTACTTACCAAGCAAAACTAAATTGTGTTGATTTAACCGAAATACCTTTTGAATCCCAAGTCATGTTGCAGCTTTCTAGCAACCCTCATTTTGGGAATTTGACAGCTGAAAAATTCAGCATGCCCTATGACATAGCCCACTGTGACTATCTAGGCACCAGTTTCTGAGTGCTGACGCCTGGGGAACTCAATTGGTAATTCAGTTCCTGTTCTCCAGGGCTTTCCTTATAATCTGTCAATTTCTGTTCCTCTCAGTTTCCAATTTTTCCATTCTGAAGCTTGTCTCTCCATGTTTTTGCATCAAGTTTGCAAATGGGTTTGTTTGCTTGTTTATAACAAACCTGGTTTTCCAGGCCTTGGTGCAATACTCTAACCACTACATCCCACTGGCTAGATTGCCACTGAGGTCATTGTCCTTTACAGAGAGATGCGAGTAAACCACTGAGCCTTTTGGACTTGCCAATCAGAAGGTTGGCGGTTCAAATCCCCGTGATGGGGTGAGTTCCCGTTGCTCTGTCCCAGCTCCTGCCAACCTAGCAGTTTGAAAGCATGCCAGTGCACGTAGATAAATAGGTATCGCTGCGGCTGAAAGGTAAACGGCGTTTCCGTGTGCTCTGGTTTCTTTCATGGTGTCCCTTTGAGCCAGAAGCGGTTTAGTCGGCCACAAGACCCGGAAAGCTGTCTGTAGACAAACGCCAGCTCCCTCGGCCTGAAAGTGAGATGAGCACCGCAACCCCATAGTCGCTTTTGACTGGACTTAACTGTCCAGCGGTCCTTTACCTTTTACCTTTTACACCTTTACAGAGTACACCTACCTTTATCTAGGTGTCTGTCATTACATGCAAAGCACTGTGTCTTGTTTTGATTTTGAGAGAGAGAAAACACACTTGGGCATATATTCACAGCTAACATCTCACAACGCTGTAATTCAATGGGAGGGCAATGTCTTTAACAATGTGTTTCTGAAATCCAAAAATAGACGCAGACATGAAAACGGCAGGCACAATAATGTAATATGCCTTGAAAGTAGCAACAGCATTAAGCTCGGGGACGTGACATAAACTGGCAGAAATGCACGCTCGCTGCAGCACTCAATTGATTTGTTTCAATATTAGAGGCTGACATCTGATGACTCGGCAGTTCTAAAAATGCTTTGTCGCATGCTAATAAGATGCAGGGGCAGAGAAGAACAGGGGAACTCTGCGTAAACGGTCCACCAGACCTAGCACGGGTGCAATGCGGAAAAGGACCCAACATGGGCATCATAGATTGTGTCATATATTGACAGCTGTTAAAATTATATTAAACTACATTATGTTTTATTTTCAATAGGCCATATATTCGAGCTTGTCTTTCAGCCAGGTGTAACAGCTTGCTCAGAGGAAACTCCACACTGTTGCAGTTCCTCACTGACTTCCATGGCTGCAGCCTGGCACAGTAAAGCACATTTGCACCCCTGTCTCAGGATCCGGTCCAGCACTTCAAAGTGGCCCCTATCCTACCTGGATCCAGGCCCCAAACCAATTAGGGGGCCTTCCATAGTCAGGTGAGAGGGAGGGGGACGAGGCATGCCTCTCCTACCCCCTCCTATGTTTAATCAGGATTTTAAATCCAAATAAAACATGTGGATGGAGGGGTCGAGGAGACACAAGCAGGCTCTCCTCCACACTGGCAGACTGCCCCCCCATTTTGACACCCCCCATGATAACTCTAGGTTAACCTAAGGTGACCTAATGGTCCTCAACCCCATCCAATCAACCCAGCTTGGCCTGATTTGGGTTGAGATCCAGGATTCAGCAGTATCCATTGCCCAGGCTTATACAATAATGCTGGTGAGAAAAGAGGAAAACCCACAAGATGTGATTAGTTCTGATTAGACCTTAACAAGCAAGTGTATGTATGGACAGTTGAAAGTTCCAGCTCCACCCAACACTGTTGCCACTTTGGTCACCCTCTGTGAGTTGGAGGGTATCTGAAGAAGAGCTCCTTCTGTACTCATGGATGCTCCGCCATATACCTGAAGGAGCTTCTCCCCCTATCGTTCAGCCTGGATACTGAGGTCCAGCTCCGAGGGCCTTCTGGCGGTTCCCTCCCTGCGAGAAGTGAGGTTACAGGGAACCAGGCAGAGGGCCTTCTCGGTGGTGGCGCCTGCCCTGTGGAATGCCCTCCCATTAGATGTCAAGGAAATAAACAACTATCCACCCTGTGGAATGCCCTCCCATTAGATGTCAAGGAAATAAACAACTATCCACCCTGTGGAATGCCCTCCCATTAGATGTCAAGGAAATAAACAACTATCTGACTTTTAGAAGACATCTGAAGGCAGCCCTGTTTAGGGAAGTTTTTAATGTTTGATGTTTTATAGTGTTTTTAATATCCTGTTGGGAACCTCCGAGAGTGGCTGGGGAAAACCAGCCAGATGGGCAAGCTATAAATTAATTAGTAGTAGTAGTAGTAGTAGTAGTAGTAGTAGTAGTAGTAGTATGTGATTCAGTGTTCCAAAACAAGCAGAGAGCCTCCACAAGTACAAGTGGCACTCCACTTCAGACAGTCGCCTTATAACTTGTGAAAGGTGAAGACAGGCATGCGTGGCATTTGGTGCTCATCCTTGCAGCCTCTCCATCCCATCATTTATTAACTAAGCACCTAATTAGGACACCTTAGAGGGCTATTCTCAGATGAAGTTGGTTACCTGGAGCTGCCCAACTTGCCCAAAGATGCCTTTCTTAGAAGAGAAGAAGAAGAGTTTGGATTTGATATCCCATTTTATCACTACCCGAAGGAGTCTCAAAGCAGCTAACATTCTCTTTTCCCTTCCTCCCCCACAACAAACACTCTGTGAGGTGAGTGGGGCTGAGAGACTTCAAATAAGTGTGACTAGTCCAAGGTCACCCAGCAGCACCACACTGGCTTTCTTAGGTGTGTTCACTCGTGGAAAGGACAGGATTGAACCATGGAAGGACGCTCCTCGGAAGATGCAGCCTCTGTATGCCTGTTATAATACAGTATAGAAAGTGACCACGCCTGAGTCAGGATTGAAGTTTTTTGGAGTTTGCATCGAAGTTTTTAGGTGCCTATGTGCACCATGATACCCAAATGAGTTTGTGTGCAGAATGAAGCACCAAAAGTGGAGTGTCCATGCAGGACCTGGGAGACCCAGGTTAAAATCCTGACTCATCCATGAAGCTCATGGAGCAACCTTGGGCTGGATAAAATGGGAAGTGGGAGAACCATCTTTGCCACCTTGATCTCCTTGGAGGAAATGTGGGGATATGAACACCCACATACCTACCTACTGGCTGTCAAGACGGAACAAGCCTTTGGCTTGAAGAGGCAGGAGAATGGCAGGGCTGACGCTGCCGGTCTCCTGGGAGAGACCGCCTGAATTTGGAGTGCTGTCGTGCAGAGCATTTATAAAGTTCCCGTGACATGGGATTGTAAGGCTGGTGAATAAAAAGCGAAAATGCTAAGCTGTAAAGATCAATCAAAGTAACAACCAGAACAAACATACACTCTGACATGACAAAGATATCTGGCACCGGAGAGTCGTAAAAAGAGATTGCTTTTGTGAATTTAGGAGCGGGTTGCTTGAAAGCAGCAGTGAGATCATTTCGTATTGGTGCCAGCAAGTGAGGTGCTGCACAAACTGAAGCATCAAGTGCAATATCACTTCTTCTTCTTCCAAAGCTGGGGGGACATGAGGGTCCTCCAGATAACCTCTTTATTGAGCATTCATCCTGATTTGCAAAGCTTAAACGGAAGTTTAGACTTTGTCCGGTCTTTATTCATTCTGATTTGTTTGCAGAGGGTTATACAACAAAGAGCATTCATCTTGCTTTCATCTTGCTTTGCTTGTGGGGTGTTAATATAGCCTCCTGTTAATTGTTTGTTGACCCCACACCTTTCAGAGCATTTCCCCATCACTTTCCTAACAGCAAAAAGGCTGATTTTTTTAAAAAATAAAAAGTGGACTTGTTGCACAAATGTGGCAAAGGGCTTTTAATCCACTTACTCAGCTAAATTTCCAGTAAGCACTTGATTCCTTCCTGTAACTAAATTTAATAACTTTTAAAAGTAAGTACTGAGTGTGGTGTGGTGCTCACTAGCTAGTAGCCATCAGCAATAAATTCTCATTTAAGCAACTACTAAATAGTCACCAGAGGTAATTAAGGGACATTCCAAGGTATTAGAAGAGAAGGAGAAGGAGAAGGAGAAGAGTAGTTTGGACTTGATATCCCGCCTTTCACTTCCCTTAAGGAGTCTCAAAGCGGCTAACAATCTCCTTTCCCTTCCTCCCCCACAACAAACACTCTGTGAGGTGAGTGAGGCTGGGAGACTTCAGAGAAGTGTGACTAGCCCAAGGTCACCCAGCAGCTGCATGTGGAGGAGCGAAGTGAACCTGGTTCAGCATATTACGAGTCCACCACTCTTAACCACTACACCACACTGACAAAAGTCTAGATAAAAGATCATTAGTTTGCTTTAAATGGTCTTTCCATTAGTAAATCTCTCTCTCAGTAACTATTTCATTTTCAAATTGCTGCATTGCTGATGTCTTCTGTCACTGAGTCGCACGCAGTTCACATAATGGAGTAGATTCTCCAGTAGTGTAAATTTGTGCATTTCTTCAAAATCAAGTGCAGCTCATGTAGGCATACAATTGGCTAAGGAGTGATGCCTGCAGTCTTTACCAATAAATCATAGCTGTCAAGTTTCCCCTTTTCTTGTGAGGAAGCCTATTCAGCATAAGGGAATTTCCCTTTAAAAAGGGAGAACTTGACAGCTATGAAATAAATAATAACCTTCAGGCAAAGAGGCACAGAGCCCAAGCACAGCACAAACATCTATGCAAGTACCTAGGAAAAAAAATATGCAGAAGGGCCAAGAGTTTCTAAGGGTGTGGTATCAACTTTACTGATTCCATATGTAGGTAGCCTTTGGCTCAGGCATTGGGTGTATATCCATTTTCAGCCCCTGTTGGTCAAACCTGGAATGGAAGGACCATCTCAAGATGAGAGTCTACCTAGGTGGCCCTCTGAGGCTGCCACTGAATGCTCTTTGGTCCATCTGCCCCACACCTGGCTTCTGGACAGAGACCCTGAGATCACACTGTTTGGGATAGGGATATCGCACCATTTCACCAAAGGTCATTTGAGTAGTGCAGGAAAGGAAAGGGGTTAGTATACAACTACACACATCAGGCATTGCATTACCTTGAACGTGAAAGAATAGACACACATAGCACAACATAATGTGAGGGTTGTTCTTCAGCCACCCGGGGACTGCTGGCCTAAATAGGGAGGCCTAGCAGCCTTCTGATTGGCTCAAGTGACTTTGGCGGGCTATCCTGGCCAGCCTATCATATCTTCCAAGTTCTATTCTTTGCAAAGCAGTGGCAGTATTATATTCCCTGCATCTTAAAGACAAGGCACAAAGCTGCAGTTGCTTCACAGTGGGAAGATTAATGTGAAAGCATTACCAAGTGATTAATGAGAACTTTACAAGAAGCTTTTAATGAAATTAAAATGGAGCCTCTGCTGGTGCTTAAACTTCTATCACCTATACATGCCCTCCTATTGCTCTACAGGTGCCAAGCAATTTTCTGCAATAATGCAGTAAGAAAATGATAAATACAGAACTTGTTCTGTGGTTCCTGAAAGTTATCACTCACACACACACACACACACACACACACACACAGCTATCACATTTTAAAGAAGCCAAGAAGGAGAAGTGTTGGAAATACAATGGAAGGCATTATTGAGTTAGTAATTTAAGGGTTAATTCTGGTGACAGTTAGGCAGTCAACCAAAAGGTGGTACTGGAGGTATTATCTAGCCACAAGTCAGAGTGGCATGATCCTTGCTAAGGTAACTTCCAGGAACAAGTAAGCAAGGAGCCATGTGGCTATGGCTCCCAACTGCAACAAAAACCAAGTGAACTGGATCTCCCCCAAAGGGAGCTTTTAAAGCCTGCATCTTTGCCAACCCAAAGATTGCAGGATCCCTTTTGCAAGGAAACCACGTTATCTTTTTTAAAAGTTGTTCGGAACCTTTTTCATCTTTGTTTTACTGCCAGCATGGAGGCTTGTTTGCCATAACATCTGGAAACTTCACATGTAAAATATTCACCTATGTGCAAAGCTAAGTGTCTGTGATTTATTCTAGCCTAAGTATTTTTGTGGGGAACATTTGTTTAAAGGTGGGAGAGGGCAACTGTAAGTCTAACCAAGTTTTAATGTGCTAAGAGCAATTGCCATTGTACTTCAGCCACAAGAGAGTAAGGCTCTCTCTCCCAAACCTCCCTCCAACACCACCCACCTCTCACCCATTTAAAAATACAGATTCCAAACATTTAGTGGATTTCTTGCTTCTTCTAGTATAGGCCTGCACAGTTCATAAGCCACCAAACCAACACTGCCTGTTTCTGCAGATCCAGTCAGGCAGAAAAGCCACTGGTGGTTCACATATGGTAGTTGGTAGCATGGACACTGCTTACGACTGCAGTATTCCGGATATGTCAGGACGTATGGCAAACCTAGAATCTGTCAATATTTTAAAGTGACATTTAAGAACAAACTTAGATTTGGGAGCGGGGGGGGGGGGGGGAGACCTAGATTTGGTGGGAGGGGGACCCATTCCAGAATACCCGCTCCTACAAAATGACATCTCTGTGAAGTTTTGCAGAGCAATTGGTATGTTGCACAATGAAGAAATTGTAGCTGACATTTGATTAGTGACTCATTCCCCGAGCATTTGGGAAGGAAGCATTGATCCCACTCGACACTGGAAAACCCCACAAGCTTTGACAGAGTGCCTGTTCCATTGTATGTTTTAAAGCGGGGGGGGGGGGGGGTTCATGGTAGAAATCCTAATGCCAGCCTGTATTCTTTCCTCACTGCCTCTGCCTCTTAATCCCCGTTTGCTTCGTGCATGCATAACTCAAGCAAATATTTTCTCTTACCCCCTCCCATTTCCCGTTATTTACTGCAAGGAAAGCAATTGTGGGCTCTGAAGCAGCTTGGTAAACTGTGACTCACTAGTGTGAGCATGTTAGAAAGTTCGAAAGCTTGGACAGCCAAAAAAAGCTTTGATTCTTAACGATGTAAATGAAATATGGAAGATTAAGGCAGTGAAACAGAAAAGGGCTGTGGCTCTAACAATGTTATTCTCACACCACACAATAAGAGGTTACGTTTTCAGACAATAAAAATCCACTTTCAGGCTGCCTGTTTTTGGCAGGTGGGATTAAATAATACACTGCATGTTTAGGGTGCACAAAAATAGATTTGACACTCTTGAGCAGCAAACTCAATGCTAAGAAAAACGGAACTTTTCGCAGTAGCAAAAGTCTCAGGTGGGGGGAGCACTGGAAAGTGCAGGATAACAATTGATTGATACAGTGTCATATAACCTCTGTAGAGACAAATCAGAATGAGTAGTCATTATATGGTAGGTACAGTTGGTACATTGGTTCTTGAATTAAATCCACTCCTGGAGTCCGTTCGACTACTGAAACAGTTCAAAAACCAAGGCGCGGCTTCCAATTGGCTGCAGGAGCTACCTGCACTCAATTGGAAGCCGAGGAAGCTGCGTCAGATGTTCAGCTTCCGAAAAATGTTCGCAAACTGGAACACTCACTTCCGGGTTTGCGGCGTTTGGCAGCCGATTTGTTTGGGAGCCAAGCTGTTCGAGTACCAAGGTACCACTATACTATATAAAACTTTGGGGAAACAAACTGGTATACGATGTCACATTAAAATGAAAACTTGGTTAATGCCTTGTGTCAGTTATAACTTATTGAGGCAAGGCCAGCAATCTGAGGTAATGACTGGTTTTCATTTTGCTCTCTGTTCACACAGGCCCCAAGCCTGTGGCATCCATATTGGAAAAGGTGTTCGACCTCTGAAGAATGTTCAGTCTCAACTTTTCTAATGGAATGAATTTGGCTTCTGGCCACTTGGTGGCAATGCTATGAACGTCTCTTAGCAATTCCCAAGCTTTTACGAGATGCTTTGTATAAGACCGTCAGCAAATTAGTACAGATCCAAGTGGGGAAAGGAGAGTCATTTCTGGAACAGTGGGTTGAGTCGTCTTTCGAGACCAGGAAAAATGCGGCAAGCCTACAGATCACTGAGGTGCCATTCTCAGTTTATATTTTACTGGCTTTTCTGCCCAGACAGCATTGCACCCTCTTGGCAGCAGCTCTTCGAGGATTTCTGAGATGCCTGCAAGTCCATCTCCCTTGCCTCCTGAACCAGGAGCACATCCGCATGGCGGTGGATCTGGAGCTACTTACGCCTGCATGCTTTCCCCGACATCTGCTTAACGTCCTCATCCAAGGGCCAACCTGCATTTTCTTGACATTGGATCCACCTCTTGTGCAAATTCATACTTTGTCCAACTGTAGATGTGCTTCAGTGCATTGTGCCTTCATTCTTCAATGGGAGGTTCACTATGAGTTTGTGGTGGCTTTCTGTTGGGGACGCGGGTGGTGCTGCGGTTTAAACCACTGTGCCGCTTGGTCTTGCCGATTGGAAGGTCGGCGGTTCGAGGCCCCATGTGGGGGTGAGCTCCTGTTGCTCTGTCCCAGCTCCTGCCAACCTAGCAGTTCGAAAGCACGCAGTGCAAGTAGATAAATAGGTACCACTATGGCGGGAAGGTAAACCATACCCACCAAGTCCCGGACTGCAGAATCCGGGACCGGCAGCCGTGTGACACTGGAAGTTGCGTAGACGCAACTTCCGGTGTTGCTTTGCCCATCTATGGGCACCAAAAATGGCTGCCGCCGGCTTTGAAAGCCGCATCTACACATGTCCGGAAGTGCGTAGATGCGACTTTCGAAGCCGGCAGGAGAATATAAGGGAGAATAACGGGAGACGAAGTGATACGGGGGACCGCCGGGAAAAGGTAAGATAAAACGGGGGTTTCCCGGGGAAAACGGGGCACTTGGCAGCTATGAAGATAAACAGCGTTTCCGTGCACTGCTCTGGTTTCACCAGAAACAGCTTGGTCATGCTGGCCACATGTCCCAGAAAAACTGTGGACAAACGTCAGCTCCCTCGGCCAGTAAAGTGAGATGAGCACCACAACCCCAGAGTCGCCTGTGACTGGACTTAACTGTCAGGGGTCCTTTACCTTTACCTTTTCTGTTGGGGACTTTCTGTCGCCGCACCTTGTGCAATACCCAGTTATTTCATTTCTGGCAACCCAAAGGATAGGACTGTGCCTATTTTCACCAGCTGCTGAAGGCACGTTTGCAATACAGTGATACATTTTTGTGTGTGTGTGTTTGATACTCCTGTTTCACACAGAACTGTTGATGCAAAATCAAATTTATAAAGTTGGCCAATTCAGACATAGGGTCCCTTCCCACACAATTGCTCAAAGCTGCCCTTGAAACATGTTGAACAAGTTTTATGTCCCATCGAATCAATAGGTCTTCAATACTTCCCTGTAAAATCAGTAAGATGCAAGCATGCTGAACGTCTCTATATTGTTCCCAGTGTTTATATGCCATACTGCAAATTTCTGGGCTCATTTACGTTCAGAATTATTTGAAAGCAGTAGAATCTAGATGTTTCTTCATGGGCAACCTAAAGTGATAAATGAGCTTGCTGGGGAAAGGTTAATTGCTACCCATGAAGTGCTAAGGTATTTATATTCACAAAATTATAGGCTGGTTTATAGAGGGAATCGGCAGAAAGCATTATGTGCAATGGATATGCATTAACTAATGCCATTCAAAATTCGGTTCTACACACCAATAATTTTAGGGATGTGTTACAAATCAGCTATATTTAAAAATTGCAGATTATTCATGCAGAAAACAACTGTGCAGTGAGAAACAATTAAACAAGGTTAATTTTCAGGGCACTGTCTAGGCAAAACAAACCTTTAAAAAATACCATTGACAGCAAAGGTTAGGGCAAGTCTCCCATTGAAATCAGCAGGACATAAAAAGTGTTCCAGGCTAAAATCCCAGACAAGCCATAGAACAGGCACCAGACTAGGACATTTATCACCATATCTGAAGGAGCAGCTTCTCCCAAGTACCCCTGGTTTTTAAGACCCAATACAGCAAATTTGCCAGTGATCCCACAGACCACTCCTAGTCACCAGTCTAGCTGCGGCATTCTGGATAAGAGACATACCTTGGAAGTCAAACAGAATCCATTCTGGAAGTCCGTTCGACTTCCAAAACATTCGACTTCCAAGGTGCGACTTCCGATTGGCTTCAGGAGCGTACTGCAGCCAATCGGAAGCCGCGGAAGCTGTGCCGGACGTTCGGCTTCCAAAAATAATTCGAAAACCAGAACAATCACTCCCGGTTTCCAATCGTTCAGGAGCCCAAATGTACACGTTTACAGGCATTCGGCTTCCGAGGTTCCACTGTAGTTGTAGTTTCTGAGTCACCTTCAAAGGTAGCCCCACGTAGAGCGCATTGGAGTATTCCAAGTGGGAGATAACCAGGGCATGTACCATTCTGGCGAGAAAGTGTGCGGGCAGGTAAATGCAAACTGAATCTAATTTCTCCCCTAGCCCTGCTTCTGAGTAGACTTATATAGGTTTGCTCTGTAAATGTATAAATAAATAAATACAAACAAATTACAGATCTCCATCCCTTTCCCTACCATCTTCTAGACTCCTTTATCAGGAATCTGACAAGGCAGAGGCTCCATCCTGAAGCCGTTCATGTAGCGATAAATTTGCTCAAGTCTTTTCTAGCGGGCCACGGGGATTTTTGTTGTTCTTGCTACAGGACACAAACATGCCTGGTGTTTTGCAAACAGATTTTTATGTGCCTCCCTCCCCCCCTTTCTTTAAGATGTCAAGAGAAACCTCTTGACCTTGTTCCTTGATCTTGCTGCAGGATGAGAAATAAATGGTGATCAGCCCAGTCAGTTCTATTTCTGACAGCACTTAATGGCATGTGGGATCGAAGTGCTTGTGGGGTGGGGAGAGAGGAAAGCAGGGGCACTTGTGTGTGCATGACATGACTCCAAGAAGCTTCTGGAGTATTAGAGAGCCAGGGGAGACGAGGGGATTTGAATCAAGGATGGCTGTGGTTTGCTATGTGCCGAAATGGTTTATGGTTGCAATTTGATAAAGGAATGGTTCAGTATAATCAAGCCCTGTGTGCTTTAGGTTTGATAGAGATCTGCTTAAAGGCAGCACGGTGGTGGAGGGAGCTGCAGGTTCGGAGACAAGACAATCGGCTGCCGGAAACCTGAAAGTAGCATGATAAGAGGCTGAACTGAATTTGATTATTTTAATTGCGTTTTTATGACCTGTGCAAAGCATGAGGACAGGACAGGACATATCCTAAGAAAAGAGGGCCTGGTTCAAGATGCCGTTGAAGGGAAACTGGAAGGAAGAAGAGGAGCCAGAGGCAGTCCAAGATGCTAGATACAGCCACATAAAGCAAATGAAAGAAGAATTCACTGGAAACAAAAACCTTTAAGTGTAACCTGCTGTACTAAGGGCTTCTTTCCATGCTGGTTCAAGTTGCAAAATGCCAGGGAATTTCAGCCGTTAAGGGCCACTTACAGGCATAAGGAAGATTGGAAATATAGTTATAAGAACTTTTTAAAGAGAGCTTTCAGCTGTTCAGAACTAAAGCAGGTATAGTGTGTGTTTGAGAGAGAGAGAGAGGATGTGAGTGTGAATGAATGTTCTCTCTCCCATGTCCATTATAGAGCAAAGGTTGTTATTTTTACCTAGTCATGCCCTGCGACGCAATTCTAAACTTAGGTGAATTGCATTCCAGACATTTTCTTACACAATCGCCCACATCATAGACTGCACTGATTGGTGGAAAGTGTGACTCATATAATCGAAAGCTTTTCTGAGGACTGCTAGTCACATGGACCACTTTGCCAATGGCAACCTGCCTTGGAGATGACCAGATGGAACTGCAATTTGTTTACTTGGACTTTATATGCACTGAAAGACCTACACAGCATGTATACTTATTAACACTGACAGATACGTGTCCAGGGTTTCTGTGTTGAAGCCTGCAGCGGTAAGCCGTGGATGAGTAAATTTATCAATTGGAACGGCAACAGAAAAGCGTTACAGTACTAAGGAATTCAAGGTTTTTTCTTTTAGATTTTGATAAACGGAGTATAATTTAGAAAACTATAGAACAAATGTGTTTTTTATGTTTTTATGTTTGACTTTAGATTTGTGTTATTATGAGGCGAATGTTATGTTTTTTATGTTGGTAGGTGTGTAATATGTATATATGTAGTGTGTCTGTTGTATAAATTGTCAACAATAAAGATATATTCTTAATTTTTTTTCCAAAACGGGTTTCTTCTTGCTGTGTCAGGATCAATCTTGCAGATACGTTGTCTGTCCCAATCACATATGATATATGTTTTGTTTTTTTAAAGAGCTGAACCTTTCCTTTTCCACTGCTTATTACCCCATAGTACGTTTCCGAGCACAATTCAAAGTGTTGGTGCTGACCTTTAAAGCCCTAAATGGCCTCGGTCCAGTATACCTGAAGGAGCGTCTCCACCCCCGTCGTTCTGCCCAGACACTGAGATCCAGTACCGAGGGCCTTCTGGCAGTTCCCTCGTTGCGAGAAGCCAAGTTGCAGGGAACCAGGCAGAGGGCCTTCTTGGTGGCGGCGCCCGCCCTGTGGAACGCCCTCCCATCAGCTGTCAAAGAGAAAAACAGCTACCAGATTTTTAGAAGACACCTGAAGGCAGCCCTGTTTAGGGAGGCTTTTAATGTTTAATCCATTATTTTATTTCATTTTTCTGTTGGAAGCCGCCCAGAGTGGCTGGGGAAACCCAGCCAGATGGGCAGGGTATAAATAATATATTATTATTATTATTATTATTATTATTATTATTATTAGGAGGGGGCAGACGTTCAACTCAGTTCACATTTAAAGGCAAACCTACCAAATTCTCACTTTCCAAAACAATATGAGGACCATCCTTTGAAATACTCTAAAATTTGCAATGCAGTTCTCCAGCTAACTAATGTGGACAAAAACCCACATATACTATGGTAAAGAGTGCACAAAACATCATATATTACTGAAAATAACTTACAAAAATGTGTTATTTTAGGGAAAGGTAGTTGCAAAAATGTACACATGGGTCCCATTTGCCTAATGAGCCCAAAATTTCAATTGATTCCAATGAGAATCAGTGATCTCCCCCCGCTCCTGAAATGGTTTCTTCCTAATATTGCTGTGGCCAATGAGCAAAAGAGAGACAAAGGGAAAAAATGATTTGTCTGTTCTCTCCTGCTCTCTGATTTGTCCAATTTCTCTCCTGGCTCTCTTTCCAAGTTTTCTGCCCCAAAATAGCTGCTGCTGTCCAGCAAAGCACTAACAAGGAAAGACGTGGGCAATCTTCAGCTGTTTGGATATTATTTGAATCTCCAGAGTGTATAGTGAGGTTTGGCCAGGGGCATAATTCTTTATGTTTGCATAAGTGAATTTGAGGGTGATAATGAGTGGGCAGATAGCAGGACCTGCTTGTATATTAGTTGAAACTCCATAGCAAAAATACGTTAGGAGAAATTGACACTAAAATGCTGACAACATTTAATGAGCCTTTAAAAAAAAGTCACTACCGGTAATGGTTTCAGGATCAAGGAGAACTTAATTTAAGATTGGAAAAGTAAAGCCCAGCTAGCTAATATGATACCAGGATTGAACCCTAACTGCTGGCACTGTGAACAAGCCAAGGGATGGTTCTCCCATATGTATTGGGAATGCCCAGAGGTAGGGGGATTTTGGAATAAAATCCTTAAGGTTATTAATGAAGTTTTTAAAGTGAAGCTACCTATAGACTTCAATCTTATGACAATGGGTATACTAGGAAACACGGCCATAGAGAAAGGTGACCAGCATACCTTCAAAGCAATGATGCTAGCAGGAAAGGCAACAATAGCTTTAGGTTGGAAAGATAGAGAAAAATGGACAGTAGAGGTCTGGACTAATTATCTGTTTGAATTTATTCAGTCAGACATCGTGGCAGTAACGTCACAGGATATAACATGGAAGGCCAAGTCTACTGTGATAAGGACCAGATGGAACCCCTATCTTCAATGGATAACAACTACTGGACCAGAAGACATTCAGTGGAAATTAAAGACATTGTGCCCGTGGCTGAGGACAACTGCTTGAACCCTTCCAATGGATTATGGATGAGGGAGGGGGTGGGAAGGGAAAGAAAAAAATGGTACGGGAAATTAAACATTGGAAGGAGAGAATATAATGTATGTAAAAATTCTCGTACTTCAATAAAAATCTTTATAAAAAAAAAGATTGGAAAAGTAAGAAACTGAAATTGACACATTTATCCATTCTTCTTTCCCTGTATCTTATCTCCCCCCCCCCGTCTCTTTTAGGTCAGTCAAATTCACTGGGTGGACTTCTTGGCGCAATGATTGACCCTCAACTTAACTTACTTCACAGGGCCTTTGTGAGGAGAAAAGCCCAAGTATCAGTTTGCGTGTGGAGACCCTTTAACCTGGCCTAGAAATAAATTCAGACAGGACTCAAATTTTGGTTTGGTTTCTGGCAGAATTTAGGCCACAACTTTATTGATTACAAATCTAGTGAGTAGGGTTGCCAGACTCAATAGTGGACAGGACTTCTGTGCCGTTAATTGCCCTGCTCTCTTCTGAGTCTGGAAACCTTAAAGAGAAACCAGCAGACCCTTTGCTTGGAAATTAAAGAAAGGGTCTGCTGGTTTCTCTTTAAGGTTTCCAGACTCAGAAGAGAGCAGGGCAATTAAAGGCACAGAAGTCCTGTCCACTATTGAGTCTGGCAACCCTACTAGTGAGTGGTTGCATAGGCTCTGGTTCAAAAGCTACCTAAGGTAGCTCTGACTCTGGATAGCACCCAGAAGTCAGCCTGGGTGAACACCTGGGATGGGAGCCGTCAGATGACAGAAGCCCGGGTTCCACCCAGATGCGCCCTGAACTCTGGCTTAGGGCACAACCTCGACCGGGGAAGACCAACCAGAAGTCCTTTTACAGGAATCCCCATGCATAGGGTTGGCTAGGAATCCTGCCACCCCTATCAACTGGAACCAGAGCCTATCTGCCAACCTTACAACTTGTGACGATTTGCTACGTGGCAGTTGAAACCCAAGTGGCACCAGCCAATCAGCCAAATGGGGAAAATTCCTGCCGTGCCCAAAGAAAGGCGACACACGATGGCATAGCAAGGTCAAGCGAAAGCCCTCAAATTAGGGAGAGGTGGGCGGGTGTTCCAGTGTACGATGACCTGAAAAGAGGATCTTTAGGGTAACGTGCCACGCTTAAATAGTGGTCCCTCTCACTCTTATGACTGGCATGCCCTTAGCCCAATTGCACCCCGTCAGAGGGACCACCAATAGGGTATTGTGGCTGCTCCAATGGTCCCCGCCCCAACACTTAGACCTGATTGCTGGGCCCCACCGCAATGCGTGCCCTCTTGTTAGGGAGGACCCGATTTGTCACCCAGATGCTAAAAACGCATAGCAGCTTTGATGGGGGGGTAAAACTCTGGCAGTTCTTATGGATTGCCCCAAATCCTGAGCATGCCTCGTCTCCATGGTTTCTTCATTTATTCGGGCCCATTCACATTCACGGGTAAAAAAAATAAAAATACACCGGGCTGTAACTTTTGGCACCTTCGTTGAAATAGGAGAATAAGGAGTGCTGTGGTGAAATGTGTTGGATTGCTTCCTCTCTCCCCCCCCCAACTGCTATTTCTCACAGGAGATGAGGGGGGCCGGTTACTATTTAACAATGCTGCTTTCATTTTCCCGGCACCCCGGCATAAATTGTCCAGCAAAACGCAACTGATGGCTTCCCAGGATTTTTTTACAGTTTATTCCACAAAGTGCCATAAACTGTCATTCCTGGACACATGTCACAGTGTTGTATTATGTACTGCTATATACTTTCCATCAGCGGGAAAACTGAGCATTAAATGAACTCAGGCTTCTGCTAAGCATCAAAACCTGTGCTGGAATCAAACAACATGCATGATGCAGCCATGTTGTTGGCATCCGTCTGTCTCAAGAGAGAATGGAGTGCACTTCCAAGGGTGAAGTAAAACTGCTGTATTAGCAGTGACCTCCCTGGGGCACAAGTCAAGGCAGTGAATATGGGGATCTCGGGCTGCCCAGACAACAAGACCCCTCTCTCAGCTTCGCTGATGTGGTCCAAAGGAAAGCAGAGCAACGCATTTCGCACCAGCTTGGCTGCAGGAGTTGCCGGAAGGAGGTGCCATTCAACCATCCTAGGGACTCCACTTCCGATTTGCGTAGGGGTTTGTCCTTAGCCTTTTCTTCTCCTGAAGATATCCTGCGAGGCAGTGGAGAGGGGGGCCCCTCTGCCTCAGGTATTGATTGTTTCAGAAACACTTCCCTCGCTGTTAAATTTAGGACATCTGTTGTTCACAGCGTGTAAATTACCGACATATAAAAACGCAGCCCTCTTTTTCTTGGATAGAGGTGTTGAAAATGCATGCCAGATAATTGTTTCGAAAACACTGGTATGGCTGAAGGTGGAGTTGGTCTCTGAATTTATAGTTAAACCTCCTACACACACACACACACACACACACACACACACACACACAACACACGGAAGCAAAAAAGCAAAGCAGGCACAAATACTAAGAGACAATGTCGCCAAGACTGGATTACCGAAGTGTCTGGGCTAGCAGATGGCACAAATCATTGCAAAATGATAAAATAATTATTTGCCTGAAATTAAAGAAGCAGTCGAGGGAATAATTGATGGATGGAGCAGCAAATGGGAAGGGGTCCATGCGAAAGGGACTGACTTCAACAGCCCAATACCTAGTAACGGTAAACAGACAGGCAAACAAGACATTGTGGGACCCAGAATTAATGACATGGAACAATGTGCTATTAACTTTTCTGAAAACTTCACATGAAGTGAATGGAGCAAATATCCCTTGTGCGTTTTTGAAGCGTTGATTCTGGGCCAGTGGTTGTGCTTTAGGTCCGTGCTTTAGTTTGGGCACATCACATAAAGTCTCTTTAGTTGTTGGCAGGGCCGGATTTAGGTTTGATGAGGCCCTAAGCTACTGAAGGTAATGGGGCCCTTTAAATGTCCAGCTGTCCTTTCTCAACAACAAATCGCATATTCTGCATGAAATTGTTACTGAGGTTACTGAGTTGTCCCACCCTCCATATTCTCCCGATCCAGCCCCACCGGATTTCTTTCTTTTTCCAAAACACTAATCTGCACCGGAAAGGCACAGATTTCCCAACATTTCACACGTCCAAGCTGCTGTGACGAGGGAACTGAAAGCAGTATGAAAAGAGGACTTCTCCAGAGGTTTCCAACATGTAACTGGCTGGTAGCGGCTCTCCAGAATTTCAAGGCAGGAGTCCCTCCCAGTCCTACCTGGTTGTACCTGTGGCAGCCACCTGGTAGTCTGGTTTCTTTTTGTGTTGGAGGTTTGGGGGTTTGAGAGGCTTGGATCCTCCAGACTGGATCTCTTATTGCCCATGTGCTGCTTGGACATTGCTGATTGTGGAGGAGACTGGCCGTTTTCTAGGGACAGTGAGCATGCTGTTTTTCCTGTAAGTCTGAGAATTTCCTAGCCATGGGTTTCCCATCTTAGGCAAGTATAAAACATGGCAGCCATTGCATCCATTTAGTGACAGCCTCTCTTCCTTGTACTACAATATTAGCATACGATTCCTTAGCCCTGCACCTGCTTAACTCTAAATTAGGTAAAGGTAAAGGGACCCCTGACCATTAGGTCCAGTCGTGACCGACTCTGGGGTTGCGCGCTCATCTCACATTATTGGCCGAGGGAGCCGGCGTACAGCTTCCAGGTCATGTGGCCAGCATGACAAAGCCGCTTCTGGCGAACCAGAGCAGCACACGGAAACACCATTTAACTTCCCGCTGTACCTATTTACTTGCACTTTGACGTGCTTTCGAACTGCTAGGTTGGCAGGAGCTGGGACCGAGCAACGGGAGCTCACCCCGTCGCATGGATTCGAACTGCCGACCTTCTGATCAGCAAGCCCTAGGCTCTGTGGTTTAACCCACAGCGCCACCTGCGTCCTAACTCTAAATTAAATGGGACCTAAAACTGCTTAGCGTTGCTGGATTGTACTATAGAGAAGCAACTTCCAATTTCCCAATAATTCCACTTTTCGTAATGTTTTGGATGTCAGCCCAGTTAATTCATATAAATGAAATTGTTCTATAGATTTATATTGCCTTGTGGTAGAGGCCACATTTATAAACCTACAATTAGGGGGTTGACATGTAGATATTTTTAGGGCTATGCACACAGCTTCGAGCGAGACCCCCAGTAGGCTCAACTTAAGTGATTTGAGGTCATAAATTCCAATCCCCAAAACTGTTTTGAAAGCGGACACATGCAGACTTATCCCAGCTTTTGGCCATGTACTTACCATATATTTAAAACACTCCCCAAAGGATCCTGGGAACTGCAGTTTGCTATGGGTGCTGGGAATTGTAGCTCTGTGAAGGGATAAATCTGTTTAAGGCAGTTATGCATGGTACGGAAATCGAGGCATCAAGGTTTAATCACCAACAATTTAAGATTTCTCTAAGGAATATGTTTCTAAAGGGAAAAAACAGTTTAGCAGTTAATCATAAGCGCAATTAGGATAACAGCCTCTAAACAGAAAGCAACACTTCTCATTCTTTCACAGATCATGTATGCCCGTTCTTCATAGGTAGCTATGTTTCTGGTTATTGGGTAGCATAAAAAAAATATAACCAGAATAAATGTTCTTACATTGTGCTGCTTTTTGCAGTTTAATGTTGAATGTATCAGAAAACCATCCTCTGCCCTTTGCTGGGAATCTTCATTCTAGTCACACACTCCAAAGGATCTCTGACCCTTACTGAAACATGCAATGGCATGCCTGTTTCCCAACATGCAATCCCAACAGGAAAGAGAGGGAAACGGTGGCCACTGTGACCAAAATTGAAAAAAAGACTGGGCTACTTAGGACGGGGAGTTCATTTAATGGAGGTGTAAAAGGTACTGATTTCCGTGCCATGTCATACCGGTGGCGTGCAGCGCTGTTTCCATTCCACTGCAGCTTGGCTTCTGACAAAAGCCATGTTATTTGACTCACTGCCTGGTGTGACACAATTCTACATAATTACTTACAGGGTTCCCATGTTATTCCACACCATTTATTTAACTGCAAAGGAAATGCAGTGCAAATTCAATCAATATTATTTATGGATTGAAAACAACAGCAACAGTGAATATTGATTGTATTCGCTGGATTGATTTCCTTTCTGAGCATGGGGCAAATAAGCAAACCTTGGCAATTTCTGCTCCCATTTCCTTTGGAATTCTCTGACATTGCTGTGTGCCCTTGTACACAGTGTTAGGAGAGGTGGGCTCTATGCCCCTCCCCAGCCTTCTCGCAGAGCTATAGTTTTTTGGCTCAGTTTTGCAGGTTATATAGAGAATTGTGATTGCATACCACATTCCCTGGCCTGTATTGTGTGCATAGAGGGCTTTCACTAGCAAAAATCTGGATTAGCGCAAACAAGTCACTGGGGTTGATTACAATTGGCTTTCAGATAAATATTTTTACAGATACTTTCCTCGTCTAAAATATATCTGTAATTCTAGGTGACCTTTATGTTTCCAAATTGAAGAAATGCTATCCAGACAACCAGTCAATAGAAGAAACCAATATAATTTTTGAAGAATTGTTCCTTCTGTAATGAACATGTAAGGCCATTCAAGCAGTTGCGACGGCAGTCCGATAAAAAATTACATTGATCTTTGAATAATGTTTGGTGGGCAGGTCATGTCTTCAATGCTGAATTCCCTCCCCTTCTCCCCAGTACTTAAAATAATGAAAGGGCAATAAAGTGCTAAATTTCAAGGCTCTAATTCACTGGCGATGTGAGAATTGTTTCAGTAAGTGATTCTTTACACTATGTGATGTTAGAAGCTTCAGGAAAATAGACAGAAAGAAACAATTAATAGATTCTGGCTATACTGCATATCTGAATGTAGTTTAAGGAATCACTGATGGATGTGATGGTCTGGCAAGGGGTGTGAAAGCAACCACCACATCGTTACCATGGGGAAGTGTAGAGTAATACCAATTTGTTTTTCTCCTTGCTGTGCTGAAATTCTGTATCGGCCATTATTAGCCTGTGCATTACGAGCCATGACCATGTACCTTCCAAAGTGATATTTGTACCTCCTCCTAAAACCTGACAAGACTGGATCTACAGTACTGTATACTGGTTGGTGGGGAATTGTGTGACTGAATGCATACCCGTATGAAAGTGTGTATGGGGTGGGGGGGATTCCATCTCTAATCTAGAACTTAATCTTGTATGGAACAAGGGTTCAGTCATATGAGCCTTCACCTAGACCAGGCACAGCCAAACTCGGCCCTCCGGATGTTTTGGGACTGCAACTCCCATCATCCCTGACCACTGGTCCTGTTAGCTAGGGATGATGGGAGTTGTAGTCCCAAAACATCTGGAGGGCCAAGTTTGCCTATGCCTGACTTAGACTCTAAAAGGGTCCAGGGCATTTTTACTACTATTTATTTTTATGCGATACAGGTCTGTTAAAGCTTGGTGGGGGGACGGGGACTGTTATTATGATTATTCCATTATTATGCTGTCTGTTATTATTATTTTTATTACATTTTTGTTGTTTTAATATTATGATTTTACTATTTACCTAGGAATAAACCCCACTGAACTCAATGGGTTTTTACTCCTGAGTAGACACGTTTACATTTGCACTATTGGGGGGAAAATATATTGTGTGCCTGAAAAACCGCTGTGAAGGCTAAGGTCTTAAGGATGTGCCCTTACTTACTAGGGGGAGTTTAGTGCCACTGAACTCCATAGTATTTTCTTCTACACAAACAAACCCAGATTATGCTGCAGGCCACCTCTTTATTGGATGTGGTTATAATCCAGTACCATTGACGGCAGCGCACACAGTCATACTCCTGGTGTTAACTCCTAGATTAGTTCATTCATTCATTCATTCATTCAGCAGAGCAGCCACTGTTTAGCCTAGGGGATTCTTGTAGCGCAAGTGGGCTGAGGGGAGGAGGGGAAGTACTGAGTTTCCGTACCTTGACAGAATTCCAGTAATTTGTCAGAGCAGTTGACCCTGACATGACTTAGCCATATCCCAGAAGGATAGTGCTTGGCAGTCTGTTACTGCTGGAGAAAAGCTTTTAGCAGTTGGCAGGAGGACTGTCCATCCTTTTTTTTTGCTGCAGTCTCGGAGAGCTATGCAGCTCTTTCTGCTGCAGATGTGAAGCTTGGTAGGTGCTGAGCACTGCATATTTCTCTCAGCACGCATGCCATTCTGCTGCTGACTCGGGCGGCTGTGTACAAAGATCCCTTACCAGGAGGCCAGTTATGGTAAGAGTGGAGCTCTCTCACTCTGGAATGTCCACTTCCATCCACCTGGAAGGTAACTTACCGTAGTGCTCATGCAACCACATGCCAGGTAGATCACCTGTTTCGCCCTCCAGTTGCTCAGGATAATTTCACTGCACAACTGCCCCAAACATGAATCAAAAGAAACTGCAAGAATTCATTATTATATAAGCACCTGGTTAGCTGTAACACTGCTCCCATTGCAGACCCTCAAAGTGTCCCTATTTTCCAGGAACAGTTCCAGATTTACAGAAACTGTCCCGGTTTCTGATTTGATCCTGAAATGTCCCACTTTTCCTTAGGATGTCCCTATTTTCATCGGGGGAAATGTTGGAGGGTATGGAGTTATGCAACCCTTGAGCCAAGGTGATAAGTAACTATACAACCTTTAGAAGACATCTGAAGGCAGTCTTGCATTGGGAATTTTTTTTTTAAAAAAAAAGTTTTATGATTTTTTTATATATGTTGAAAGCCGTCCAGAGTGGCTTGGGCAAGCCAGTCAGATGGGCGGGGGATTATTATTATTATTATTATTATTATTATTATTATTATTATTATTATTAAACAGGGCATCTCTATTTTCATTGGAGAAATGTTGGAGGGTATGCAGAAGAGTTGTAGAATCCTCCTCACCACTTCAGGCACCCCCAAACTTCAGCCCTCCAGATGTTTTGGACTACAATTCCCATCATCCCTGACCACTGGTCCTGTTAGCTAGGGATCATGGGAGTTGTAGGCCAAAACATCTGGAGGGCCGCAGTTTGGGGATGCCTGACTTAGATGAATAAATGTCGCCACGATCTGTAGCTGACATTGCAGCCTTCTTGAGAAGCAATGCTTGAATTGTTGAATCAGCAGGGAATGGGACTGTGCTATATGGCCCCTCCCTTAACACCACATGCGCCAGCTCCCTTTGCTCCTTGGCATCTGTGCATTGGCACATCTACCAGCCCCCCTTGCTACAGGCATCAATGCTGAATGTGAACAAAATTCGGTGTGGGCTTTGAGTCCTTGCTTCTCCCTCAGAAATTATTCAACACTTAAGCATCTCTTCTGCAGAGAGCTTTGTGATCAGGGCCAATTACAGGGGTCCCCTGGTGGTGGGGGTGTGGCCTGCACATTATGTTCAAAGTGGGCCTCAAATTTAGACCTGTTAATGCTTTTGCATTCAATAACTTGTTCTTATGGGCAGTGGACCAAAATGTGACATAAACTCTTTGCTTAGAGCTGCAAATAAGATGTGTGATGACAGGCACAGATTTTTGGTAAATGATGTAGGTTTTTCCATAAAGAATATTGTAAGTAGGTAAGTAAAAATAACAATAAAATTATTTATACCCCACCCATCTGGCTAGGTTTCTTCAGCCATTCTGGGCAGCTCCCAACAGGATATTAAAAACACAATAAAACATCTAACATTAAAAATTCCCCTAAACGGGGCTGCCTTCAGATGTCTTCTAAAAGTCGGATAGTTGTTTATTTCTTTGACATCTGGTGGGAGGGCGTTCCACAAGGAGGGCGCCACTACCAAGAAGGCCCTCTGCCTGGTTCCCTGTAACTTCACTTCTTGCAGTGAGGGAACCACCAGAAGGCCCTCGGAGGAGGACCTCAGTGTCTGGGCTGAACGATGGGGGTGGAGATACTCCTTCAGGTCTAAATTGATATAAAAACATATCAATTCTGATGGCACAGCAGCAGGCTATGACGACTGTGTCCTTTCAGATCAACTGATTATATAAACCAGGTGTGAGGATCCTTTGACCCTCTATGTGTAGCTGAACCACAACTTCCATCATTCCTGCCCATTGAGCTTGCCTACTGAGGCTGATGGGTATTGTAGTTCAGCAACATTTGGAGAGCTGAAGGTTCTCCACACCTGATATAAACAAGCCACAACTAGTGACAGCTGCCTTATGCTCCACACCCTTTATGGTGCCTTACAGTATTTTTTTTGTGTGTGTGTGTTGTCATTTTTAAATATTTATCATGGCCAGGAGCCCGAAAAGTTGGAAGTGAGCCCTAGGCCTCTGTGGATCTTTGAGGGGGTCTGTTAATGGTGATCCCATCTATGGATTAAGTGTATCTGTTGTGTGTTAGAAAGATTGTGTTTGCAAATAAAACATGGTAAGCACAGAATTTAATTGTTTCTGTGTTACGAAGGACCCTAACAGGTCAGACACACTTGAGCCCTAGGCCTGCTCTTATGGTTTGTGTTGTGTGGTTCAGAAACAGAAAGGGAAAATAAGGCATATAAAAATCCATGTAAGTGAAGACATAAAACACTCATAGCTTATAAAAAAAGAGATTCTGATATGGGTGATCTGGATCAATGAAGTTTTAATACACACACTATTAAACCATGGGTAAGTGAGCTTATTAAACAAGAAATGCTGTGGGTTTTTTTGGTCAAAATTACAAATTCCATTAAAAGTGTTATTACAGGAGTGATTGCTCAGGTTGAATGAAATGTTTCAGCTGACTTGAGCCAGCTCAGGTTGAGCAAATCAGTAATGATTTGATGCAATTTAGTTGTCTGGTTCTGCTGTGTTGGGAGAAATAGTCCTGTGAAACCACAGGAAACAGGAAGCAGCTGAAAAACAACCATAAATGAGTTGTGGAGGGCTGAAAATGCCACCTCTGAATTGGAGAGGGGTCACTTAACGCTGAAGGAGACACTGACCGGTAGTGTAGACTGTGACAGGCCGTATGTACTTTGGAAGGTCTTGCCTAAAAGCTTCTCTCAGGTAAGTGTGCTGTCTAAGATTGGGAAAAGATTTTCTAGAGGTCAAACATGAATCTTAAGAGAAATTAAGCTACTGAGAAACAACTGATTAAGCCCTGATTTTATGAATAGGAAGACTGGTACATTTTTAAACACAGCCAACTGTTGCAGCGCTTTAAGTTGAGCTGAAGGACATTTAGTTGCAAAGAAATGAGGCATTTAGTTGCAAAAGTACAAACGCAGCAAAGACTCGCCATGATCTATATCCCATTGAAAGCAATTGCGTGGAACGCAGGCCTGGTTTACGTACACAACAGAACGGTTTGGTTGTGGTTGCTTTTTGTATGAAAACTCGCTACATGTAGAAAACTAGCATAGCAGGGTGTGGGCTTTGCTGGAACCTCTCTCCCTTACATGCTAGGCTTTTAAAAACAACAACAAACAACAATGCATCTTGCAGAGAACTCTTAACATGAATTTATTCTAAAATGAAAAGCACCCTGGTCCATTCTCCTACCTCAGTATTTCTACTGCCACGTTTTGCTGCATTCACACACCAGGCCTTAGTTGTGACTTAACGCTTAACAGGTAATGCTTGTCACCTGTGCATTTCTCAAAAGCCAAATAATAACATACGGTAATCGCAGGTGAGACAAACGTTCAATACAGCTCATTCCTCTAGTTGCACTGGAAATAGGTTTGTCTTTCTGTCGTCCTCTGCTAGCTTTTGACATGCGGAGAGTATTTCAAGAGCATGCAGTTTTCCGTCTGCAGTCTGAAGGAACGCAGCTGTTCAGCTGCCTCTCCTCCTGCTGGACCTCTGACACCCCTCCGAGTCTGTGTTTGGCACCCTTCTGGAGTCTGTTGAAGGTGAGAGTGAAACTGGCAGAGCCCAGCATTCTGTTCCATCTGTGTTGTGGTTTTTGTGGGTCAGGTCTCATGTTGAAGGAGAGGTGGGGAAACATCCCATTTTCTGACAAATTGCAGTAAGCAGGACGTGTTGGACTTTGCAAATACCAGCTTTCCGTTGTATGGCAGTACCGTGCAGTACCGTGCAGACCATGCAGGTTTTGGTCAGCAACACTGCCTGAGTGTCATCTGTATAGACTTCTAGCCGCTTCATACCTGCTGTTGCTCAGGTATTCTATGAAGCCAAAAAGTTTTGATATTGGTGGTTAAAATCTGTGCACTTTCGAAAGGTTCTGTCTGCCGCCATCTTGATTCAAAATGGCACCCAACTGTATCCAAGCATAGACAGAAATCTGCTCTGTGATCTGAGGAGCCATTGTGCAAAATTGGGTGACAGTCTCATAAGACGTGCCCAGATGCATGGCAAATAAACCACGTTTTGAAAATATTTAATAATAAAAATGATAATAATTTAGTATTTATACCCCACCTACCTGGCTGGGTTTCCCCAGCCACTCTTATTGTTGGCATCCGTCTGTCTCAGGAGACAATGGAGAATATGGGACAAAAAAAGGCTTAATTTCCAGTGAAGGCTCTGGCTTCTGTAGTCCCTTAGCAAAACACCACCTCTAACTTTCCCTCCTTCATGAATATGCTTCCTCACTGCCATTGTCCAACTGCTGCATCACAGCTGCCACCTGTTTGTTTACCATTTGTGTCCACAGAGGCCCAGAACAAAACCCCTGCGTAAGGGGGTGGTTGCTTGTGCTCTTTGGAACTCCCTGCCCGTTGATATTAGGCAGATGTCTTCACTGTATTGTTTTTTTAATTATAATTTTTAAATTAAGTTTCAACAAGTTTTTATACGTATAAAACATAGCGATTTCAAACATTAAAATACAGAGTTCTTTCGAACTCTTAGACCTCCTTCCATCCCTCCATGGGTTCCATCTTTAAGATTAAATTTACTGCATCTTTTTACCTCTATCTAGCTATAATAACATAATACGTAATAATATGGGACGTGGGTGGTGCTGTGGGTTAAACCACAGAGTTTAGGGTTTGCCGATCAGAAGGTCGGCAGTTCGAATCCCCGCGACGGGGTGAGCTCCCATTGCTCAGTCCCTGCTCCTGCCAACCTAGCAGTTCGAAAGCACGTCAAAGTGCAAGTAGATAAATAGGTACCGCTCCAGCAGGAAGGTAAATGGCGTTTCCATGTGCTGCTCTGGTTCGCCAGAAGCGGCTTTGTCATGCTGGCCAAATGACTCGGAAGCTGTATGCTGGCTCCCTCGGCCAGTAAAGCGAGATGAGCACTGCAACCCCAGAGTTGTCTGCGACTGGACCCAACGATCAGGGGTCCCTTTACCTAGCTATTATAATTACCATTAATTACCATTTAAACAATTCCACATTACAAGTGTCTTTACATCCCTGCCAAAGATTTTAACTGTTTACAGTGTTTTTTAAAAAAGTAAATTACAAATTTACTCCAGTCTTTAGAAAATACTTGATCTTCCTGGTTTTGGATCTTCCCCGTCAGTTTCACCATTTCCGCATATTCCATCAATTTCATCTGCCATTCTACTTTTATTCTACTTTTTATTCTACTTTTGTTCTTCCTTCCTTCCATCTCTGGGCTAGTAGCATTCTTGCTGCCATTGTTGTTAGATAAAAAGTCTTTTATCTTCTCTTGCAAACTCTTCACCTATAATACCTAGTAAAAAGGCTTCTGGTTTTTTAACAAATGCATTTTTTAAACATTTTCTTTAGCTTATTATATATCATTTCCCAGAAAGGTCTTCACTGTATTGTTTTTGGTGCCAGCTAAAACCTTCCTTTTTGTTTCAACAAGCCTGACTAGGCATGCAATCTTAGCAAGTAATTTTATTTTTAACTAGCGGTCCTGCCACACGTTGCTGTGGATTAGTCTGTTAAATGGGCCCTCAGAGTCCCCCTTCAGACTCCTCTCCCCACCCCCCGTGGCTCATCCCTGTGATTGGTCCCACCCTGTCCCGATCCATGACCTTTCCCGCCCCCTCCTCCCCCCATTCCCCACCTAGGGGAGCCCCCACCTCTATTTGGCCTAGTCTTCAAACCTCTACTCGGCCTAGTCTGCAAAGGCGAGCCAAGCTGTTGTGGAGTGGGAAGCTTTCCTACCTGCAGTACCAGTGTAGCCACCGCTAGAGGCTGCTGCTGTGCAAAGGTCTCCTGATTCTATTTCCCAGCATGCACTTTGGGGTGAGTTGTGTGTTTTTGAGGTTTTATGTGGTCAAGGTGTGACATTTGTCTTTGAAAACGGTCTTAGCTTGCTATTCCAGTCACATTTGACTTTGTGTTAAAATCTGAACGCAATCAGTCCAGCGGTTTTGTTGAACATTGGAGAGGAACACACACGCCCAGTTATATATATATATGAGTTTGACCAAACTGCGGGAGGCAGTGGAAGACAGGAGTGCCTGGCATGCTATGGTCCATGGGGTCACGAAGAGTCGGACACGACTAAACGACTAAACAAGAACAACAACAACATATATATATATATATTGTTTAAAATTGCTGATTGCTGTTTATATTTAATTTATAATTGTTTGACATTGTTGGCCTTATTCATATTTTGAATTTCATGCTAACTTGTTTTTTAATGTTTGTTTTTATGAGGTTTGTTTATTTATTTTTTAAAAAAATGATGACTATTTTAAGCAGTGTCCTTTGTGCGCTGCTTAGAGGTCTTCCGATGACTAAAGTAAACATATCAATTTTACTAGGTAAATAAATAAACAAATATCGTCCGCAAAGTGCTCATCCGCCAGCCCCTCCTCCCTCCCGGTAAGACCATTAGGTTCAAAGTCTAAAATGACCTAATCGCAACGTCGCCCATCTCTTCTGCAAAGTGCTCTCAGGAGTGCATGCTTGTGCAGAAGAAGGGAAGTGGTTACTTAATCCTATCCCTGTCATCTGCCTTTCCCCTCAAATTCTCCCACCATCAGTTTGGATCCCTGCTAGTCAGTGTTGGATCTGGGTGGAAGTAGCTTTGTGGGAGGGCCAGGGTGAAGGAACTTGGAACAAATCTCCCCCCCCTCCCAAGGGCACTTTGCAACTTGGCATAATGTGTGACTGTTGCACAACAGGTGGCTATAGTGCAACATGGGGTTTGCCCCTCACTTGCTTAGTATGGATAAATGGTCCATTGCGTACCCAGTGAATTGCCATGCTATGCAATATCCATGGACCTCTAACATAAAGTGTCTTAGCAGGAGCAAACACCCCCCCCATCTTTTCGGCTTCTGGATTTAGCTTTGCTCCATTTCCTAATCACTGCCTTTCAGGACACGGGGAATAGACTGCATTCGGCTTTGCATATATAATTGCATCTGTGACCCTTGACAGCTTTAATCAACATATGGAATTTAAATACGTGCCACTATTCCCCCCTGGCTTGGTTAGACGTTTAAATCTGCCTTGAAATCAATAGCCTGCATCAGTGACTAAATAAAATTAGCAATGGGCTGGAAGTGAAATGGAAGTTCACTGCTACTCCTGAAGAGTATTTGCAGAGAGTCTCCATCCCCCCCCCCAAGGAGGCTGGAGGCAACTGTGACCTTTCTAACTGCAATGCTAGAGATGGAGAGCCTTCAATAACTGTTATCGTCACCAGCAAGTGGGGCTGCATATGTGGGGAAGGCACAGGTATACCAGCTGGAGGGAAAGAAATTGGGATTTAGGTTGTTTGGTCAGGGGAAGAGGGAAGCGTGGCTGCAGAGCTGGCTCCCATCATCCCTTGCTACTGACCTTGGTTGCTGAGGCTGATGGGATTTGTAGTTTAGCGACAGAAAAGTTCTATCCTGGCTAACCAGTGGTGGCAAGATGGGTGGAGGGAGAAAAGAGCTGCTGTGGTCGGAAATGTTTAAGGACAACACCTTTGGATAGGTATTTGGCCTCTTGGCTGGCACCTGCCTCCCACAACCACCATGGATAATTAATGCACACACAGACACACATTTTGCACATGTAATTTCGACACACTTTTAGTTAGGTGGAGTTATTTGGTTGTGGTGGGTAATGTTGAATGAAAGTTTGTCAGGCATCATTAGCAAATGACCCAGAAAGCGATGGAAGATAATCTGATATAAGTGTCTCAGGTCCCCAATCTTAAATTCATATTCGTATCCATTTGCTTTTTTAAAAAGTAAATCTGTACAAATCAAATACACATGTGTATGTCTCTCAATACATCCTTTTTTTTGTACACATTTTTTTCGTCTTAATGCCTACATTTTTGCAAACTGTCCCCCCCCCCCCAATATGTATTTGTGCACATTACTTTTCCTAACGTACTCTATTTTGGACACTCTTTCCCCTAATATACTTGTTTTTGTATGCTTATAGTTGTTTTTTCAAACATTCAGAGAAGTGCACATTTGGAAAGGTTAGCTATGCTTTGGTTTGCGTATTTGGGTTTGGAAAGCGTGAATAAGCTGCATTGAAATGTGAAAGGAAACCAATTTTTTCCTTCATCCCTGGCTCAGAAAGACTTGCATTTAAGCTGATGTTAGCCTGGTAGCTCCTCGTTTACTTTGTTTCAATTGGCTGAATATGATTAACAAGAATAAAAAGTATGGCTTTTCCTTATTCCTCCACCAGCCCACAAAAAATGAGGTTTGGACTCCTCTAAAACAGACTTTCAAGCAGACTTTGAAAGTAAGAAAAAAAAGCACTTTTAAAATAGATTTTCTGTTATTGGCTTAAAAATGTAACGAAATGATTGTAAAGCCCCGCTGACCTGTTTGACGGTCCAAATGGAAGCAACTTGGCCAGTCTAGAAGGCAGGTAGCTGTTTTGCAGTATAAGGCAAAACCAGGTGTGTCCACTAGGTGTCTCTCTGTGCTGTGTGTACATACATAGGCCAATGGACTGCCTTCTGTTTTGCAAAAGTGTTGGGTAGCCAAACAGCGCTGCAGCTCCCTTACTATCAAAGAGATGTGAAGCCTTAGCCATTAATGATCTGCTAGCAAGGGCTGGCTGCCATAATGGACTGCCATGCTTGTGTCTAGGTGGCGATGTGGAGAGAATTCTGTCATTATTCTAGAGATGGACTAAATGAATTATAGTCCATCATTCCTCTTACCTCTGGAATTGCCATTCCGCTCCCCCATTTGTTTTAACAGAGAGTCCAGGCAACATCTTTGTCAAATCATTGTAATTCGTTGTTTTCTGCATTGATTTATGTCGGTTTTTTGGATTGAATAAGGGACGGTTGCAGCTTATCCAGTGTGGGCAGGTAAATGCTGCTATTGAGGCTTAATGACAGCTTCCCCCAAGCCTGGGTCTCCAGATGTTGCTGGACTACAATTCCCATAATCCCATTGGGCATCATGCGGGCTGGAGTTGATGGGCGTTACAGCATCTGGGGACTTGAGCAGGGTTGACACCTGTGCTGTATACTACAGGATTGTCCCGTATTTCAGTGTAAGATGTTACGTCCTGTATTGATACAGTTTTGTCCTGTATTTCAGGTCTTCTCTCTCTTTCTCTAACAACTTAGGAATCCTCTCCAAATGCATGTGTTGGAAAAGGTGCGTGAAAGGTCATATATTTAAGCTATGGGTAGCCAAGCACAGACAAATTGACAAAAATTTTTTTGTGTGTGTGTGTGTGTGTGTGTGAGAGAGAGAGAAATTCCAGAGGGACCAACCTGTTCGACTGCAATACATCGCAATGGATTCCTTTGAAGTCTGCACTAGATGAACAAAAAATTGTCTGCCAACCTCTCCACGCACCTTGTCCTGTACAGTGGTGCCTCGCTAGACGAATGCCCTGTAAGACGAATTTTTCGCTTAACGAAAAGATTTTTCGAGCGGAGGTTGCCTCGCTAGACGAATTTGTTTTACAAAAAATTCGTCTAGCGAATCGCGGTTTCCCATAGGAATGCATTGAAATTCAATTAATGTGTTCCTATGGGCAAAAAATAAAAAAATAAAAAAATATTCAATGCATTCCTATGGGATTCGCTAGACAAATTTTTCGTTATACAAATTGACCCATGGAACGAATTAAATTCGTCTAGCGTGGCAGCCCTAGACTTGAAACTGGGAAAGGCTGTCTTTAAAGGGGATACATTCCTAATGAAAAGCTTCCTTCTAATGAAGAGCTAAATGATGGAGACACCCAGGACAGACAGACAGAAAGTACTTCTTCACACAATGCATAATTAAAATATGGGATTCTCTTATAAGAGGCAATGCTGCTGCTAAGATTTGCAAAGATCCAGTTATAAAGGAAGATCCAGTTATAAAGATCCAACTGCGAAGATCCAGTTATAAAGGAATTGGCAGCTTATTCAGCTGCTGCATTTTCTTCAAAAGGGGCGGGAAAAGTTATAAATGAATTTATTTGGATATTACGCACAGTCTCATATTACTGAATATCAGGCCTGCCACTTGGGTAAGAAGATCGGCAGCAAAGTCCAATGCATATCTACTCACAAGCCCCGCTGAATTGAATGGGACATACTCCCATGTATATTTAGGATTGCAGACTTGGTTGCTTACTGCTTAAAGCACATGAAGGTAAAGGTAAAGGGACCCCTGACCATTAGGTCCAGTCGTGACCGACTCTGGGGTTGCGCACTCATCTCGCATTATTGGCCGAGGGAGCCGGCGTATAGCTTCCAGGTCATGTGGCCAGCATGACAAAGCCGCTTCTGGCAAACCAGAGCAGCACATGGAAACGCCGTTTACCTTCCCGCTGTAGCGGTTCCTATTTATCTACTTGCATTTTGACGTGCTTTCGAACTGCTAGGTTGGCAGGAGCTGGGACCAAGCAACGGGAGCTCACCCCGTCACAGGGATTCGAACCGCCGACCTTCTGATCAGCAAGCCCTAGGCTCAGTGGTTTAACCACAGCCTACTAAGTATAGTAGAGAGCAAACTCAGCAGCCTTCTCAATTGCAATGTTTACCAATGTTCAGTAGGGCTGCAATGCAGTTGATTAAGCAGTTAAATGAATCAGATAAAAACATTTTATTTGACTTGAAAGGTGTCCCATTCATCATGTAGCGGGTTTTGGTTTTGTTTATACAGTGGTACAGTACCTCGGTTTAAAAACACAATTGGTTCCGGAAGTCTGTACTTAACCATGAAGCGTACTTAACCTGAAGCGAACTTTCCCATTGAAAGTAATGGAAAGTGGATCAATCTGTTCTAGACAGGTCCGCGGAGTACTTAAACTGAAAATACTCAAACCGAGGCGTACTTAAACCAAGGTATGACTATACACACACACACACACACACACACACACACACACACACACACAATGTGTGTTATTAAAAATTGCATTCGACTTGATGTACTTGATGTAAACATCAGGTTGACGGCATGCTATAATCTCAGGGAAAATATTATGAAGATGATCTATAGATGGCACCTTACTCCAGCAAGATTGGCAAAAATGTAGAAAAATAGATCACCTATCTGCTGGAGATGTAAAAGAATTGCATATTATTATTTGCATATGTGGTGGAACTGCACAGTTATCCGAGACTTCTGGAACAATATTCATGATGCATTAATTACTAATTAATAAAACTTAAATAAACTTGATTTTTTAAAAAAGACCAGAAACCCTCCTTCTATGCATCTTGCCAACAGAAATAGGAAAAAATATAAAAACATTGTTCATGTATGCAAGAATAATAGTGGCAAGAAATTCGAAAAATGAAGAAATACCTACAATAGCTGAGTGGCAAGCCCTAATGATAGAATATCTACAGCTAGCAAAGATGACAGGGAGAGTAAGAGATCAATCAAAACAGAATGTATATAAAAAATGGAGAATATTTAAAGAATATCTAAAAAATATATTGTAAGCATAAGAATCTCCTGCCAGAACTAGAGTGATTCTCATAAATAAAAGGTGGAAATGATATTATGTTTGGACACACGAAAATAATTAAGTTAATTTAAGACTGTGCATTATAAAGGAAAGAACAGATATAGTAAATGAAAATATTTGGAAGCCTTTTTTAGCTAATCCACAGTAATGTTTTTGTTCTTTTTTGGGAGTTTGTAAATATGATACGGCATTTACATATATGAAATGTATAGCATTATGTGTGTGTTTTTGTTTTTTCCTTCCCTTTTTTCTCTTTTTATTTCCTTTTTATTTTCTCGCTTTGTGACTGTATTAAATGTCATTGCCTTTCAATTTTTAATTCAAATTAATAAAGATTTAATAATAATAATAAAACATGTGACAGGCGCATCTAGTAGGTTAGAAAGTGCTGTGGTGCCATGCATGTATTAATGCAGAAAGAAAAGGAGGTGTGCTCCCTTCTTTAATGCAAGTCTTTCATGTGCTTTTAAGGGACCCAGGTGGCGCTGTGGGTTAAACCACTGAGCTCCTGCCAGCCTAGGAACCAGCCTAGCTCCTGCCAGCCTAGGAACCGCTACAGCGGGAAGGTAATCGGCGTTTCCATGTGCTGCTCTGGTTTGCCAGAAGCGGCTTTGTCATGCTGGCCACATGACCTGGAAGCTATACGCCGGCTCCCTCGGCCAATAATGCGAGATGAGCGCGCAGCCCCAGAGTCGGTCACGACTCGACCTAATGGTCAGGGGTCCCTTTACCTTTATACTTAGTAGGGCTTTGGTTTTTCCCCAGCTCCAAAATCAGCCCATGTCATATTTCTCTCTCTCCTGATGAACCCCTTAAAAGAGAAAGAAAGAAATGGAGTCAAGAAGACTCTGCAAACTGTGAAATCCATCATGCCATCACCAAAGCACACCCTGCAAGTCAGAGCTTGGCTGATATTATTAATCTTACCTCTCCAAATCCCGTGGTGAACATTACAAGGTGCCGTTTTGGACCCAGCCAAGGGCCTCTCTTGTCCAGCATTTCATTTCCCACCATGGGCAGCTTCTGGGCACTCCCAAAAATGTCGTGGATCTGGTAGGTCTCCCCTTTTTCCTTTGCCCCATCAGGGCTGGCAATGTGGCAAGCAAGCAGGAAACGGGCAAGCATGATTTAACTCTTTGCACAAGAAGCAAGCAGCTCAGATTTTAGGAGGCAGCTGTGACTAAGCAACATTACAGGCCCTTTGTGTCCCATCGCACCTGCCATAGTTATATTGGTAGCTTCACTACTTCCCCTTGGTAATCTGTAGTGAAGCACTGCATAAGGCAGGTGCCCAGTCTCTGGCTGTTTAGTAGGATGGTGTGAAGATAGCTGTCCTATAAAAAGAGACCTCCTGGCTTCACAAATGGACAGGTGCAAGTCCCCCGCAAATCAAATGCTGACCGAGCTATCATTCGTGCTCCTCTCCGTATATTTCAGGTAGGCTATTGTCTACCTTTAAAAATAATAATTAAACCACTGTATATCATCTCTTGATACTTTTTTATAGTGCAAAAGTTGGGGAAGGTTTCTTGTTTATCAAAGTTTCTTCTTTCCATAGACATTTTCCACTTCAGCCTGGCTGGTGTGGAGCCCTTGAGATTTGTGTTCTGAAGTTGCACCATCAATTTATGAAGTTGCACTAAACAGGCTTTGTTGGGCCTCATTGCGACCTTGTGAGGCAAATCAGTTGGCTTCTGTGGCAGAGCACCCTGGAGAGGAAAGATGTGTTTGGATTCAGTGTGACTCCAAAGTGGCCCCACTATAAAAAAAAATCTTACACCTGTCTTCACTCTAAAACAGCTGGGTCCTGCTGCCAGTATCCTATATTCAAGATTTCTGGTGCTTCTCAACCCCCAAGGCAGTTCCCAATCCTTGGATTTTGGCATTCAGGGGTATACTGCCTCTGCAGCTGAAGGTTTTGTTTGGCTTTCATAAGAGCCATGGCTTCTACACTGTGTCACCTAGACTCGCTACTTTTCATATGCTTCTTATCCTATGTTCTGCTTGCTCACTTTTAGAGGTGGACAAATCCATTTCTTCTTCTTCTTCTTCTTCTTCTTCTTCTTCCTCTTCCTCTTCCTCTTCCTCTTCCTCTTCCTCTTCCTCTTCCTCTTCCTCTTCTCCTCCTCCTCCTCCTCCTCCTCCTCCTCCTCCTCCTCCTCCTCCTCCTCCTCCTCCTCCTCCTCCTCCTTTGTACCCTGCCCACCTGGCTGGGTTGCCCCAGCCACTCTGGGCACCTTCCAACACATATAAAACATAATAAAACATCAAACATTAGAAACTTCCTGATACAGGGCTGCCTTCAGATGTCTTCTAAAAGTTGTGTAGTTCTCCTTGACATCTGACGGGGGGGGGCGTTCCCCAGGGAGTGTGCCATTGCTGAGAAGGCCCTGTGCCTGGTTCCCTGTAACGTCTCACAGTGAGGGAACTGCCAGAAGGCCTTCGGAGCAGGACCTCAGTGTATTTTCACTCAAAACGCAACTTTTCAAATGTACTTTCGATAGGTTTGCTTGAGCTGAGAACTGTGCCAGAGCATTCAACAAGAGTAAAACCGAGTGAATAACTAGGTTCCGATCTCCACATTAGTTTTGGAGGTTGTTTGCATCGAAATTCACAAAGATCAAATGCTCAGCCTCCCCTGTTCACTATATACCAGGCTTCCTCAAACTCAGCCCTCCAGATGTTTTTGGCCTACAACTCCTCTGATCCCTAGCTAGCAGGACCAGTGGTCAGGGATGATGGGAATTGTAGTCTCAAAACATCTGGAGGGCCAAGTTTGAGGAAGCCTGCTATATACTGAGGGAAGAGCCCAACTACACATGTCACACGGATTACATGCCTCACAATTATGTCACATGTTTTAAACACCAGATTTGAGGCAATTCTTCCCATGATGGTTATAGAGGTTGCTGTACAATAAGCCTCCCCCCCCCCGTTTCAATTTCCATTAAAATCCACACACACCCACCCCTGGTGTGGCAGTTAGCACTGGGGGGGGGGGGAGAAATCCCCCAACAGAGCCATGTTGTCATTCTAGGTTACTGCAATACAATGCCAGGAACTTGGTCACGCTTCAAAACCAGTCGAGCTCATCTTCTGCAGGCGATAAAAGTATATTAGTTGCTCACACAGAGCAGTAGGGTGAGAGAGACTGTGAGTCTATCAAAAGCATCCACTTCCATAAGCACGCCCCCCCCCCCCCAGTGTAACTTCTCTGTGCGAGCCTTGAAAAGATTCCATCTAAAGCCCTTAATGACAGGCTATAAATTATATGAGTGCCAGAGCATGCGGTGCTCATCAGGGTTTTAAATGTGGAAATGTCACTAGAAGAAGCTTCTGTTTGAACGAGGCTGAGCAAGGGAAAGTTATAAATCCTGGTTGTGGTGTCAGGTGAGCATCCTACACATACAGGCTGCAAGGCTAGTAAAAAAATTACGGGCCGCATTTGTGAGCAGTAGATTTTGTGCATTATGACACCCTTTCCCCTGAGGGTTTCCTGCAGCGCTCTTTTATTTTGCTTTTTTCATCCGCTCGTGGCGTAGCAGACTCGCTGCTAAAACCACTGCTAAAGGTAAAGGGGCCCCTGACCATCAGGTCCAGTCGTGTCCGACTCAGGGGTTGCGGCGCTCATCTCGCTCTATAGGGAGCCAGCGTTTGTCCGCAGACAGCTTCCAGGTCATGTGGCCAGCATGACAAAGCTGCTTCTGGCGAACCAGAGCAGCGCACGGAAACGCTGTTTACCTTCCCGCCGGAGCGGTCCCTACCGTGTTTCCCCCTTTTTAAGACACCGTCTTATAACTTTTTTTCCTCAAAAAAAACCACGGTGTCTTATTTTCAGGGGATGTCTTAAGGCTTGGTGCTCTGTGCAATCACACATGACACTTTCTGGCACATGCAGATACAGATCAGCTGTAGCGCTGAAATCAGCTGTTCCTGGTTCAGGTGTAGCGCGCGCCCAGCGAAGTCAGCCCTGAGAAGGGAAAATGGCATTTAAAAATGCCATTTGAAGTGATTTTAGCCTGTCGCCCAGAACCGGCTGCTGCAGCGCGGAGCGCCCAGCAGCGCCCGGGGGGAGCGCCCAGCAACACGGACAGAGCGCTCAGCAGCACCAGGAGGAGCGTCCCACCGTGCCAGGCGGCGGGGTGGCAGGCCACCTTGGCATGGCGAGGAAGAGACGAGGCCGCTGGCTCGGGCGCTCCTGAGTCCTGACCCCAGCCGCTTCTACGCGGCAGCAGCAAAAGAGCCATGCGGCCACATGGAGAGGCTAGCGCCCGAGCGGGAGACGCGATCTCTGCAAAGCTCTGCACTCACTTCATCCGCCCGACGGGAAAGCGAAGTGGGGAAGAGAAAAAGAGAAAAAACCGAAGCGGCTCTTTTTCTCTTCCCCACTTCACTTTCCCGTCGGGCGGATGAAGTGAGTGCAGAGCTTTGCAGAGATCGCGTCTCCCGCTCGGCCACATGGAGAGGCGAGCGCCTGAGCGGGAGACGCGCTCTCTGCAAAGCTCTGCACTCACTTCATCCGCCCGACGGGAAAGCGAAGTGGGGAAGAGAAAAAGAGCCGCTTCGGTTTTTTCTCTTTTTCTCTTCCCCACTTCGCTTTCCCGTCGGGCGGATGAAGTGAGTGCAGAGCTTTGCAGAGAGCGCGTCTCCCGCTCGGGCGCTCGCCTCTCCATGTGGCCGCACGTCTCTTTTGCTGCTGCCGCGTAGAAGCGGCTGGGGTCAGGACTCAGGAGCGCCCGAGCCAGCGGCCTCGTCTCTTCCTCGCCATGCCAAGGAGGCCTGCCACCCCGCCGCCTGGCACGGTGGGACGCTCCTCCTGGTGCTGCTGAGCGCTCCGTCCGTGTTGCTGGGCGCTCCGCCCGGCGCTGCTGCGCGCTGCAGCAGCCGGTTCCAGGCGGCGGGGAGGCAAGCTGAAATCACTTCAAACGGCGTTTTTAAACGCCATTTTACCTCCTGGTTCCAGGCCCCCAGTTGGCAGGCATGGGGGTATGTCTTATTTTCAGGGTATGTCTTATATTTCTCAAATGCTTAAAATTGTTGCCCTGGCTTACTTTTTGACTACGTATTAAAAAAGGGGAAACACGGTATTTATCTACTTGCACTTTGATGTGCTTTTGAACTTGTAGGTGGGCAGGAGCTGGGACCGAGCAACGGGAGCTCACCCCGTTGCAGGGATTCGAACCGCCGACCTTCTGATCAGCAAGCCCTAGACTCTGTGGTTTAACCCACAGCGCCACCTGGGTCCCTTAAAACCACTGCTAAACATTAGTAAATACACCTTGCGTTTTGCAAACACATGTTCTGGACTTCCACCCCTCCCTTCTCTGATGATTGTCAAATCAAGTGAAGGAGGAGATTGTCATCTTCTCGCCTGCCCCCTGTTCTGTCATGTTCGTCCTATTTTCAGATTTATATTCTTGACTGTTGCTGCAAATCCTCCTCCCTTTAATCTGGCACCAGTATGGCTTCTCCTAGGTCACCCAGTAAGCTTCATGACTGAGTGGAAACTAGGACCCTGGTCTCCCAGATCTTAGTCCAACACTCTTAACCACTATACCACACTGTCTCCTATAGAAGTATAGCTGGATAGGGAGCAGTGTATGCTTGGGTGTCAGAGAGAAGGAGAGAATTTTATGGAATTATAAAATGTTTGTGTTCTTTTTTTTTTAAATACATTTTTATTCCATTTTCCAAATTCAAAAAATTAACAAAACCAATCTTTTATACAAAATCTTATATTCACATCTTTTACCTTGCTCCGCCGAGCTATGACTCCCCCCCCCTCCCTTCATACGGGTTTCTTATTAATTCCCTTTTTTGCAGTTCCTTTTTTTGACATATTGGTCAGTTCGTAAGGTTTATTTTAATCCTGCGAGAGTTTTTAACGATCTACAGTTTTTCTCCATATAGTCCACATATTTACTCCAGTCCTTTTGAAACCTTGTCTCCCCCTGGTCACGAATCTTGCATGTCAATCTAGCAAGTTCAGCATAGTCCATCATTTTTGTCTGCCACTCCACAATTGTAGGTAATTCCTGTAATTTCCATTTTTGGGCTAACAAAGTCCTAGCCGCGGTTGTTGCGTACATAAACAGTGTTTGATCTTCTTTTCTAATCTCTCCTCCCATAAAAAAATGTTTGTGTTCAGTGTGCAAGGGAGCTGTCCATATGTATGGATGGATGGATGTTTGAGGATCATAGCTTGCAGGCCTGGACAGATTGCAAATAGGTGATCAGCTCCCATAAATGAACGATGATGCGAGAGGAGCGTGGGGTAGATGAGATACAAAGCATCTGTGCTTCTAACCATATCATCCTACCGCTGTCGACAGAGCCATTTTTAACATTTCCTGCATGGATCAAAGTAAGCATTTTCCCTTCACTTGGTCATTGCTAAGGGAAGGTGGGAATTATTCAGCCTGTCATCTTTCATTGGCATTTTCCAGCCTGCCACCTCAGCTAGATGGGAAAACAACAGGCTGGCAAATGACAGGTTCTGGCTCCAGGATGCCCTAGACGCCACCTGCTTTTGCAAGTGACAGGTGACTCCCCTGCCAAAATGTATGCTACAGCTGCTAGAAGCAATGATCTTTGAATGGTACCCAGTCTCGCCATCAAACCATTGCAAGTTTCATCAAGGCCAGTGAAAGGAGGGTGCTTGTCAACTAATGCTGGAGGAAAAAAAACTTGCCTCCAGATTAATTATATGCGTTCCCAGACTCTTCCCCCCCCCCGCTGTTTTACAGACCGCCAAAATTCCATGAAAAATGAGTGTTTGGGTCAAATCAGGCCACAACTTTTATTGACTACAGATATGACAGGTTTAGCATAGGCATTGGATAGAACCAACCATTTCTGGCCTGCCTGCTGGAAGAACTTGAATTTTTGGGGTCAACCGGAAATGAGGGTGTTCCTGACCTACATCAAAGAGTAACACAACCCCCCCCCCCCAACTGAATTGCACCTGGGTAGTGTTGCGGCCTCCAGATTAATCATGTGCAGAGATTTCCCTTTTTAAATAACAAAGGAAGATTTCAGGAACAAATCTTCCACCCAGGAGTAGCCCTGGCTTCTTGTGATTCTGCAACCCTATCATTCTGGTACTCGGAGGTACAGTATATTGCATCTGTATGTGCAGGCTCCATGTAGCTACTATGGCTAATGGCCATTATTAGACCTGTACTCCATTAATTTTCCAGCTCTTAAAAAAGAAGAAGAGGCTAAGCTAATGGCCATCATCATAACTTTGGCCTTGGCCCAGTACAGTATACCTGAAGGAGCGTCTCCACCCCCATCGTTCATCCCGGACACTGAGGTCCAGCGCCGAGGGCCTTCTGGTGGTTCCTTCCCTGCGAGATGCAAAGCTACAGGGAACCAGGCAGAGGGCCTTCTTGGTAGTGGTGCCCGCCCTGTGGAATGCCCTCCCATCAGATGTCAAAGAAATAAACAAATACACAAGTTTTAGAAAGCAGCCCTGTTTTTAATTTTTTGTGTTCTAACATGTTTTTAATATTCTATTGGGAGCCACCCAGAGTGGCTGGGGAGTCCTGGCCAGATTGGGGTGTGTGTGTAAAAGTAATAAATTATTAATATATTATTATTATTATGAAGAATCATGGGACGAAAGAGAAGCATTTATCTCCATTCAGGAAGCAACGTCCCTTAATTCTCATAACTCAAACTGCTTAACTCTGAGGTGGGGTGGGGGCTCTTTCAAAATTAAGTGAAATAATAATAATAATAATAATAATAATAATAATAATAATAATAATAAATTTATTATTTATACCCCGCCCATCTGGCTGGGTTTCCCCAGCCACTCTGGGCGGCTTCCAACCGAATATTAAAAACAGTACAGCATCAAACATTAAAAACTTCCCTAAACAGGTCCACCTTCAGTTGTCTTCTAAAAGTAAAATAGTTACTTATTGCCTTGACATCTGCTGGGAGGGCGTTCCACAGGGCGGGTGCCACTACTGAGAAGGCCCTCTGTCTGGTTCCCTGCAACTTGGCTTCTCGCAACAAGGGAACCACCAGAAGGCCCTCGGCACTGGACCTCAGTGTATACAAATGGCATTGTATACGTTCATTATTCCTTAGCTGGTTCTCCTCCATCATACACACACCTTTATTGGCTAGAGCTGCTCTTTATGAAGAGTTGGGTTTTTGCCATTTGCTGCAGTACTAATGCAACATGTTCTTATTACAGCCTTATGTTAGAGTGGACTCTGAGTGCATGGGGGTACTGGGCCTAAAGCCTGCAGCATATATGAGGTCTTAGCAAAGATTAAAAATCCTGACAGCATGGATGAAACTGAACAAGATGATCTCATCCCAATCCCTGAGTGGATATTCATCCACCACGCAGAATGAACCATACCACTTGGCAGCGTTGCAAATTCCTCCTTGGGGAATGTCTAAGAATAGCAGGTGTGTGTGTGTGTTGTGGAGGGAGGGGGTGGGAAAGGAGCCTGCAGGTGTACTGGCAAAAGTACAGCTCCCTGTACTAAAGCCGATTCGATGAATAATCCCTTTACTTGTCATCGGATTAACCCCTCCAAATGGGGATTGTAGGTGTGTGGCGGGGAGGGGGAAGTTTAGAAAATGTACAAGCAACCTTCGAGAGACTCTTCGCTTTCCTAGCCGGTAGTCCCTTGAGAGCAGGATTTGAGCTAGAGCTTGCCAATAGATGAAACGGCTCGTTCCTGTTTCAGCACTGAAGTGTCACCCAGAAATGCAGTGTAGAATCCTAAAAGACGCAGATTTGAGGTTTTCCCGTCAGGCCCCTATCATGCCTTTTTGGCATGCAGAGCTGGCTGCTAAAAAGCACACTATTGATACTATTGTTGAGGTTCATTGGGTTGCCTTTATGTAGGTGGAGGAAGCTGCTTGCCCAACTCATCCTTGTGTTCTGCAGGTGAGCAGTGCCTCTGGATGTTGATTCATTGAAAGGTCCTTTCCACACAATATAGGAATCGGGCCTTTAGCGTTGTGGAAGTCCCTCCCCTTGAATAGTAGACAGTTGAATTATTGTCTTTTCAGTGTCTGCTGGAGAGTGTTATTGGTCTGCTTTGTTTTTATTCTTGTTTTTATTGTGTAATTTTTTTAATCTTGTATTTTTAATGCCGTGACGTCTTTGGAAGAAGGGTGGCATACAAATTTAATAAATGAAATGAAATACAGTCGTACCTTGGAAGTTGAACGGAATCCATTCTGGAAGTCCGTTCAACTTCCGAAACGTTCGGAAACCAAAGCACGGCTTCTGATTGGCTGCAGGAAGCTTCTGCCGCATAGCTGTCAAGTTCTCCCTTTTTTAAAGGGAAATTCCCTTATGCCGAATAGGATTCCTCGCGAGAAAAGGGAAAACTTGACAGCTATGTTCTGCAGTCAGTTGGAAGCCACAGAAGCCCGGTCGGACATTCGGCTTCCAAAAGTAGCTTGCAAACCGGAACGCTCACTTTCGGGTTTGCGACAAGCTGTTCGAATACCAAGGTACAGCTGTATAAATAAACAAAATAAAGTATTGAAGACCTTCCTCTTTCAACAAGCCTTCTAAGATGAGATTTATATATCAGATTTGCCTAATATAACCTTGAGTCTAATTAATGCACAAAGGGGTTAAAACCATAGAGTAAACTGTCCTGTTTTAGGAGGTGTCTTCATGTTGCTGTCACTTCTAGCACCAGGGTCTAGAAACACCCACAGTGAGCTTCATATCAGAACAGGGAACTGAGCCAAAGTTTCCCTACACACAACCTCAGCACACTTGCTTAAACTCATGTTGTTTGGATTTTTAAATAATCAGCACTGATTATTTAAGAATACGGTACAGCCCATGTGTACTGTATGTACCTGGCTGAAAGGAATGCTGCAGGACTACCTACAGCCTGTTCTTGTGCATGGAAGGAAGTCCCATAGAGCACAATGTACCTTATTCTTCTGCAACTGAGCATAGAATTCCAGCCTTCCTGAAGATCCCTAAGCAAGTTTACTCGGAAGTCGCATTCAGTTCAATAGGATTTGCTGCTAGCATGTTTAGGATTGCAGTCTGGATCAGTTATAAAACCATTACAGTATTTGCACGGCGCTTGCCTGGAGGTCCTAAACATTGTTTTTTACATCATTGACCTCAGACAAATTAGTGGATAATTTATATTTTTTCTCCCCTACATTGACGGTTTGTTATCAGAGGAAATGTCCTTGGAATCAGGGCTGGCTGTTGTTTGAGAGCTTTATCTGTGCGACAAATTCCATTCTGTAGGCTCTTATGCCAAAAATGGTTAGATGTGCATTCTTAGGGAATGACTGTTTGGGGCACTGAGTATGAACTCATTGGATAGTTTAAATAATAACAAAATTCTTTCAGATTGTCCAAAGTGTTCAGAGCACCCATACATGCTATCTTATTTCATGCTCACAACAACCAGCTGAGGTAGGTTAGGCTAAGACAGGGGTCAGCAAACTTTTTCAGCAGGGGATCAAGTCCACTGTCCCTCAGACCTTGTGGGGGGCCGGACTATATTTTGAAAAAAAAATATGAACGAATTCCTATGTCCCACAAATAACCCAGAGATGTATTTTAAATAAAAGGACACATTTTACTCATGTAAAAACACCAGGCAGGCCCCACAAATAACCCAGAGATGCATTTTAAATAAAAGGACACATTCTACTCATGTAAAAACATGCTGATTCCCGGACCGTCCGCGGGCCGGATTTAGAAGGCGATTGGGCCGCATCCGGCCCTTGGGCCTTAGTTTGGGGAAAGTTGCTAGCCGAAAGTCACGCAGACACAAACTCTTAGCAGATTGAGTGTTTAGACTTGGACTGGAAAGACCCAACTGAAACCCTCTTGCCTGCTGTACTGAATGTGGTTAAGATGTGTAGTCCACTTTTCAGGGATCAGCTCACTAAACAATTTGAGGCCAAGATATTTGAAGGGCTGGCTTCTTCTGCATGAACTGTCCTTTACAGTCACCTCCATGTCTAGTTGGTTGGGAAATGGGACATGGGACAGAGCCTTCTTAGTAGTGGCTCCAAGGTTGTAGAATGCCCTTCCATGGGAAGTTGGGGTTCCCATACAGTGGTACCTCTACTTATGAATGACTCAACTTACGAATGTTTCTACTTACGAATGGAGCTCCGTCCGCCATCTTGGATGCTGTTTAGATGGGATTTTTTCTACTTACGAATTTTTAGATAGGGTTGCTTCGACTTACGAATTTTTTTCTCCCAATTCATTCCTATGGGATTCGACTTGCAATTTTTTTCGACTTATGAATGTGTGTTCAGAACGCATTAAATTCATAAGTAGAGGTGCCACTGTATTTGGAAGCTGTGAGGCAGGCATGGGGAGGAGAGGGAGAGGAAGTTCTGTTGTGCAAGCGGAAGTCACATATTGTGAAGTGACTTAATTGGATACAATCCACTGTCACAGAATATGTCAGATTTGTCAAGTTGCTTTGTTGCTCAAATTTGGGTATTATGGATTAGATTCCACCTACTAATCCAGAATGCAGCAGCTAGACTGGTGACTGGGAGCGGCCGCCGAGACCACATAACACCAGTCTTGAAAGATCTACATTGGCTCCCAGTACGTTTCCGAGCGCAGTTCAAAGTGTTGGTGCTGACCTTTAAAGCCCTAAATGGCCTCGGTGCAGTATACCTGAAGGAGCGTCTCCACCTCCATCGTTCTGCCCGGACACTGAGGTCCAGTACCAAGGGCCTTCTGGTGGTTCCCTCGTTGCGAGAAGCCAAGTTGCAGGGAACCAGGCCGAGGGCCTTCTCGGTGGTGTCACCTGCCCTGTGGAACGCCCTCCCATCAGATGTCAAAGAGAAAAACAGCTACCAGATTTTTAGAAGACATCTGAAGGCAGCCCTGTTTAGGGAGGCTTTTAATGTTTAATAGATTATTTTATTTCATTTTTCTGTTGGAAGCCGCCCAGAGTGGCTGGGGAAACCCAGCCAGATGGGCGGGGTATAAATAAATTGTTGTTGTTGTTGTTGTTGTTGTTGTTGTTATTACTGTTTTACCCAACCAAGGTGTTTTTTCAGTGAAAGCTACCCATTACTGCCAGCATGTCTATAATTCTACTAAGGTCATAAGTCTATAAAAACAATTTAGTTTAGTTCCTCAATATGGTACCAACCACCCCATTTTAAATTGGAATTGTGCTGACGACAGATGAAAGTAGAATATTGTTTTCCGCTAGCAATGTTTTCTCAATAAAGAGATGTTTAATCGCTCGTAAGTGTTGGAAAGCAGGCTAAGTGAGGAACATTTTGCTGTATTAAATGCAGAAGACAGTTCAATTTTATCCATAAGTGAAATATAAAGAATAAGATTTTTCCATCACATTCTTTACAGCGTTTACACTTTTCATTCTGCATTCTTTTCAGTGAAGCTCCACAAAATTATTGCCCTCTGGGGCAAAAGGCATACAACACTTGAATACAGTGGTACCTCAGGTTAAGAACTTAATTCGTTCTGGAGGTCTGTTCTTAACCTGAAACTGTTCTTAACCTGAGGTACCACTTTAGCTAATGGGGCCTCCTGCCGCCACCACGCGATTTCTGTTCTCATCCTGAAGCAAAGTTCTTAACCCGAGGTACTATTTCTGGGTTAGCAGAGTCTGTAACCTGAAGCGTCTGTAACCCGAGGTACCACTGTATTAGATTTTTAAAAATTATCTATTATTGACTTTTTTTTTTAAAAAAAAAACACAATTAAGGCTGTGATCGTTTGGATGCTGACCTGGGAGTAATTTAACAGATTGAGAGCTACTTCTGAGTAGGTATGTATAGGATTACATTGTATTGTGGTGTCCCCCCCGGTGAAAGCTACTCATTTTCAACGGCCAACATGGCTCGTCATTTTATTAGACTCATAGACTGACAAAAAAGGGGCTACCTTATTTTTTTTCACTCCAGATAGTAACACTAAGGGATTCTGCACCATTAATGTCAGTAGATGGGCGAATCTGGGCAGGAGTAGTTTCTCAAATCCCTTCAGCCCTGTGGCGTGACAAACTCCACTTGCAGAAATCCCTCTCCTGCACGGCTACTAATGATACAACTGCTCTGCGCTCTCTCTCATGTTGTACCTCATGAAAATTGCATGGGGGAGAATATACTCCATTTAAATTGAAACAGCTTTGGATAAAAGAAGAGAATAGAACACTCAAATCATGTAGGAGTTTTTTTTTTTTTTTTAGGGTAGCGTAGGGTGATATTGTTTCCTTCTAATCCAAAGAAGAAGGGATCTTTCATCTGTTATTAAAGTTGACTTGCTAAACAGGCAAGAACATAAGAAAATAGAGTTGAAAGGGACCACGATGGTCATCTAGTCCAGGCATCACCAAACTGTGGCCCTCCAGGTGTTTTGGCCTACAACTCCCATGATCCCTAGCTAACAGGACCAGTGGTCAGGGATGATGGGAATTGTAGTCCAAAACATCTGGAGGGCTGAAGTTTGGGGATGCCTGATCTAGTCCATCTAGATCTTTGGCCCAATGTGGGGACCCTGAGATTAAGTGTATCATGCTCTACTAACTGAGCTATCTCTCTGCTGCTCTCAAATATCAGGCCAATGGCCCATCTTACTCCCACATCCTGTTCCCACAGTGGCCAACCAGGGATGCTATGGCTGCAGTCCTACACCCACTTACCTAGGGATTTACTTCTAAGGAGGCATGCATAGGATTGTGCTGTAAGCGGGCTTTGGGCTCTTGCAGCAGATATTAAAATGCCAGCCACGTGGAAAGGGGCAGTGATGTTTGCTTGCTTGCTTGCTTGCTTGTTCCATGTGGCTTTTAAAATGGCTTTTTTAATCTCTCCAGGCGGCTTCTCTGCTTCTTACACAATCCAATCAGCTGTGCTGCACTTTGAATATGGTCTGCCTGGGAACAGTTAGCTGCTGCTCAGAAAAAGCGAGTGTTTGCTGGCTGCTCTGTTTGATTGAATGAACACAACTGCTGTAGAACAGCCCAGCTCTGTTCCCAGCTATGTTTTGTTGTTTACGAACTTGGTTCATACTTTTGCCATTAGCTTTTTCATGGGTCATGCATGCAACCATTTCCACTCCATCATCAAACAAGCATTCTGGGCTACGAACCGACCTTCTTGGATCTAGCTGGGTGTTCAGCTGCCTTTGCTAATTGCTGGAGAGGTAAGGGAGGGAAAAGCTGTACAATTCTAAAGCAATGCGCAGAGAGTTGAGCTGTTCCAAATTCCCTCCCTCTTTCACACAAACAGAAACAAAGATGTTACATCAAGACAGAGAGATTTCCCACACATCCCAGAGGAAAGGATTCCTCTCTCTGTAATTACTGAGTAGCACCCTTGCCGACAAAGGTCCATATAGTTAAAGCTATGGTTTCCCCAGTAGTGATGTATGGAAGTGAGAGCTGGACCATAAAGAAGGCTGATCACCGAAGAATTGATGCTTGTGAATTATGGTGGTGGAGGAGACTCTTGAGAGTCCCATGGACTGCAAGAAGATCAAACCTATCCATTCTGAAGGAAATCAGCCCTGAGTGCTCACTGGAAGGACAGATCCTGAAGCTGAGGCTCCAATACTTTGGCCACCTCATGAGACGAGAAGACTCCCTGGAAAAGACCCTGATGCTGGGAAAGATTGAGGGCACAAGGAGAAGGGGACAACAGAGGATGAGATGGTTGGACAGTGTTCTTGAAGCTACGAACATGAGTTTGACCAAACTGCGGGAGGCAGTGGAAGACAGGAGTGCTTGGCGTGCTCTGGTCCATGGGGTCACGAAGAGTCGGGCACGACTAAACGACTAAACAACAACAACCCTGGATTTGTATGGGAACTTGTGCCGTTTCAGTAATTATTCGACTCCAGCTCCTATCATTCCCAGGCATCAAGGTCAGGGATGATGAAAGTTATCATAAAGCAACATCTATAAGACTGCAAGTTCCCCATCTTTGATGTAAACAAGATGCAATGGGGTTGTTTCTGCTTAGGCATGCATAGGATTTCACTGTAAATCCCACCGAGTCAAACTTTACCTATTTATTGCAAGTAAATGTGTATAAGACTTCGACACCAGCCCGCAATAAGGCTTGTCTAGTGGAAAGTCAGAAGCTGCAGAAGTGACTGTAGAATTTGTCTATTCATCAGACAACTCTGTGTCTTTACCTGGCTCCATGAACAAAAGAAGCAGAACTGGAAAAAAGAGTAAAATTAATAAGTAATAAAAATGTCTTTGTTTTGCATACTGGGTTCAGTTTGCAGCACTTTGCCTTTCTTGACTCAGAATATGTGAGCACACTAAGCTCTGCATATAAACTATCCATTATACAGAAGAACAGTGCAGAAGATGCTGGACTCAAATGTGAATCGCAGAGAAACTGCAGGAAGTGCTCTTACTTGGAACATAAAAGGCAGCTGTTCTAGCTATTTAATGGCCCTTTTGCTGTGTCACCAGAAGATGCTGCGCCACAGCTACAGATGGAACTAATTGACCTGAACGACTCACAGATGTTGACAAACAAAAGAGAAAATATCCAGCGTATTGCCATTGTCTGAGCCAACAAAGCCGGGGGAACTTAACGAAGCACTGATTAAGATTTCCCTCTATTTTAAAATAAAATCCCCCAATCTGATGTTCTCCATCTTCAGTGTAATCCTGAGAAACATATTCTTATTTTGAAATGGCATTAAAAAAAGCCCTAATCCCCACCTCCAGAAGAAGAGGAGGAGTATGGATTTGATATCCCACTTTATCACTACCCTAAGAAGTTTCAAAGCAGCTCACAATCTCCTTTCCCTTCCTCCCCCACAACAAACACTCTGTGAGGTGAGTGGGGCTGAGAGACTTCAGAGAAGTGTGACTAGCCCAAGGTCACCCAACAGCTGCATATGGAGGAGTGGGGAAGCGAACCCGGTTCACCAGGTTACGAGTCCACTGCTCTTAACCACTACACCACATTGCACAGCAGGGCCTTACAGTAAAAGTACTTCGTATCACAGGGACGCGGGTGGCGCTGTGGGTTAAACCACAGAGCCTAGGGCTTGCCGATCAGAAGGACGGTGGTTCGAATCCCCGCAACGGGGTGAGCTCCCGTTGCTCGGTCCCAGCTCCTGCCAACCTAGCAGTTCGAAAGCACGTCAAAGTGCAAGTAGATAAATAGGTACCGCTACAGCGGGAAGGTAAACGGTGTTTCCATGTGCTGCTCTGGTTCGCCAGAAGCGGCTTTGTCATGCTGGCCACAAGCTGTACGCTGGCTCCCTTGGCCAATAACGCGAGATGAGTGCCACAACCCCAGAGTAGGTCACGACTGGACCTAATGGTCAGGGGTCCCTTTACCTTTACTTCGTATCACATACCCTCCAACATTTCTCTGATGAAAATAGGGACGTCCTAAGGAAAAGCAGGACATTCCGGGATCAAAGCAGAAACTGGAATGGCGTCTGCAAATCTGGGACTGTTCTTGTACTGGAAAATAGGGGCATTTGGAAAGTCTGATTTCAATTAATCCTGACAACAACTCTACAATATCTTCATGGTGTAGTGTCGGGGGGAGTTTCATTGACAGCGTGGTGGCTTACCTAATACTACCCAGTGAGTTCATCTTGTGAGGAATTCCTAAGACCACAAGATGAGCTCTGCTCCGACAGTGGTCACCCAGATGCCTGCAGGAAAGCTTGAAGCAGGACATGCGTACCAGAGCTCTCTCCCCTCCTGTAGCTTCCAGCAACTGGTTTGCAGAAACTTGACTGCCTCCATAGCCACCGATTTCCCATCTCTTGAGCTGTAATCCTATGCAGTGGTACCTTCGTTCTCAAACTTAATCTGTTCTGGAAATCTGTTCCAAAACCAAAGTGTTCCAAAACCAAGGCACGCTTTCCCATAGAAAGTAATGCAAAATGGATTAATCCATTCCAGACTTTTAAAAACAACCCCTAAAACAGCAATTTAACATGAATTTTGCTATCTAACGAGGCCATTGATCCATAAAATGAAAGCAATAATCAATGTACTGCAGTCACACAATAAATCAATCTGTAGCTGAACTGGGTTCCACACAGTCACAAAAACAAAAAAGAGCTGCAAAAAAAAACCAACACAAAATACTGTAAATAGCAAAAACTGACAGACCTCTGTGTAACGCTCAAATTGGAAGTGTGGCACTCAAAATGGAAGCGTAACACTCAAACTGGAGCACGTTCGGTTTCCAAAAAAAGTTTGCAAGCCAGAACACTTACTTCCAGGTTTGCAGTGTGTGGGTTCCAAGTTGTTTGAGTACCAAGGCGTTTACGAAAGTAGAGCAGCAGAGCATACCATCTGGAGAACCTCAGCTTTTGCTGCTACTTTTTAAACTTGAAGTACAGTACGTTGCTATAGTGCCTGATGCAAACTCAAAAGCCAGAGGGGAGCCAGAGCAGGATTTTCATATTTAGGAATTAGAACTTCACTGTCCCTGGCTAACAAAACCATAAATGTTTTGCTGTGCAAAAGTTTCACTGCGGTGTGTAAACAAGTGTTGGGAACTTGGCTTTGTTAGTGCAGCAGCACTCACTTTTTTCTTTTCTTTTCTTGGCTAAATGTGAAAATAGTTTTTCCAGGCCCCTTCATGGCTTTGTCAGCATCTGCCCCATCCTTTATAGTTAGTATAAAGCTGAGAGAGCTTATCAGCACAGCTCTTGCGGGGGAGTTCGTATTTTTTAAAGCAATTTGTGTGAAGGATTTGTCGTTTCCCTGTTGCTGCGGGGAAACTGGAGCTTGCTATCATGAAATTAACCTCCCCGCCTTCTCTCTTGTTTTTCTGGCTGCAGCAGTTTTCCGAATCGGAAGGGGGCACATCCAGTGTTCCTTGTCAGTAGGCTTTCCCTTGGATGGAGTGGTACCCGCAGGCCACCATCCATTTCATGCTGCTTTGTCCTCCAATTGGACTCACACCGGGCTAATTTCTCAGTAAGTACGTTTCAAGCAGCCCTTCACAATCGCCTGAATTGGAAGAGTAAATACAGTTTGTTTTCCCCCCAACATCACTCCATTGCCTTATTGATTGAGAGAATTTAGAGAGATGCAGTTGAGGTTTCTCTCTCTCTCTTTTCTGTATAGTAATTGAAATTGTTATCCTTGTTAAATGGATTGAGTGGGGTTGGGGGGGGGGAGAGAATGACTGTGATTTTTCAGGCTTGGATCTGAAGTTGGAGTAGCAAATCTATAGTTAGAAGGGGAGAGAGATTGAAATTAAAGCATCCCCTCTCTTTTTTGGAGATACTTCTGAGCAAGGACATTTTAGACACAATGGCATAGGAATGTCACAGTCGCAAAAATTGGGAGCCACATTCTGGTAGAGGCGGGGAAGCTAATTCTTCCAACAGGAGCTTTCTGGCATGGCTTCTGTCGTGTGCATTTAACAAGGTCTCCGTAAGTGGAGCTTTCCCCTCCCTGCATCATCTGCCAAATGTCTGCTTGTCTAAAGCGGGCTTCCCTGATATTTCTGAGCCTGGGGAGTCATTTGGAAAGCTGCAAGTCTGCTGTGAGCAGCACAAAATATCCATTTCTGAGAAGGAAAACTGGTAATTCTGAGAAGCAATACCCCATGAAAAGCAATTTACCTACCTGCAACAAAAAACAAACAGAACACAGACTAAAACAAAAACAAAAATACCCACCCCCCAACCAGGCAGCCCTTCTTTACCAAACCATCAAAATAAAAAGCAAAATCCCCCGCCCCCCAAAAAAACCTTATTTTAAAGAAATTGTGAGGGGAGTGGGCCTTGGGGGCTGCTAAGGAGAGTGCTTGGGGGAATCAGGGCACACCACATTGGGCACCCTAAGGCTAAATAGCACAGGAGCTTTGCCCCCCCCCCCAAAAGCAAAAAGCTGGCAACTCTAACTATAGGCTGTGGCAGCCTGCTGATAGGTTGTGCCAGCAGTCTCCTCCTGCTAAACGCCCTATCAGAGTTCAGCTGGTTGTCCCTCAGCTCCCGCCCCCACCCTCAACATGTCCTTGAAATCTATCCACTAAGCTTTTGTAAAGGTCAGAAGACAAATGGGGCCCTTCAGCATTTTGCAATTAGCGTGCTCTCTATTTGCATATGCTAATCGGGCTCTGCATAAGCCCAATTGGCCGAACAGATTAACATTTTGTTTCCTATTAGATAAGAGGCACTTCTCTAATAAAGCAAGCTGCGAGGTCTGTAGTAGCTGACATTTATAGAACTGTTTGGGTCAGTGCCAACCAGTAACATGAAGATTAAATAGCAGAACAGAATCCCACTAACACTGTTAAAATGGAAAGGAATAGCAGCCTTATATAAAGGTAAAGGGACCCCTGACCATTAGGTCCAGTCGTGACCGACTCTGGGGTTGCGCACTCATCTCGCATTATTGGCCGAGGGAGCCGACGTACAGCTTCCAGGTCATGTGGCCAGCATGACAAAGCTGCTTCTGGCAATCCAGAGCAGCACATGGAAACGCCGTTTACCTTCCCGCTGTAGCGGTTCCTATTTATCTACTTGCATTTTGACGTGCTTTCGAACTGCTAGGTTGGCAGGAGCTGGGACCAAGCAACGGGAGCTCACCCCGTCACAGGGATTCAAACCGCCGACCTTCTGATCAGCAAGCCCTAGGCTCAGTGGTTTAACCCACAGCGCCACCTGGGTCCCCAGCAGCCTTATATAGTGCCACCCTAACCTCCTTGCTTCTCATGCTTCACATCTCAACCTGCATTTGCCTATATTATATCTCTAATCTGAAAAAGAGATGTCTTGCCTTATTTTTGCTATACAGGGCAGGCTGCAGTCTCATTTTCTAAGGCTGTAGGACCAAGCAGCTGTCTTGTAATATACGGGTCTGGGCTTCTCTTGAGTGCTGTGTAGGACAGGGCAGGAAGGTGATGAACAGCAAAACGCTCCCCCCTCCCTTTGTGCGCATGAACCCGAGAAGCACTTGCATCTTTATCACAGTAATTTCCATTCCAGAGGCAGTGTGAAGGATAAATGGCAAAGTGCCAGGGGCAAAAATGAGGCTATCAGCAATTCCGCTTAGCCTAACAGAGCTGCTCAGACTGTAAGTTCTCCTCTTGGGTCAGCCAAGAGCTGTCCATTCTGGGCATCTACATCCTTACTCTTCTGTTAAATCTGGGAGTTCCCAGCTGTAGCAAGGGGATCGAACAAGAGGCCTGGACACTTGTTCTTTGTATCTACAGGCAATGCGCATGAGCCTAGGGCAGGTGGAATTGTACCTGTATGCTCGGTTAGAAATGGGCACACCAGTCAATTTCAGTTTCTAGCCTTCCAGGCTTGTTTCCACCACATTTCCACATCAGTTTCCGTGGGTGTATTTTTCAAAGGCCGAACAAGCATTTGCCAACATTTTATTGTTCGTTACTCCCAACATACAATTTTGTATGCAAATTTGCCTACTGTGCCCAAGCATTTACAAGCGATTTCTCCTAGCAAAATGCATTTTTAATGCTATTTTTCACTCTGCATTTTAATACAAACTTTTCCCTAATATGTATTAGCAGGCGACAATGTTTATCTCCTTCTTGAGAAAAGCTATAGCTGTTGAATCCCCACCCCCAGGCCAAGCTGCCCCCCCCCCCCCGACCACTTAGCAGATCCTATTCAAGCATGTGAGCGGATCAATCTGATTTGCTAATTAAATCTTCTGCTTCTGTGCTCACTCCCATTGCTTCCCAGGCAAATGCAGTATTGGCTGATGTGCATAAACAATAGCTTTTAGTGTTCCTGAATCATACCACTTGTTGCAGGTGTGTACATGTGCTGGGGAAGAGACATGTTTGCCTGAATGTTTCTCCCCTGAAAGAAAATCCCCACACAAAGAAAATTAGCATGTCAGGGAGTTTAGGTGAGAACTCTTCTCCCTGACCATTGTTTTCAATCTACATATGGTTACAGGCTTACACTTGGTTACATGATTAAAGGTAAAGGGACCCCTGACCATTAGGTCCAGTTGTGACCGACTCTGGGGTTGCGCGCTCATCTCGCATTATTGGCCGAGGGAGCCGGCGTATAGCTTCCAGGTCATGTGGCCAGCATGACAAAGCCGCTTCTGGCAAACCAGAGCAGCACATGGAAACGCCGTTTACCTTCCCGCTGTAGCGGTTCCTATTTATCTACTTGCACTTTGATGTGCTTTCGAACTGGTAGGTTGGCAGGAGCTGGGACCAAGCAACGGGAGCTCACCCCGTCGCAGGGATTCGAACCACCGACCTACTGATCAGCAAGCCCTAGACTCAGTGGTTTAACCACAGCGCCACCTGGGTCCCGGTTACATGATTACAGGCACATTTTCTTGGATTCATGTGACTGTGCGTGAAGAGTGTGCAATCTCTGTGCATTGATGAGAAAATAAAAATAAAAAAATCCTTCCAGTAGCATCTTAGCGACCAACTAAGTTTGTCATTGGTATGAGTTTTTGTGTGCACGCACACTTCTTCAGATACACTGAAACAGAATTCACCAGATCCCCACATATAGTGAGAAGGTGGGGAGGGGCACCACTCAAAGGGTGGTGGGAAACCGGACTGTTTATGGCTGCATTTGGTCTTACAGGAAGAATTTCTGACTGTTTACTACTGCAATTGGTTCCACAGGAAAAGCAAGGGGTGAGATGGCTAAAGATAGCTTTATCATGTATAATGAGATAAGAATCCAATGTCTTTATTTAGATCAGGTTTCTGTGTGGTTGTAAGTTTGGTGATAAATTGCAGTTCAGCAACTTCTCTTTCCAGTCTATTTCTGAAATTCTTTTGTAATAAGACAGCTACTTTGAGATCTTGTATAGAATGCCCTGGGAGATTGAAGTGTTCTCCTACTGGTTTCTCTGTCTTGTGATTCCTGATGTCAGATTTATGTCCATTTGGCGCTGTGGTTAAACCACTGAGCCTAGGGCTTGCTGATCAGAAGGTCGGTGGTTCGAATCCCTTTGACGGGGTGAGCTCCTGTTGCTTGGTCCCAGCTCCTGCCAACCTAGCAGTTCAAAAGCACGTCAAAATGCAAGTAGATAAATAGGAACCGCTACAGCGGGAAGGTAAACGGCGTTTCCGTGTGCTGCTCTGGTTTGCCAGAAGCGGCTTTGTCATGCTGGCCACATGACCTGGAAGCTATACGCTGGCTCCCTCGGCCAATAATGCGAGATGAGCGCGCAACCCCAGAGTCGGTCACGACTGGACCTAATGGTCAGGGGTCCCTTTACCTTTACCTTTATCCTTTGGCGTAGGGTTTGGCTTTTTTGTCCTATATAGAGAGCTGAAGGGCACTGTTGGCATTTGATGGCATACACAATGTTAGAAGATGAGGAATTAAATAGTCCTGAGATGGTATGTGCCATGCACACAAAAGCTCATACCAATGACAAACTTAGTTGGTCTCTAAGGTGCTACTGGAAGGAATTTTTTTATTTTGTTTTGACTACACCAGACCAACACGGCTACCTACCTGTAACTATGGCTGTTTGTGTATATTTTACACATATCTGAGTGCAGATATGTGTTTGCGCATAGTGCATACTTATTGGGTTCAATGAGAAGAAGTTCATGAACATGGTTTGGGGCTTTTTAAGACAAAATGCCATTTACTGTTGTACAGCCAATCAGAAGTCGTGAAAGCCCCATCGGACGTTCGGGTTCCAAAGTACATTCATAAACTGGAACACACACTTCTGGGTTTGTGGCGTTCGAGAGCCAAGGCATTTGGGATCCAAGGTACAACTGTATTTAATGAATAGATCTTAAGCTTGAATAACGTACTGTCATGTCACCACATCTAAGAAGAAGAAGAGTTTGGATTTGATATCCCACTTTATCACTACCCGAAGGAGTCTCAAAGCGGCTAACAATCTCCTTTCCCTTCCTCCCCCACAACAAACACTCTGTGAGGTGAGTGGGGCTGAGAGACTTCAGAGAAGTGTGACTAGCCCAAGGTCACCCAGCAGCTGCATGTGGAGGAGCGGGGAAGCGAACCCGGTTCACCAGGTTACGAGTCCACTGCTCTTAACCACAATACCACACTGGCTCTCTAACTCTATTTAATCTGCTCTGGGGCCTGTTCTTTCCTGATTTCGTTTGCTCTCCATTGGAATCAGAATTGTAGAGTTGGAAGGGACCACAAGAGTCATCTAGTCCAACCTACTCTTTCATCCAATGTGAGTTTGAAGCCACAACCCTGAGATAAAGAGCCTCATACTCTACCGATCCCAGCCAATAATGCCATGTTCCCTATTTTTCAGCCAGGTGGGTTGAGCAAATGCCTTTGTCTCCTGTGTGTAATTGTGATGCCAATCTACCACAAGAGCATGTCATAAATATGCTGTTTCTATGGGATAGTTATGAATAACTGTGTCTCCCAAGAGGGCTTTTCCTTTAAATCACTGGGTTTTTGAAAAATGCACACTTTCCCTGACCAGCCCTGATGTGTGTGGATATTTGTGGAGAAAATATACCCTGGGTCGAATAATAGAATGATGATGGTCTGGATGGGCAGCATCTTGTCAGCCAATTATCTGAACCAGGGTAATGTGTAGCAATGAGTGGCTCACAAGCATTGTTAAGTAACCTACTGTATAGTGCATATGGACCCGGTGCTGGAATTAAGCTTCACAAAGGGATGCTGTTGTCATAGTGAGAATTGGTTCCGTTGCTTTTCAGGATATGAACCGGTTTGCAATTATGTGACAGTCTTCTTCACCCCTCTCCTTTCAAGGTGCACAGCTATTATTTTTGACAATGTAAAAGTGAATTATGTAGGTGTATACAAATGTGAGAAGCAGGTACAGTCATACCTCGGTTTAAGTACGCTTCGGTTTGAGTACTTCCAGTTTAAGTACTCCGCGGACCCGTCTGGAACGGATTAATCCACTTTCCATTACTTTCAATGGGAAAGTTCACTTCAAGTTAAGTACGCTTCAGGTTAAGTACAGATTTCCAGAACCAATTGTGTCCTTAAACTGAGGTACCACTGTATTTGAAAAGGAGCATGCACACAGGTGCACTTGTCAGGAAGATGGGATTGGCTGTAGCTTCTTGAAATGTGCCTTTGTTACCATGAAATGGTCGCACTTAGCCATGTAAACACAACACTGCAGTTTGTGGGTTCTTGTTCTCCCTTTCCACATTCCTACCACCGCCGCTATTATTTTTGCGCTCTTTCCGCTAGTGACATTAAGGGCATGTCAGACATGTCACTGAATTATTGTTAATTGTTTTATTGAACCCTGATTAATGCCAAACTGCTTAGCAGCAATCAGACATGTGATCTCTAAGAACACAGGCAACAAGTAACAGACTTGGATGGTCAACTCTACTCCAGAAATAAGGACAGAGGAAACTGGGAAGGGGAGGGGGAACTGATAACAAAGAATCAAACTTTTTTTTTTCTCAAACAGATGTCTGAACATAGATGACATTAGAACTCTGCCATTATATTTGGACACAAGTGCCAGGAACTAGAGAAGCAAGTGGTGTTGGGAGAACTCTCATGGACTGAAATGGTCTACAGAGCAACTGTGCCAATACTGCACAGTAGCAATTTATTCCAGCACCTCTTTACTGAAAATAAACAACAAAACGTTAAATAAATCAACAATTGCTTATTGCTTAATATTTGGGATTATAGATTCTTTAGTTTATCAGTACCTTTCGGCCTTCCACTGTGCATTCCTTGTACATTTTCCATTACAGATACATTCTCTCCAAACCAATAAATTATATATATACATATATGAAAATTATATATAATTTTCACATATATATGAAAATTAATGGATACATTATAGGGTTTTTTGGGGAGGGGGGGGGAGAAGGTATAACCAAACATTTTTTTGACATTTATCTTAAAATAAAAGACTTCCTCTTTTCTTTCTCTTAAATGCCTAAATATAAATAATAAAGAACATTGTTATTTACAGTGATATAACTGATTTATAACTCATAAAGACAACAAAGACAATAAATGATTGTGGGGGAACATCCACGTATGTACAAGATGTATTTACAGAAAAAAAAAAGAATATATACTTAAAATGGTATGTGGCCATTTCATTGTCTACATTTCTCTGCAGCATTTCGTATATATGTTTGATTTGTTGGATATTGCCACGGCTGGTAGGAATTCAGCCAGTGCTGGAAAAGGGTGAGAACAGCCTTTGCTATGTCTCCAAGTGAAAGATGTGCACTTTTAGCCAGGCATCAAGTTAAGCTTTCTAAATGCTTAAGGTGCCACTCTTTAGCTGGATTAAGATGCAGGAGCCGAGGGAAAATATGGACATGGCGGCGGCTTTGGGATCAAGAAATAAGAGGTAAAGGAAACACGTAAGAGTAGACCCACTGAAACAAATGAACTTAGGCCAATTGATTTCAATGGGTATACTCCAATGTTGGACATCACCTATATTGTTGGTTGTGCATTAATGGCGGGGGTGAGATGGGATACAAAACAAGGATGCAGACGAATTATCAGTTGGCAGATATTTACTTGTGCGGAGGACTCTGATGCCCCATAGCAGCTGCAGAGCTGTGTCTGCCATGCTCTTTCTTACGAGATAGGGTACTATTTGCCACAGGGGGGCATGAACTACATTCAGAATAGGAGTTCTTTTATTTTGACTGCTGTTTCGTTCAGGACAAGTTTTTAGCAAACATTAAGTGGGAGACAGGAGACTATACACTTAATCAACACAGGGAAATGTTGCAAAGGTTGAACGCATTAGAACAGAGTGCCCTGAGAATTGATGTTGCTAATAATAATAATAATAATAATAATAATAATAATAATAATAGCAGCTTTTTTCTAGAGCTTGCTTTGATGGGTCAGAAATTCTTGCTCATAACCACAGCGGTTGTCTAAGTGTTTGATTTATTTCCTCATGTTTCTCTGTCATGGGTGCAGCATTGCTGCAAATGTGCAAATGTGCCGTTGCCGATTAATAACCCAGATGGAATGTTCCTGTCATCCAAAATAAACTCTTTTAACATAATACATTTAACAAGTAACGAGAGACCAAACTATTAACAAGAGACCAAAGTTCATGTATATATGAACGAACGGGAAGCTTTATGCTGATCAGAATGTTTTGTTACCCTCTCTTTGTGCCCTCTGTTCTTACACACTTCCTCTAGCATCTGCATGACTGTCACTGGTCACTGGCCAGTGGTCAGCGATGATTAGATTAGAAGTTCCATGACTCCTGGATGGTTGCAAGATCCCCATTCCTGTCTTAAGCCAGTCTGTATACAGTGGGACCTCGGTTTTCAAACATAATCTGTTCCGGAAGACCGTTCGACTTCCGAAACGTTCGAAAACCGAAAACTCGATGCAGAAGCCTCAATACAATAGGGGAACTCAAAACGGAAACCGCCTTGGAATTTTGCCTTCCTAGGCTTCTACGGAAGCATTTACTTCTGGGTTTTTGGCGTTCAGGTTACGAAATGTTCGTCAACAGATACGTTTGAAACCCGAGGTTCTGCTGTATTGTCTCAGGGTTGTAATGCTGAGATTTTTTTTAAAAGTCTAAAAGGCCTTAAAACCAGTTTTTCATTGAACTTAAGCTACTTCAAAAAATTGTGCCTAAATTTTAAACCACTAGAATCAGCTTAGCACTGCAGGCTTTTCTCTTTTTTTAGATTTCAATGGCTGTGGGCCCCTTAGCAAACACAACCTGGGAAAAAGCTGTTTTAAAACAGATTCTTTTGTACTGTTCCCATTTTGGAAATTTATGTTCCCATTTTGGAAATTTATGACCTCATGTGCTTCAGAGAACAGAACAGAGAGAGGCTACTACATTTCAGAGGACTATTGTTAACGTACAGCACATTCCAGGTATTTTTTAAGCAAAGGTATGTGGTGATACATAGGTAACCCATTTTTACTTAGGTGCATGGAAGTATTACCAATCCCCTTGTCGTCTAACCACTTAAAATCAGATGTAGTACTTTGTACACAAGACTGTCTTCAGAAGAAAGACACCTAATTCTCTGCAGCCTTTCTGTGATTCGGTTATAAACATCCGCTTCACAAATATTTTACTCATCCATAGGTGTTTGCTCTCATTAACTAACTGATCGTTCCAAAATGCAAAATAATAGTAAATGAAAGGGCCACCTTAAAATGCATAGATACTTCCCCCCCCCCCATTTTACCTACTGACTTTCTCACCTCTTTAGTCCATTCTTTTCAGAATTTATCTAGTAACTTTTAATTAATTATATTATTGCACAGCAACTAATGACAGATGCTTGAGCATAGCTGAGGGTATATTGTCAATATAGAAACAATGATAAAACTGGCGCATAAAAATGAGTCCTACTTTCTATATTGTAGTTGCAGATAGAATGAACAACAAAATGCATTTGCTCTGACATTTCAAATTGATAATTCCTCTACCATGGCATTCAAATCCATGGTAGTGCATACAGACCTTGGAAATGCTGACCTCATCTGTAGCAAAGAACTTTTTGTTTTATTTTACATCAATAAAATGTCAGCATAAGTGATGCAATAACCGTTCTGAATGCTTGCTACTTTTGGTGGAACTCTTTAACTTTTATCACCTTGCCAGGGGAAAGTCACATTTAGCTTTTACTTTAAAATATCCTTTGGTAATATATCACCAAATATATTTTTTATATCGTATATACTCACGATTTACCCTCCAAGATATTATTACAATACTGTACTGGGATAATATTAAGCCCTTAAACTCTTTCCCCACTTTTATGATTTTAACAGGCAGTTTCTAGTGGCGACTTGTCAGCTGCAGCGGGGTGCTAAATGGAGAAAAGTGACAGCTCCTTGCCTAGATACGAGCTTAACAGAGCAGTTTGAGATCCTGCAGCCCTTACCAACAATGACACTAGCTAGCAGAAAGGGACAAAGGAAATAAAAGTATGTGCTTTTTCTTCTTCGGTTTTTGGATGGGCTGATGTACCACATTCAGTTTTCACCTTGCAGTAGTCTGCACAACATATTTCGAGAAATCGTGATGCTCAGCGTTAAAGGGGATGGGCAGGTACACAAAACATCATGTAACTGGTAATATTTTCTGGACTTGCAGGTGTGCACTGCAGCACAGAATAATGGTAAAATTCTGTACAATCATGCACTAAGAGTTTTTCTGATTGCCCTGCCCTTTTCCCTGGGAAAATTCACTATTTAGTGCTGAATTGTCAATCACCGGAAAACCTGATGAGGTTTACTCCATTTCAGAGGTAAAGATTGGGTGGGGGTGGGAAGTGGCAAGACAAGCAAAAGTCTGCCATGAGTCCTAGGTTAGGAAGGGTGAATTTAGTTAGCATCAGAACTGACATGGGTGAAGAGCGAGGTCCAGTGATTTCCCTTTCTGTCATGTGTCAAAATGGAGCAAAACAAACACAGCTGAAAGGAAGACATGTACAACGAAGAAATCTATTGGGAATATTAATGGAAAGTTTGCAGCTTCTATTGATGCCTTTTTAACTGCAAAGTATTGTACTCATTCCAAACATTGTGGTTTGACATCAGCTGCTCTGTAAAGTGGATTAAAGCTGATCCGTTTTCAGTTTAAACACTCTTCTCTCAGATCCACACAGTAGCAGGGCCTAACTCTCACTAGAGCTCAAAACTGAAGTAGTAGCTCACCTTGATACATGTGAAACCTTAGTAAGTGGAATAAAGATGAATGCGCAAGGTATGCATTTCCAAGGCCAGTGGCAGAGTTTAGGTTTAATGTTGGGGATTGGTAAAGAATCATCTTGCTTCTGCCTTCTTACTGTTACACTGCATTGGCCAAATTAGTCACAAAAGTATAACTTTTATAGCCATGTAATGTTTTGAGCTGGCTTAGGAGACTGTGTAGGTTTTCTGGGTAACAGAGCAATGCTTTCTCTTGCCTTGAGAAAACAAGATTTTCACCAGTAAAGGAAGACAATACTGCTGAATCCCAGGGTGCCAGGAAGCTAATGCTAGAAAACATTCCCTTGTTAGGTTCTGAACTGGCAGCCAATACTCAGCAAAGCACTTAAACATGCACTTGAAGTTGGAAACTTCAAGCTTGTGTTCATGTAAATTACATTGCAGGAAACTTGTTTCAATGTGTGCCCCCCCCCCCGGTAATATAACTTAATCAACAGTTACAACATGGTTCTAAATAGCTTTATGCAGAAGTAAATCCTACTGATTAAGTTTCTCCTGGTACATAGGATTAGGACTGCAGCTTTAAGACTATGGTGCACTCAAGTTGCATGGGAGTTGCAAACATCTCAGCCTCATACATCAGTGTTAACTGAACTCAAAGGACTAGTTATGAACTGTGAACAGATTTGTTTTTCCTAACCCTCTCATGAGAGTCAATGTCAGCACAACCAATCTTATTTTTTCATTCATAAAAATGAATGAAAATACCACCTTCGGTCACAAGCCTGTGCTGCATAAACTGAGATGTATAAAGGCCAGGACTCTCATTCTGGCCCAAACTCAGGTCCAACAGGGGGCTGTTGGCTTGTAAAGTGAGAAGTTGAAATAACTCTATTCCTGGTGCCTAAGGACCAAACTAGGTGGGGTAACTATTTGTTTAAACCAGAGACTGCCTCACTCACACATTAAAATCAGGCCCACACTTTAAGGATACAATGGAGGAGAGGGCTACCTCCAGCATATCTCCATACAGCCTCCCCTACCCCCAGCTCTTTGATCCTCAGTTGAGCTCTAAGGAATAAGTTTGGCTAGGTGAAAAGTGATGTGGGGAGACGATCCCCTTTTGCACTCTCCTTTTCTCTAAACATAGGGTCTCGTGTAGCTCACCTTCTAGGTGACTGGGGCAAAAAAGTCATTAGATTAGTGGCATTATCTATCTAACAAAATGCATGCTTGACAAATGTACCATTTTTTTGCCTTACAGATACTTAGAAGAAAACCAATATAGATCAACATTTTCTTTCTGTTTAACTAAATGTTTAGCCTTTCCCCACCAGACCTCTCATTCTAGCTCATTTGGGTTTCATCTTGTATGTAAGTTGTATTGGCAATGGCAGTTTTGGGCTCAATCCAAATCTAACCCAAATTAAGCATGTTTAAGTCCCAATGATTGCAAAGGAAGAGATATCCCGCCCCCCTCCGGTAGAATAGACATTTGTTTTCCAGTTTGAACGTAAAAAAAAGTTACCTGTTTGAAGTGCACCACATTTCACTCCATGGTAGGGGTACAAATACAGGTTCAAAATGAATGTGGTTTTATCATTGGCATTTTAATTCCCCGCACTATGAGTCCCCCTTTTTCTGTTTGGTTACAAAAGCTGCTCTAATATTTTACCCAGGAACTTCAAGCAACTTACCTTGGGCACAATGCAAACAGGGTGTTCTCCTGCATAAACCACACCGAAATAAATAGGAGTTGGTCAAAAGGGCTATGACATAGATCCCATTTATTTCAAAGTTGATTGCACAGGAGGACTTCCCTGCTCCCGGATTATGACGCATTTACTTTTTCTGATCAAGCAAGCCTAAACTTGTGTTTCAAAGAAACACGATTACAAAAAAATTTTTATAGAGGTTCAGGGAGATTCTTGGTTAATTATATTAAACTTAAAGCCCACAGTATTTCTGTCAAATATTCAATATAGCTTTACGTCTTTTGTTATCTTTTGGTATTGGCCTGTCGTAAACAATGGCATAACGGTTGGATCTACCATTTTCTTCAAGGCTCCCAAAGCAAACCGTGGTCCTGTGAGAGAGCAGACAAAACCCAGCTCATACAAGGTAAGGATATAACCACCTCTTATAAAAGAAAGGCATGTGCTCTGTTCTTTAGGTAGCTATGCCAGTACAGAACGTTTTTGATCAGGGGCTACAGCAAGCAAACACAGGGACTGTTGCAATTCTTGCAGGTTGTACAGCCAGTCGCCACTAATGCAATGCACGAAGGAGAAAAAAAGGGGCCGGGTTGTGGGCAGAGGTTGTGGGGGAAGATAATAACCCAGAATGTTAGAGACTTCTGCGAAATACTGTGGAACAGCAATCACTTGTAACTTTTACAAAACTTGCTCTCAACATAACATAACAAAAAAGGCACCATTGATATCGTTCTCATTTTTGAAATACTGTAAAAAAATTGCTACATATGGCACATAACACTTTTTGTATATACATTATATATTTAATTTATAAAAGTTTTTTTTCCTGTTTTGTCATTTTTAATCCTAATAGCGGAACTGCTAAAATAAAATAAATTGTTTTTAATTTAAAGGTGGAGTACTTCAATATATAAAATAAAGTTTTACATGTGAATCTATGTGGGTTTTTTTTTTTTAAAGTGTTTCTTTCTCTCTCTCTCTCTTATACAGCGATGGGATCTTGGTTAGCTATCACACTGGACAATCTTGCTTGCAATTCTTCCTGTGTTGAGAACCGACTGTTTTGGGTAGTCCTGCTGTCAGCCAGTCGATATGCAGTAGCTGATTCCAGGTTGACTGTTATGGGGTTTTGTATGCTCAGAAAAGGTGTATCCTCCCCTATCCTTTCATCTTCTGTTTCACTCTCTGAGCTACTGTTCTCACAGCTTGTGTCGGTGTTCATTTCCAACCTATTGGAGATATGGCCATTGGGCTTTGTTCTTTTTGCCCTCCGACTGTTGACTAGTTTTTTGGGGGGCTCTTGCGTCGGTTCATACTCTTGTGTGGTTTCGTATTCCTCGTCCTCCACTATCCTCAGCGGACTTGGTGGCAGGCTGCCGCTTTCATGCGCGGGGTTATGGTGGTAAGAGGAGTTGAACTGTTGTATGTGATGCTCATATTTTTCCCGTAACCGGGGTGGTGTCACCAGAAGGAGAGGCCTCTCCTCTTCTATAAACGGGCTGACTGCCACAGAAGGGACAGACATTGTTAAACTGGAGACCTGTGGAGACATTTCTGAGGCAGGCGACTTTGGAGAACTTGGAGTATGGAAATCTACAGGTGACATGCGAGCTGGTGTTGTCATTGCAGATACGTACCTAAAGAAGTACAGATAAAATTGAGCTGGAGAAGAATTAAGTGAAAGAACAAAAACGTGACAGCATTAAGAAAAATAAATTTCTTGGAGGTTCCCAAGCCATTTGGATTCTGACGCACAGCCTGCCAAATTGCCACTACAGTGGATGCTCGGGTTGCGAACACTGCGGGTTGCAAACGTGCCTCCCACACGCGTCTCTGCAGGTCGCGATTTGGTGCTTCTGCGCATGTGCAAAGCGCGATTTAGTGCTTCTGCGCATGTGCCGAAACCCGGAAGTAACCCGTTCCGGTACTTCCGGGTTCGGCGCGGAGCACAACCCGAAAAGACACAACCTGAAGCAGCTATAACCCAAGGTATGACTGTAATACTGAATTAAATTAGTGGGGCTGCAGTGATACAACTTCTTCATTTTCTAAAATAAAATACTTGCATTCCTAAACTCCAAATCTGTACAACCAAATTGGCTTGAGACAAAACCGATTAGCAAGTATAATTAAATTTTATATATTAATGTTCCTCAGTTTCACAAGTTTTCATGAAAATTAATAGCAACCCCTTGATGAAATATAGATAAGATCTCCAGCGATATTCATTTCCATCGGATTCAGAGAAGAGAAAATTTAATCTTTAGCGCCGAAAGATTTCAAGGCTGGGAAGTGCAAATTGGTTGTCTGGATGTCAAAGGAATGACAAGGTTTTACACCAAGGATCTTCATCATGGTTCTCATTTACATATGAATTCGGAAGGATTCAAGGCTAAGTTTAAGAATAGAAGCACAATGGGAGCACTCTTCCCAGTTAATTAATCTACTGTAAGGCCCCTCAGCATTTCAGAAATCTCTATATGACCACATGCAAATAATACTGCAAAGGTTATTCAGAGGTGCGTGTCTCACATTTATATGATTTAGTTAGGTATCTATCATTACTATTGATTTATTTCCTCCATGTGTGTCTTCCATTTGCTGTGCCATGCTGGGTATGAGTCATGGGAGCATATTCCAGATACAGTGGTACCTCGCGCAACGAAAAACTCGCTAGACGAAAGCGCCTAGCGATTCTTTGTTGCCTCGCAAGACGAAGCTTTTTATGGCCGCGTCTCGCAAGACGATTCCCCCCCGTTTTTCTTTTTTTGCTGTCTGCCGTTTGTTTCTGCAAGACAAAATTTTTCGTAAGATGCCACGACCCGCGGAACGAATTATTTTCGTCTTGCGAGGTACCACTGTATCTGCTTTCCAGAAAGGAAGTTAATAGAGACCTCCTGGAGAAGAACCAAGTGGGCCCTACTCTGATAATAAATAGTCACATAAACAATAATTCAGTGATGCTTATTCTATATTCCGGATTTCTCTTAATAGGAATTGATGCACATTAAATATATGGTTGAATTGCGGCAATTTTGACTACGACATCAATTAGTGGCATCTTAAAGTGAGTGGAGTTTTCTTCTCAACTGAGGGAAGGGATCTTTTGCTCTTTGAAAGAGGTTGAGAATAAATCAACCGAAATTTCTTATTAAAATAAGGAGAAGGCTGTGTATTTCTGTTACAGTTTAAGCACACCTCTCTCACACACATGGTGCATCAAGCTGGAGGTTGGAAAAAGCAGACCAGACTTTCATAATTCCTAGTAGGAACCTTTTCCTGGTTATTCTGATCACCTGCTTTATTCACAGTCTACTTAGGCTGCATTTGCACTGAAGCTGCACTTTCCTCCAAAAGACATTGTGCCATGGGAGGGATCAACATCTTTGGCTAATAATTCAGAAGATCATAAAATCCCCTTATAAAGAAGTCTGCTCTCAACTTAGAATTTCTCTCTCCCCCTCCCCAACTCCCATCTATGAATGAGTTTTGAATTTGAGGTGAATAAACAAACATACAATCAAAAAAACCTAAGGATTTCTTGAAAGACTGAAAAAGCAGTTTTAAAAATGAACTCATTTATGCCTGCTTGTATCCCAGATAGTCACACCTTTCGAATTATTGGCTGTAGGTACCTCTCACTGTGTGGTGAATCGCGGTAGGAGTCGGGTGTCTCTCGGGCGTGCCTGAGAAAACTATTACATTCCCGTGGCCCTCCAATGCCATTGAGACGCCCTCGGGGGCCTGACGGACTTGCATGCCGGCTGTTCTCAACTGAGGAGCTCACAAGCACAGAATGGCTTTCAGAGATTATGCTTTCGGTCCGACCGTTGCTCCAACTAATAAAAAGCCGTTGGGAAGAAGGGAAGAGAATATTTTAAAATTTAACACTGGAAAGAGAAAACTAAGCAATGCATGATCCAGGAATGTGCATAGAGGTAAAGTTCTAATGCTGCTGAACAAGAAGATAATTTTTTTAAATAAAAAAACCTACTTATGTACATAAAATGGGGGGGGGGAAGTACCCTGAAACTTTCAGCCTTCAACTGACATAGTCTTCAAGATTTTACTGTTATACAAAGGAACAAATGGTACTGCTCTGTGTCAAGGAAAGCCAAATTATATGAACAAATAAGAAATTATATGCTCTGAATAAATCATGATGTTCACTAAAAGCATATTTACTTGGAATTTATTCGGAATATCAGTACACGCATGACCCCCACCATATTTAGCTTTTCACCAACGGTCTTGCACATCCTCATTAAAACCTAATTGTTGGATAAACAGCCCACAGATAAGAGGGGAAAGGGTTGCTGTGGGAGAGAGGGGGGATACTGTAGCTTACCTCTTATCAAATAAAACCACTGGAGAGGAATACACACATTTAAAAAACAGTAAATTAAACAAAATAAGAGCAAATGGTTTTTAAAATAGGCTACGGAGCTGAATAGCCTGGCTAGCGTCCACCAGATTTTTAAAATTTCTTTAAAGGCAAGATGAAGACACTTGGACGTGAGTGTGATCATCTAGCCTTGAGTGGTAAACTGTGGTAACACCTTACAGTATCTATACAGGGTTACGCAGAAGTAAAGTGCACAGGGCTTATTCCCAGGTAAGTGGGCTTTGCCATCATGCAAAGGAATAAATGGCCAGATCTTCGCAACCAGTGACCCACCAAGCTGAACTGCCTGCCCCCACCCATGTATGGAAGTGTCCAAGGGGATTTGGGGGCCACTAATAGTTTTCTGTAAGAAAACTGGGTTGTCAAGCACATGGCAAGAAGCTAAATATGGTTGGTGGGAAATGTTCAGTTCTGCGGGTCACACATCGGGCAGGAATTACGCTGCTCTACATTGCTCTCATTGGAAGCATCACTGAGAAGGTGATATCTGCATATCCTAATTTCGCACAACAACTTAATAGCAATTAATCTATTATTCAAAAGAAGAATTGTAACATCCCAGGAACAAAAAATTGATTTATCTTGTTACTTTGATTACCTTGTTACTCATATGATGTATTAGTCATTAACAATAATAGTGTGATCAAGGTGTGAGATTACTGCAGCACAGAGCTTTCCGAACTTTTCACATTGGTGACACACTTTTTAGACATGCATCATTTTGAGATACAGTAATTCAGTTTTACTAGCAAACCAGAGGTTAAACTAACCCCTTTCCAGCCCTGGGACGAGCGTAGGGAGCGTTTGTGTGAAACACCTACGCACTCCGGCCGACACGTTAACCTGTAACGACACACAGTTTGGAAAGCTCTTCTGCAACAGACATGGACTCTAAAATCATGGAAGGTTGATGCTTGCTTTAGGCCTTCCCCATAGCCAACAAAAGCTGCTTTTTAATATGGTTTAGACTAAGGAATATGTGAACATTTCAGCAACCGGTAAAAGTCTCTGTGATAAAAGATTTGTTGCAATCACAGGAAAGATCCATCATGGTTATAAGTTTATCAAGATGCACCTTTTCTTTTTAAAAAAACAAAAACCCTTTTTTTGCTTTGATAGAACAGAGAGAATGTAGGTTTTATTTCAGCCTCCTACCTGTGACTAGGTGTCTGGGTGACCGTCGTGGAATGGTGAGTCGTTGAGGTATAATGGCTTGTAGAAAATGATGTCTCTGTTTCTCTCTCAACAGCATGCTCACTGGATATTACATTTTTTGATACATATTGCTAAATAAAAGGGAGACATAACTCATATTTGTAAGCACAACTCATACATCATGGATGGGATTCACCCAATGTGTCCTTTAAATGGAAGGGCTTCTACTTGTGTAACTGGCCTTTCTCCCCTCCCTCTTGGCCCCCCCCACCAGTGGCTGGTTTGCGTGTCAGGTGAACCCTATGTACAAGATGGGGGGATCATTTGGTCTGCCAAGTTAATGTGCTTGAATATTCCCACTGAGACCTCAGGAGGTCTTTAATAAAGAATGGGGAAAGTTTATGATTTATTAGAAAAGCTATTGTAAACCATTACACACATTGGTAAAGGTGAAGGGACCCCTGACTATTAGGTCCAGTCATGACTGACTCTGGGGTTGCGGCGCTCATCTTGCATTATTGGCCGAGGGAGCCGGCATACAGCTTCCAGGTCATGTGGCCAGCATGACGAAGCCACTTCTAGCGAACCAGAGCAGCACACAGAAATGCCGTTTACCTTCCCGCCAGAGCGGTACCTATTTATCTACTTGCAATTTGACGTGCTTTTGAAATGCTAGGTTGGCAGGAGCTGGGACCGAGCAATGGGAGCTCACCCCATCGCGGGTATTTGAACTGCTGGCCTTCTGATCGGCAAGCCCTAGGCGTTTAACCCACAGCGCCACCCGCATCCACACACATTAGTAGGATTGACAGAAAACTTCTAGTAAAATTTTGAACTATGACAAAGGATTTATAAAAATAAGAGTTATGAAAGAGATGCAGAGGGGAAAATCATTACATTAAGATCCAAAATTGGGTGTGTGTGTGTGTGTGTCAAAAAGGATTATATATTTATGTATTTAATTTGTTTATGTAGAATAGAAATGCAAAATTAAAATTTATGAATACGCCAACTGAAACTCCATCTTACAAACTAGTCAATAAGAGTTTTGCTGCCAATTCCAGTGGACAAAGGATTTCACCTGTTCTGTGTGTTTAAACAATGCAGATATTTATCATATTACATCATTCCCTGAGAGAGCCAATTTGTAGACAAACTATGCCTGTTACTTAGGCACCACACAGGCAAACTATTTCTTCTGCCAATTGCTTTTTTGAGCCATTAGGAAAGAATATTCCAGAATTCAGACTCTATTGTTCCTATATAAGTCCCCAAATGATGGCCAAACTAAATATTTTGTAAAAATACAAGAAATTTATGCTGCCCCTAACACACTTCACAAAGAACTTAAGAACAGATTGCCTCCTCACCACTAAAATTCAGGGGACCAGCTTTTTTTTTTTTAAAGTTATGGGTGTAGAGAGAAAGTATTTGAAAAGGGAAGTCAAAATATATCCATAGCCCCTACTCAGAAGTCTACCCTTGGTTGGCCAGAGCGTTAGGAGAAAGCCAGTCCATATTCTGGCCTGATGTGCTGTTATCGGAGAAGGATGCTTTAGAAAAAACGAGGAGAAATCACCTTTGGTGTTGTAATTATAGAAAGCTAAACCTTTCTCCCTGACAAAGAGCCTTAGGATTACCCCCAAGGTCCCCATAAAATATTTGAGGGGGCTGAGCCAAAAGTTAATGGGCATTGTTATTCAAATGGTGTGCATGTGCCACATCTTGTGATCGATTATACGGGGTGGGGCTTACCTAGCCTCCCCCCATATTTTACTCAGGTTGGCACACCAGTTACATTGGAAAACGTTCAACACTCTTACAATTGCTTTTTTAGGCAGTCGTGGTAGAGTAACAAGTTATTTGGGGGGAGAGGGAAGCATGCTTATCATTTCTATCTGATAACTGATTAAATGGCTGTCAAGTAAAAAGTGGTGATGAAGTGATGAGCGACACTTCGCGGTGCCACTTGTGTAAAACTTACATTCACCAGCTGGACGTTTTCTGGCGGCGGGTGAGGATGGTGAGGCCCATTTGCCATATTGACTCTATGGTTGCGCTCAGATCGAAGGCCTTGCCGGAGGCGGTCGTGCAACTTTTTCCGCTGTTTCCTGCGTTTCAAATAAAGAACAGCTTTAATAGTCTAACGGACGAAGCTGTTCTGCTGTGCAACCATATCTGACCAGCACAATCCCATACATGGATTATCTGAACGACAAGAAACTGCAAGAGCTATAGGACGTGAAGGGTTCAGGACTTCCAGAACTCTGTCATGCTTATGAGGAGACAAGATTTATCGGAAAACCTTCCAAAATGAATTGCCATTCTGAAACTTTCACAGTCTGTTGCTCTTTTGAGATCAAAGGGGGGGGCAGCTATGGATTTTAATTCAAAAGCAAGACCCTATGACATATACATTATCTATTCACATTCACCCTTGTTTCTTCGTCTCTATCCAAAATGTGCACTTCATATGTTTTGGAAGGTGCTTGGCATAATGCACAAGGACTTTCTATGGAGTATGATCATGTTTCTCCCCTTGTCAGTGTGCCTATGACTTTAATAGGTGGGCTCTAGGAAACTCAGGTGGCAGATTGGGTCAGTGCATCTGGTTGTTAACCCACCCAGGGATCGGCAGGATTCCTGCACTGCGGGGAGTTGGGCTAGATGCCCCTCTGGGTCCCTTACAATCCAGTGAAAACAATGCTCTTATCCAGGCATCTCCAAACTTCGGCCCTCCAGATGTTTTGGACTACAATTCCCATCTTCCCTGACCACTGGTCCTGGTAGCTAGGGATCATGGGAGTTGAAGGCCAAAACATCTGGAGGGCCGCAGTTTGGGGATGCCTGCTCTTATCACTTATCTTTACAGGACAGCACCATTTGCAGCAGCTAGTTTGTTGCACAGGCTTTATTCTGAATTATTGTGCATCTTATCATTTTTCTGAAATAACCTGGTTAAACTGATTCCAGCCTACAATGCAATGCAATGCAATGCAATGTACAGCTGTGGACTTGTACTCACTTTAGCTGTGCAAGGAAAAGAAAAGAAAGTCTTTTTGCACACCAGTCATATATTTTAAAAATTTAAGCTGTTTAGAAATGCTTTTAAAGTAAATATCAATAAAGTAAAATCAAAAGGTTGTAATTCTTATGGTTTTAAGGCATGAACTCCATTCAGAAAGATGCAACTGTTTTTTTACTGAGTTTTTCCCCAAGCTCTGCTGTCACAGAAAATGCTGAATCACTCGCTGGCCTGTGGGGAGGAGGATTCTGCATCAATTGCAAATTCACCTGAGTCAAGGGATACAGCTGCAGCGAAGAAATCTGCTTTATGTTAGCACCAGAACAAATAATATTATAGTGTATATTTATATTGGTTTGACTCTGTGCACGAAGGTTAACGCTGACATTCCCTTGATTAAGAATAGGTATTCTCATAGCAGGAAATGACTGAATGATCCCTTACTAAAACCTTTACTAGCTGCAAGATAAGTGTATGCGTTTTTCTTACTTAAATTTCATTAAATAGGAAAGCGGTGGTGGCATTTCCAGTGGCAATGTTAATAAAGCGATAAGGTGACATCCCAGAACCCCGACTCTTCCAAAATGTTCCATCTGTACAGCAGTTAATTCAATGACGAGGCACTGATGCAAGGAACAGAATGCGCATTTAGTTTTTGCAATACTTTTTTCTTTTCTGTTTCCCTTTAGTGATTTGCTTTTGTGTTTCTTTTTGTTAGTGAGTGCCCTTCATGTGCAGAAAAAAAAATGGCCCATTTCCAGTACAGAGATGAAACAGAATTACCTACCCTCAGCAAGTAAACACAAGGATGGGCTGCTCTAAGAATAAGCAATTCTTATTCCTATATGCTTTAAATTCCTATATTTTTCTAAGAACGAAGTGCACCTCCACTTTCAGTTTGCAAAGAAGTGCGGCTCTGTCATCAGATTAGGAAACACTGCAATTAGATTACGACCCATTCTGCATGTAAAATTTAGCCAGCCCATGGCTTAGCATGAGCAAATGTGCAGGTTCCCAGAATGACGTTCACACCCCAGTGCTCTTCCCCTAGTCCAGCTGCTGCCATGCAATTTAGGCTGAGGGTTATGTTCAGACTGGTTATATGTATTTCAGAATGTCAAGAGCAGGCATCCCCAGACTTCGGCCCTCCAGATGTTTTGGACTACAAATCCCATCTTCCCCGACCACTGATCCTGTTAGCTAGGGATCATGGGAGTTGTAGGCCAAAACATCTGGAGGGCCGCAGTTTTGGGGGGGATGCCTGGTCAAGAGGCACAAAAATAGATCAGAGTTTAACTATGGGTCAGGTGTACAACACAGCTTTGAAGCCATTTTTGTTTGAAGTAATCAATCTTAAGTAATAAGACTTTTGTGGTTCAACTGAATATTTAAGTCTGGCAGTTCATGGGGTGGCAGATCAATTACCTATTGACATGCATTTTGACATTCATTATTAACATACTGAGCTAGTATAGTTTGGATGAGATTTTTGAATTTAAACCTGGTTCGGGAGTCATCCTACAGTAGGATTAAGAACTTTCTAACTTAATGAATTTTAATTCTGAAGCCCTTCAGAACAAATGGGACAAATGGGAAATTAGGCAGTTATCTCAGTGGGTCATGAGTTAGATTAATCTAAGAAAAATCTAAGGGATCATCTCCTTATGGACAAACAATCCCAGTAAACTACCTGCCTTGTTGGTAGTAGCAACTGCCCTGTGGAATGCCCTCCCATCAGACGTCAAGGAAATAAGGAAATAAACAACTATCTGACTTTCAGAAGACATCTGAAGGCAGCATTCTGCCCAGAGTGGCTCATTCAGATGGGTGGCATAATAATAATAATAATAATAATAATAATAATAATAATAATAATAATAACAATAACAATAATAGCAACAACAGTCTTCTGAGGGGTCATCTCCATAGGAATTTGTTTATACAATATATACAATATAGCACACTCTAGCTTCACTATAAGGCTGCAAATAAATTCTTGAGTTTATTTAGCTGCTTAACTTGCATCAACAGTTGCAAGGACATTTCTTAGCCTTTTGTTTTGACAGGGGCCCGATCCCTCAGTGATAAACACAAATATAGAAAGGAAGAGGAAAGTTTACTTGGTTTTGCAGTAGGCCACAACACACATGATTCCAACTACTAGGAGAGCAATGCAGATGCCAGTTATTGTCAACACTCTTTTCTGGTAGAGTTCCTCAGCTTCTAGAAAGGGGCAAAAAGGAGGTGGTTACAAAATGTACACTAGATAATAAAAGACCGAGCAACCAATGCCACAAACCGTTATTTTACAATCTCACACAGTGAAATCAATCTCACAATCACCATACAAAATTTAAGTGTAGAAATTAAGATCTAAATGCAATACTAGGGAATGGAGGAATATGAAGTTTAAAATAAATATAATTCAAATTAATTTGTACTTGTAGTTCAAAAATTCTGCTTTTAAACATAATTTTAATTAAAATTTACAAAACTATGAAAAGTAAAATGCACTGATAGAGCAACAATGCATGTAGTGTAGAAACAGGTTTTTTCTCCTTGCAAAGACAGCTGGATGAAGATAGCTTTACAGCAATCTCTCCCCCGAACCCAGCAATTTTCTCCCCACTTTCTTATTTGGCATTTTAAAACACACTGCTGCTTTTCCAGTATTGACTTAGATCACAGCAATCTTTACATGAGAAAAGTTACCATTGTCCTTTTGAGTTTGGCTTGCAATTTTGCCACCGGTGAAAATTGCACCGCTTTTAGAGGATTGCTAATGCTGTTTATTTGCTAACCCCAATTCTTTCCACTGGCCTCAGAGTGGCTGCTGCAATAGGCAGCAATGCATTGTATCACATAGATATTGCTGTGCTTACTCAAATGTCATAACTGTAGCAAAAGGAACAGTTGCGTGAAGATCTGTTCCACTGCAATGATCTCACTCAAATGGTATTTTATCACTATTAAGTAATTTTTAGGGCAAACAAAATGTTTGGTTTGGGAAAAACCCACCACATTCCATTGTCTGTCACCCTCGGCAAAACATCATTTTGTATGTTGAACAAAGGAAACCTTACAATTAGAACATTGATACTAACTGTACACTGGCCTCATGTAGCTAGTATGGGCCCGAACGTTTTGTTTCCTTTACTGTACTCCTTTTGTGGTTTATATGTTCAGTACAAAATTGTGAAACTGTTACATCATCCTGATAGAACAAAATTAATGTAACCAAGGTGTGAGGATCTAACAAGGAGTTGCACCCAACTCCCACTAGGTTCAGCCAGTCAGGAATGCTGTAGTCCAACAACCTCTGGAAAATCACAGGTTCCCTATCCCTGAATGAATGGAGCACTGCTGATAAACATGAATGCTTAATTTTTTTTGGGGGGGGGGAAATAACTTCGTTTTCTTTGGGAAATGAGGTTACCATCAATGGGACAGAATCTGAAAGTCTGCAACTTTTATGCTTAAGAGTCTGTTAGTGTTTGGCAATTTCCTGGTCTGCTGATCTTTGTATGTTTGCAGATAAGACATCTGCTAGGACTTGCTTTGCCTTAGTCTGTTCTCTCCAACTGATTTCTGGCACTAGCCTGTTAGGTCCCAAATTCTTCACCTCTGCCGTCACTGTTGCTCCCAAGAGCATAAATATTTGCTTAGACATTGACCCAGCATATAGTTTGATTACATCATAGTGGGCACTGACCAATTGGCAGCATGCGCTGATATGCTGTGGAGTATCAGTTTGGGAGGAAGGAACTTCCATGAAGTGCTGACTGTGCCTGGAAGAAATTTTGCTTTCCTTTCATGGCATTTTGGGAAATGTAGAGTTTGGCTTCTACATGTGCACTGGTGTTTTTGCATAGATAGTTTTGTTTTTCATGGCACATCTTTCTAAGTGATTTTTTTTCTCTGCCCATTTCTTTCGAGACAAATAGATTAAATGAAGATTTTTTTTTCTTGCACTTATCTTTTATCCTCAGGCTTTGCCTGTGTGGACTTTTATTTGTATCATAGATTAAACAACAGTTACCAAAATGTTTAATGGATAATTGAGATTTCTAGGCTCTCTAGCAAGACTGCTTCATTTTTTATTAGATTTGGTATTGCCCCTTTTGCTGTGATCTCTTACGTTCCTTAAAATGAATTAAATTCAATGGGATTTAGTCATTGAGGACTGCACAGAGGATCACGGGCATACTCTCTCTCCCTTCCCACAACCATAACCCCTCTGAAAATAGTTTTTCTAATTAAAAAAAAAAGCCATGAGAGCCATTACACACACTTTGTGGATATCGTCTAGTTTGTTTCTGAGAGATACTTCGAAGAAATAGTGCAGCTTGAAATTCACTATGAACAAAGACTGGATTTTTTTTTTTTTAAAAAACCCCTTTCATCTCTATGATACAATGCATCCTATTGTCGGAGGAGTTATTTCCTACAAGCCAATCCCAATGTAAACATCAGTTAACAGGCTTCTGGACATATTCAGACAAAAATTAATAGCACTACTTATTAAAAGAGGGAAGGAAGGGTCAGTTTTGTGAGAAAAGGAAAACTAGAACATTGAACTGATTATACAAATAAAAATCCAAGGAAAGGAAGTTAAGGTAGGGAAGCAATCACAAATATATGGGAGAGATGAAAAAGAGAGGAAGTGAAGGGAAAGAGAAAGTTAAAAGTTTGAGAAGTCAACTACAAGCCTGGCACAGCATGCTTGATAACTGGAAAAAAGAGTGAAGGAAAATGCTTGAAAATAAGATTGAAGCAGAGTTTGAAGGGATTTCACATACAGCATAACTCCTAACCTATGCTCACCTGTAAGCACTGATTGAGCAGCCAAGCACCTGGAGTCTTATAATGTTACAATACAACAAGAGACAGAAAGGTCATGCTAAATGCAATCCGGTTAATTAGTGCAGTTCAGAAAGGGTTAACATAGAATTCTGTTTGTAGTTATCAGTTATTAACTTGTGAAAATAGTGTTTTCTCCTCCCTCCTGCCCACGACAGACCAGGGTTACGGTTACACCAACGCCAGGGATACCATCGCCAATGGCATCACCTATGGCAATCTCTCCCTGCAATAATGTGTTGCATGATGCAGAACTGCCATGTGGCAAGTACTCCTAGATATTACTGCATGCAGAGGCTGTTTCATGGGGATGCTGGCTTTGGTGGCAATCCCATGTCCAGCTTAAGATATAACATGGCTGTGACTATGGAAAAGACTGGAAAACATTTGTAAAAACTTAAACCGTTTTGCTACTGTTTCAAGTCAGCCTCTGTCTTATTAAGAAGAAGTCTCTCAGGCTGTGTGGCATTCTCAAGGCATACAACATGCTACGTGTGGTGAACTGTGTATCTTCTTGTGATATTTTCTGGAAAGCTTTTATTATTACTTAAAAGCCAGTAATCTGAACAAATGTGTTACAAACGTCCTTCCTGGTGGATCTGCGCTCCCCTTCCTTGTCCTTTCACTTCCTCTTGCAATGTCCTCGACAATTTACAAGTTTATAACCATGCAGCTCATTCTCACACCTGCCCACTCTCTCTTGGTGCCAAAATGGAGGAAATGTTTTGCAAACCCTCCTAGGGTTGCCAGGCTCAACAGAGGACAGGACTGGTGTGCCTTTAATTGCCCTGCTCTCTTTTGAGTCTGGAAACCTTAAAGAGAAACCAGCAGACCCGTTGCTTGGAAATTAAACAAAGGGTCTGCTGGTTTCTCTTTAAGGTTTCCAGACTCAAAAGAGAGCAGGGGCGATTAAAGGCACAGAAGTCCTGTCCTCTATTGAGTCTGGCAACCCTAAACCCTCCATAAAACCATTCCCCCACTTTTTGAACCCTTTTAGAAAGAGTCACAAAATCACCAATCAGCTTTGCAAGGAGTGGGTGCCATGAGGAAGAACGCTTACTTGCCCCCATTCCAGCTGTACGTGTTACAGGTTGATTGTAGTAGACTTTGGATGGGGATGTAAATCTGAATATACATCACCCAGCTGATAATGAGGAACAGATGGACCTCATCTACATTCTGCTGCATCTGATTAGCGCTGTGCTGAAAACTCCTCCTGCAGCATTACTACTACTACTACTACACTGGGGTGGCCAGTGTAAGGCTTTTATTGTCCTTATCCTACTTTCAAAATCATCAAGCAGGTGCGTCCTTTCATGCTACAAATAATCTCTCCTGCGGTTTGCACGCTCCAGTAGTCTGGAATTCTCTTTAAGCGTTGGTGCTTCCAATACTACATTATGGGCTGGTGCTCAGAAACACAAGCAGTGCAGCACACACAACATGTATATTCATTATCACAGAGAACATTATCTTGTTTTAATGACATCAGGATCTGAGCCCACAGAGGGCCCCGACGTGGAGCAAGAAGAATGTCAAGTAGGCTGTTTGTGCACAGTCACCAAGCTGTTGGAAAAAACAGGGGACCCAAGGATAGCATACGTATCCTGCAAAAAGCCTTTTGGCAAAGCAATAGGCCACAGCAAGTCACGTGAAAAGGCTTCAAATTGAGGTCTCTGGTCTGTACTAAAACTGCTGCAGATGTTCCTTGCTTTAGGCCTGCTCCACTTTCCCTGTGCTTTGCCTCACATTGCCTGTGTTTTACCTGGTTTTGCTTCACATGCTAGGCATTGCCCACGCCTGCCAAATACATGGAAGAAGTTAAGTCCACAAGTGCTTCAATCTGCAATCCTCAAATCCTCTAGTAAAGCGTTCACTTCAGCAGGATTTGTGGTGGTAGAATGGTGCAAGCTTCAAAGTTTTTCCTAACAAAACAGCTTTCCTATGCCCTAAATAGGGGCACAGTAATCCTGCCATTCTACAGAATGGCCATTCTTTCTCGTTTTCCGAAAGGTTTTCCATCAACCAATGTGACAGATGGAAATGGCACAGCAGCAATACTAGATTGTAGCAAAAGCAAGTTAGCCAAGCACTCGAACAGGAAAAGTAAATTTCCAGTCTTTTATGGCGACCTCAAGAACAACCCACAGTTTATACGTGTTTATGTTAAGTGCAGATAGGGAGCTGGCAAAAACTGTTATAGCTGTATGATCCCTTCTAAAGCATAAGGAAGTTGGTTAGGAATTGAAAGGGGGGGGGAAATAAAAAGGTTTTCAATCTCTCAGGGTCTAAAATCTGCAAGCTAAAAGGAATGATTGGTCCATACCCATAAATTCAATCCCAAGATGCTCTGCCAATGCAGAAAGTTGACATAAAAAGAAAGAAAAAGGAAAAGAGTTTCAGAAAAGAGCAATTCACTGTGCTGAAAAAAACAAGTTACACATGGATATTATATCTATTTGGTGTTTGCACACGGAGACAGGACAAATGGCATGAGGTTAGTGTGGCAAGGTTCATGTAAGCTTTGGCAGGCTCTTGTGTCCATTTGTGAAATGATTGTTTACAGCAAATACACACTGGCATCCGTATATAATCTGGAAGAACATTGGTGAATACACCAGTATATGTGAACCCTTAAATATATTTCTGATATATTATGGTGATGGACTATTTGAACTGTTTGTTGTAACGCCTGGCTATTGTACCATCTGCCCATCACGTGGATCTAAAAACCATACCTGCCAAGTTCCGGACGTAAAGATCCGGGATCGGCAGTGCGCGCAGAAAATGGCGGCGGCAGCACCGGAAGTCGCTTCCGCGCATGACCGGAAACACGTAAAAGCGACTTCCGGAGCCGCCGCCGCCATTTTCTGATGCCCATAGAAGGGCAAACCGCAACCGGAAGTCGCGTCACGCAACTTCCGGTCATGCGCGGAAGCGACTTCCGGCGCCGGCGCCGCCATTTTCTGGTGCCCATAGAAGGGCAAAGCGGCACCAGAAAAATGGCCGCCGGGCCGAAGCTGATTTAAGGGACAATACCGGGATTTTAACCTAAACGGGAGACCGCCGGGAAACGGTAAGAAAAAAGGGGTTTTCCCGGCGGATACGGGATACTTGGCAGCTATGAAAAACATCTACCGTATATGTGAAATCTGTTAGTCTGTATGCCTGTAACTCATAGTGGGCATTTAAAATAGTGACTCTAGCAGGGCAACATCTTCCTGCTTATATTTCTATATTTCCTTCTTACACTGGGCTGTATCAAATTGACTTTCAGTCTATTACACAGAGTGATAATTTGAACACGGGGAGTTTACTAGTTAAAATAGAACCAAGTTACATTTTCACAGTGGGTACGTCTGAAAGGAAAGTGCCATCTTCCTTGTCCATTGCCTTGTGGAGCTAATTGGTTTCACATGCTGGTCAACTAGGTAGATTTATATTTTAAAGGCACAAATGTGAAAAACACTACTTTATCTTATCGTCTGGGGTGGAAGCCTCAGAAGAGGAATAAGGAACAGAGGAAACTGCCTGAATAGGAATAGAGTTGCTAGGATCTCATTTTAAAAACAGCATTCCTCATTGCAAAACATTATGGCACCAGAACATTTCGACTGTGCTGAAAATTACTGGCGATACAACTCATTTTCCCGTGTTCTTTACATTTTATTATAAACTGGAAATGTAAAGAACACGGGAAAATGAGTTGTATCCCCAGTAATTTTCAGCACAGTCGAAATGTTCTGGTGTTTGTGACAAGATTAGGCAGAGCAAATTTTGGAGTGGGAGTGAATTAGACAGAGCAAATTTTGGAGTGCTTAGGTCTATCACACTGGTACTCTGGCTAATCAATGAAGCAACACCTAAATAATAGTACCCATGGTGTTAGTTTATATGGATCCTTTGAAATTGTCTTTGACCAGTGCTTTTTTTCTGGGGGTATGCAGGGGTACGCATACCCCTAAACATTTTGTGAATCTAAGTTTGACCACACTGAGGGGCAGTATTTCAATATGAGTAGGAAAAGGAAAGTACCCCTAAACATTTTTTAAAAGAAAAAAAGCACTTCGACAGGCTGATACAGTCTGGAAGGCTAACAATAGTTACATGTGTGTGTAGCGTGCACAAGAGCATATTTTAATAAAACATATGGTTGCCCACATTACATTTAATCCTTATTTCCTGCACCAAAATTTTACTACTCTGCTTACCTCTGGATCCCCACTATACATCTTTAAAAACAACCACCTATTCTGTCCCTCTGTGTTTAAATAAGACCAACATTTATTTACCCTGTTTTAGAAACCTACGGTAAAAAATTATACATGGTAAGGGAGTGGGGGGGGCAGAGATCATTTGCCCTCCCAGCAATCAGTAACATTTTAAGGGTTAAACGAATCTGAATTCATAGATTTCCCCCTACAGAGCCAGTATTACATGCCTACATGAACACTACTAACAATATATATTAGTTGCATAGAAAGCTTGGTTGAGTCTTCAATAGAATTAGTGACATGCTCATGCATATATATTACTGCATTTACACTAGTTTGTAGGCAAGGTGGGCAGGCTGAATGGAAATTAATTCCAGTGAAAGTAACTCATTTCAGACAGCTTCTATTTGAAATAATTCAATGGGAGATCGGTACTTAAAGAAAATATATTCTGGCAGGTAAACCATGGCCAAAAAGCATGCAAACAAAACATGCACCGCTCATTCTGACTCCAGAATAATATGTGTAGCATTCCAATTTATATTTTATATTCATGGTAACATTCCCCTGATTTTAGAAAAGGAACCCAGACAGCCATGCTTTGTTATATATGTATTCTAATTTACTCTGCTCCTGTTCTCTTATATTTCATCATTTGTGATACATTAGCAACAAAACATTACTTTAAATACAGTGAACAAAATCCATCACCACGAGGGGTACAGCACCCAATGCATGCAAGGGTTGAATGTAGATTCAACTGAGCACTTTTTGCACGTTTCTGGCAGCACACACACAACTATCAGTTTCTGAAGTCAGCTGTGCCCATGTGGTGATGGCTCATTGTCCAACAGCTTTCAATCATGTTGACTGTGATAATAAGGATAATTATAATAAATGATGATGATAATAATAAAAATCCAGCTATGATTAAAACTAGGAAATACTGGTATAATAATAATAATAATTTATACCCCACCCATCTGGCTGGGTTTCCCCAGCCACTCTGGGCGGCTTCCAACAGAAATATTAAAATACACTAATTTCTTAAAGATTAAAAGCTTCCCTAAACAGGGCTGCCTTCAGATGTCCTCTAAAAGTCTGGTAGTTATTTTTCTTTTTGACATCTGGTAGGAGGGCGTTCCACAGGGCGGGTGCCACTGCTGAGAAGGCCCTCTGCCTGGTTCCCTGTAACTTGGCTTCTTGCAGCGAGGGAACCACCAGAAGGCCCTCGGCCCTGGACCTCAGTGTCCGTGCAGAGCGATGGAGGTGGAGACGCTCCTTCAGGTATACTGGACCGAGGCCGTTTAGGGCTTTAAAGGTCAGCACCAACACTTTGAATTGTGCTCGGAAACGTACTGGGAGCCAATGCAGGTCTTTCAAGACCGGTGTTATGTGGTCTCGGCGGCTGCTCCCAATCACCAGTCTAGCTGCTGCATTCTGGATTATACCATCTATGTACGTTCATATTTAACATAATAAAGTCTTAACTTTGAATGTCAAATGCAATATTTAAGACATTTGCAACAAAGTGCTGCCTCTTTTTGAAACACCCTATTTCATATACCAAAATTATGTAAATTTAAACCAAATAATGATCAACATGTTCATAGTTTTGCTGGCTCTCTGGCCATGGGTTTAGGATTCATGGCTAGCTACCGTGTTTCTCATATTATAAGACACGTCTTATATTTATTTTTTCCTCAAAAAAACACACTATGGCTTATTTTCAAGGGATGTCTTATTTTTTTCCTCCTCCTCCTGCCGTGGCCGGCATTGCTGCTGCGCTTATCACTATGTCTTATTTTCGGGGTATGGCTTATATTCCTTGAATGCTTAAAAATCCTGCTATGGCTTATTTTATGGGTATGCCTTAAAATATGAGAAACAGGGTAACACTGATGATGGAATTCTCTATGCCAACAAAATAAAAATTGCTATTCATATATTTTCAACCCAGTTGAAGATAGAACATCTAGCACATGAATGGCATCCATCTCTATTTAATATCCATATTTGAACTACATTAGGTTGAATAAAAATATAGAGAATATGGATTGGCCACATCAGTTAATACTGTTTCTGGGCTCTGCCCTTTGCAGTTTATAGTAACATAGCGCACTTTTTAGTTCTTGTTGTAAATTTGTTTCTAAATTATGCTTTAGTTGAGATTTCTGCATTGCAGGGGGTTGGGGTCTCTTCCAGCTCTAATATTCTATGGTTCTCCGATTGTTCAAACTTCTCAGAATTTGAGGGAGCTAAGAAGTAGGAGTAGGTGTGGCTTTGAAAATATCTTAAGACATTTCATAGCAGAGCATCTTAGAAACAAAAACCCAAAACGTAGCACTGTATATCCGTCAAAATGGGTCAGTGTTGACCACCATGTGTTTTATAGTGGGAGGATTTCACTATGAGATTCACTGTAACATACAAAAAGGAAATGTATGTTTGTATTAAAAGGTAAAGGTAAAGGGACCCCTGACCATTAGGTCCAGTCGGGACGACTCTGGGGTTGCGGAACTCATCTCGCTTTACTGGCCGAGGGAGCCGGCGTACAGCTTCCGGGTCATGTGGCCAGCATGACTAAGCCACTTCTGGCGAACCAGAGCAGCGCACGGAAACGCCGTTTACCTTCCTGCTGGAGTGGTACCTATTTATCTACTTGCACTTTGAGGTGCTTTCGAACTGCTAGGTGGGCAGGAGCTGGGACCGAGCAATGGGAGCTCACCCCGTCACGGGGATTCGAACCGCCGACCTTCTGATCAGCAAGCCCTAGGCTCTGGGGTTTAACCCACAGCGCCACCCGCGTCCCATATGTTTGTATTACAAAGCATTATCAATAAAGTTGTGTGGTGCATGCATTCTATGTAAATATAAAGGGTGGAATCCTATGTAGCATGAGCAAGTGACCCCTTCATGCAACAGGGGTTCTCCTTCATCTCCTCCCCCAAAGAGGCTGACCTGGACCCTTCATTACATATCTTTAGGCACCAGGCAAAAACTTTTCTCTGTAACCAGGCCTTTGGCTGATTAACACAGTGTTTCTCAACCAGTGTGCCTCCAGATGTTTTGGGACTACAACTCCCATCATTCCTGACCACTGGTCTTGCTAGCCAGGGATGATGGGAGCTGTAGTCCCAAAACATCTGGAGGCACACTGGTTGAGAAACACTGGATTAACATTTGATAGCCTTTTAAAATGTGTTTGTGGAAGAGGGATTATTTGGTTTGTTTTTGTTTTATCATTATGTATTTTGTGTTCTCATTTTGTATTTTTATGTTTTGAATCGCCCCTGTGGTCTTCAGATGAATGGCAGGAAAGCAATTTAACAAATTGATAAATTGCTCTGGAGAAGATTTTGAGGGATATGCAGGTGACGGGAGTAGAGTAAAGAGAAGACAAATCAGGGGTTCTGTTGGGCAAGAGGATTTCTGTTGCGCAAGTGAGTGGACATTGTTCATTGTTGTCCACAGTAACTGTGATCTGGAATTCAAAAGAAGTAATGGTCTACGTAAGTAGAACTATTTAGGTCTATATTTTAGGAGAGCAACACTCAAGTCAAAATCAATTATTTTAATGGCTAACACATAAAATGCAGCAAATGAATAAAATATTCAATCTTTTAATCTAATTAGGCAAACAACTCTATTTTAATATTATGTCTTCATATACTCTTGACCATCAAAATACTTTTTTTAAAAAAAAGCAATAGAAAATAAATTAGAAAATAGTTTCATATTATTTGGGGAATACAATTGTCAAGAAAACTTTTAAAGCACTATGACATAGAGTCTATAGAAATGAGCTTTTTAGTACTTAAGATAAACATCTGGCCAATGTGGAATCTAACTACCTCCATTCCCAACAGAAAACTTGAAATACGTGAGAGGCAATACTTAGGAGGGTTACTGTAGATTATTCATATACATTTTTGTTCATAGATGAGGAAGTTGGAACTGTATGTCCACACTGTATTAGTGCACGCTGTACACTAATGGAAATTAAACTGAACTAGCATACAGTATATTAGTTGGTTCCATCTTTTCTAGTTAGTTTTAGGGGGGAAAACTGTACAACTTAGCACAAACATAGGACACTCACTCCATGAGTGGATCCAGTATTTTATAAGAACATATAAAATTATATTTCTATTGACATTCAAGGGGTTTTCTCAGTCTCAGCTTTATATGAGGGTGTTTTTTTTAATCCTTGTTAGGATAAAAAATTGTCTGGCATCTAAGGCGGTACTTTAAATGCTTAGTGAGATTTTGAGGGACACTGCAGAGCTCTTGATATTTTCATACCTTTTTTGATACATTATTTGAAGCTAAACACCCTTTGAGAAAAAAGACTAGTGTGATATAAAATATCTTTATGTATCTCAGCTTACATGCTTTTTCACATGGTCATGGCTGATAAAATCGGACCACCTAAATTCACCTTTCAAAACGTGCTTGCTACATGGTTATTTTTTTGGATAACTACTATGGTTGAAATCTAATTTGCTCAAGCTAACTGGTTTCAGTGGGCTTAAGTTTGCCTAGCTCTGTGTTGGATTTGGCATATGGGTGTGGCTCCATTAGCGCAGTGCTACATTTTATTTATTATTTAGGCTTATTTCATATTGCAGCAGCTGAGTTCAACTGTTGAGGTACCATTACAATTTGCCTAATCTTGCCAACTCAAATCTAGTTGAATTCTTGAAATTTCTTGTGCCGTCACTTTTCCATGCAAACAAGGCAGAGGCAAATCTACACCAGAGTTTGTGTAATCCATTTGGTTAACAGATTAAAAAAAAAAATCTGAGGAAAGATGAAGCGATAAGAAAAGCAGCACCGACTGAGCATGCTCCTATTCAAGCAGAGACAGAAAGGAAGTGGACGTACTGTAGAAGCTTGCCATTACGTAGTTTTGACAGCGATCACCAGTAAATTCATTTGGGCACCTGAGAGTAAAAACAAAAACAAAAAGGTAGAGAAAACAGAGAAAAAGAGAAGAGGTGAATACACGCTAAGAGAGAAGCTTCTTTAGTGTGCACGGCCTGGACTTGGTGTGTTCATCTCCAGCAACCGATTCTGTTTATCGCTGCCATCAAAGCTCAAAAGTGAAGTGAACTGAGGTGAACATTCCAAATGAAAACATCACTTTTGTTATACACTTACAGCAAAAATGAGATCAGTCCACACCAGCAAGCTTTCTTTTTATGTCAAAGTTTCAGAACACATATAGGATAGCTTGCAGTTTTAATAATGGGGAAAAATTGCATTGAAGAGGGGAAAAAATATTGCACTGATTTATAATGTACATATGACAATGTACAGCCCAAGGCAGAAGAAAAAGAACCCAGTTCAAACTGAAGGATGAAAACACCAAGTGACACTGATTTTGACTGCTGCAGTTGGAGGAGAAAGCAGATTCCATATTATTTTACAACATACGTTCTGGGTTCTGGCTTCTCATGGGCACAACGTCAGTACATCTTTTCCCAGTGTATCCATGTAGGCACCTAAAGGGCAAAAGCGGGGTCAGCAATCGAAAAACAGCAAAACCCAGAAAAAAACAGAGAGAATGCTGCTCTGTTTCCTATGGAACATAAAAACTCCTCGCAAAGACATCTGGGGGAGAAAAAAACAATAATGGAAAAAGACAAAATATCCAAGTCTGTTTTATAGACACTCTATATCAGGCATAGGAAACCTTGGCTCTCCAGATGTTTTGGAACTACAACTCCCATGATCCCTGACCACTGGCCCTGTTAGCTAGGGATCATGGGAGTTGTAGTTCCAAAACATCTGGAGAGCCAAGGTTGTCTATGCCTGCTCTATATTCAAGTAGGTAGCCATCTTGGTCTGACGCAGTCTAAATAAATGAATGAATGAATGAAATTGTCCAGTAGCACCTTATAGACCAACTAAGTTTGTTCTGGGTATAAGTTTTTGTGTGCATGCATGAAAGGAGAAGAAAAAGTCTGCATGCACACGAAAGCTTATACCCAGAACAAACTTAGTTGGTCTCTAAGGTGCCACTGGACAATTTATTTATTTATTTTTATTTATTATAGATACTCTGATTGCATAGATTTAATTTGCAATTTTATTACAAAAAATCTACATCATGAAAAAAAGCACCATATATTCAGAATGGACCATCTCATCACTTGCTGATTAGTTAATTTATTATTAGATCACATTTCCTCTTTGCATTAGTTTCCAACAACAAATTCATAATCTTGACATTGCAATGTAAATGATAAACAACGACAAAAAAATTCTGTCAATTCATTTGAGTTCATTTTTTTAAAAAGTAAAGTAAGTTGAGGTTTATTTAAATGCCACGTTAAACAGGGGACATACTTAGAAGCACCTCTGTCATGTTTGGATTAAATCTCAGTTTGTTAGCTCACATTTAGCCTATCACAGCCTCCAGACACTGGTTATGGGTTTTCACTGCCTCTTCAGAATCTTAATGGAAAAGGAAGGCAGTGTCATCTACATACTGATGGCACCATACCCCAAGACCTACAGATAACCTCTCCCAGTGGTTTCATGTAGAAACTCCCTCTGGAACCTTTAAGTAACCAGAATGGGCATGTGTTAAGCACAAAGTCACCCTTAAACTTCCAAATCAGATGCAATGGTGTTATTTTTTTTCTTTTCTTTTGCTATTACTGCCATGGGGTAGACGCAAAGATAAGCACTAGCCAGTGTTTGGTTGGATTTATCATTTACATTCAGTACTATGTTGAACCCAAGACAGAAATAATGTCTTGGAAGAAGTACAGAAAAAGTCAAATGGATGTCTTGATTCAAACTATGAAAGAACCCCCTTCTGGACAGCCTCAGTGGGCCATTGGCCTGATCCAGCAAGCTTTTCTTATGTGCTTATCCGGTGCTTTTTTACTGGGGGGTACGCATACCCCTAAACATTTTGTGAATCTAAGTTTGGTCTCATTGAGAGGCAGTATTTCAATATGAGTAGGAAAATGAGAGTACCCCTAAACATTTTTTTTAAAGAAAAAAAGCACTGCTCTTATCTATAGTCATGCTGATGCTAATTAAACTCTCCTATGAGATTGAAAGCTTCCCACACAATTACGGTAGTGAAAAACCACTAACTCCCAACATGTTTCCAACATGTAAATAAGGTACGTATTGTGACCTTTCCATTCAATTACATTGTATAAATAAATGATAAAAAGAAAAGCTATCTTAACCTGTTGCAGCAAACAGACAAAATTTCATGTGGTACCATCAGATTTGTAGGCTTCTTGTTTATACGGTAGAACACGTGTCATATTTTGCAAAGGGCACGAAGCAACTTGCAGCATGAAACGCATAAAGAATCCTGAGTGGTGCAACAAACACTAACATAGTTGTAGTGTTGCAGGCGTTCATTGGCTGGAATTCAGTTCATCAGATACATCGTAAAGGTGCATAACTGGACTCTTGGTTATTTTTGCTGCAACAGGCTAATTTTATAATATAATGTTTATTGTGACATGAATACTACTTTACCAGATGCAAAAAGTGGACAGAAATGGTTTTAGATATAAAATATACATCCATAGAAACTTTGGAGACAAGTTCAAGTTCAACAACAACACAGAGGTTTTTCCATGTGCCTCCATATTTTGTAATGCATACAGTTGTTCTTTTATTATTAGCACTATTGCCAATTTATTGACACAAGTATATATGTAGCAAACACAGAAGTAATACTTAAAGGAAGAAATAGCAAGCAATTAAAATCAAATGTCAGTTTGCCGTTCATTCCAAGGGGGTTGTGCAACATTTGGTTAACTTTTCCACCTCACATACTACTCAAAAAGACCCGGCTGCTTCCCATGGTACGCTATAGGTCTGTCTCTGCAGCAACCAAAATAATTTATCCGTATCTGTTTCACTCTGACCCAATAGAAATTGTGATATCACATAGGAAACCCAAACCGTATTGTGCTATTGATATAATTGCTTCCATTAAATAAAAGATGTGTATTTAATAATCCATCAATTAACACACTCATTGAAATTTTAAATAATTTGCTTATATCTGAAGGGTTGCTTCTCAGATTGAGTGAGTGGGGGCCAGGGGCAAAATTGGATGAAGCAATGGATGCAAATTGCAACTCTGAAGCATTCACACAACCTTGACTGTAATCCATCCATCCATGAAGCATTATCAGAGTGCTAGGGAAGAGTCTAGCTAGGCAAGAAAACTCAGGGCGTGAAAAGGGCCCAGTGAAGGGTGTGGCTGGAGATGGGTTCTAAAGACCTGATAGAGTACTCTAGAGACTAAGGTTCCCTACCTCTGCTCTAGAGGATTCCCTGCCCTGGTCATTGAAGGGTCTCACCTACTTACTCAAAAAACTCGTCTCTTTCCTAGTAATCAATGCATGTTTAGAGGAGATGCTCACAAACCAACTGCTTCTACAATTCTGCCTGATATTTGTGTCAGCTTGTTTGATCTGCCTTCCCCCGCTTTTTGAAGACAAGCAGAAGCTGACCCTGCCTTCAGTCTTCCAGCAGTTCACCCATTATCCTCAGTCATTACAGAAATAACACTTGCAAGTGTCTTCAGCACCCTGAGGCATAATCAGTGTCCCCCCCCCCTGGGGGTACGCATACCTCTAAACGTTTTGTGAATCTAACGGGAGAGGAAACTATTAATTTTTTTAAAAGTTTTTTTAGTTTCTTCTCTAGCTCGGTGAATCGTCAGTTCTGTTGCTACCCCCGATGGCGGCCTCATTTCCTGTCACACAGTGTTTCCTGAGTCTCAGATGGAAGTGAGCATTTAATGTGTGAAGGAGTGTGGAATGTGGATGTGTGGTGTTTTACTGATGAAAGTTTTGCCTTGTTGAGGGACAGTATTTCAATATGAGTAGGAAGATGTTAGTGCCCACAATCTCATGCAAATATGGAAGTTACTGTAACCTGTCAGCTGTGTAATATGAGGTAATGCATGTTCTTTGTACTTTTGTCCATTTTCTGTATTTATTTTCCCCGATTTGAACTATAAAATGGTTATTTTCCAGAGTCAAAACGAGAGTACCCCTAAACATTTTTTTTAAAAAAAAGCACTGGACATAATTCATCTTGTCCTGGAGACCTGAACTAATTCCCAGTGTCTAGCTGTTCTCTAACCATCTCCTTCGCGATTCTAGGCTGCAAGTTTCTCCTTTTATCATTTGTTCTACTTTTCCTAGGTAGAAGAATTCCCACTGCAGGAAATGACTGAGACAAAATAGACATTCAAGTAGTTTTGCCATCTTCCTCAAGTTGCAGTCCTTCCATGCTCCTTTTCTTGCTCCAAACATAAGCAAGTTGGTTGTTGTTGTTTTCCATCCCCTGTAAGCCTTAGCTAATTATTCCTGACACTGCATTTAGACGTTCAGCCTACTCCACTGAGCTCATATTTGGCGATCTGTTCCTCTTGCTATTCTTCCACACATGCCTCCTTTAAGTCTCTTGTTGGAGAGCTCCTTGTGAGGAATCACAAGCTTCTTTAACTGCCTTCCATTTTCCCTTCTCAATGGAACAGTTTGTGATAGTGCCGTCCACAACTTACTTTTCAGAATCTCTCATCCCCTTTGAACTATTTCCTCATTCAAGTATTTCTAGCCCAACTTTTCTCTGAGCCTTTTGAATATTGGCTTTCCCAAAGTCCACGGCAGATGTCCACTTATGCTCATTTTTCACCTCCCTTCCCCTTATGAATTCCAAGGTGACATGGTCACTTTCCCTCAGAGTTTCCTCTGCTCTCAATTCATCAACCAGTTCTCCCCTGTTCATCAGGATTAAATCCAGAATTGCAGACACCCTTGTTACTCTTTCCACTTTCTGAAATATGAAGTTGTCGTCAGCAAGGCATGGCAAGACTCTATTGGATAGTTCATTCTTAGCAGAACTAGGCTGATATCAGATGTCAGGATGGTTGAAATACCCCGGTATTACTATGACTCTTCTCTGTGAAAGTTTTGTAACCTGTTTTAGGAAAGCATCGTCCATGTCTTCTGGTTGGCTGGACATAATACACTGACATAGCAATATCAGTTTTGTTCCTCAGTCCTCATATCTTTAATCAGATGCATTTGGCAGGGTTTTCAATCTCAGATTCACAGCTATCTTTACATATAATGCTAATCCAAATCCTCCCCTTTCTGAAGAGAAATCTATAATTTGACTGGGAAACCTGCCAATATCACTGCAGCGTTGTGACCTGGCAACATTAAGGGGACGGTGTGGCCAAGAGGTAGGAAGGAACAGCGGATGTGAATTTCATCTATTGATTTCAGCTAATGAGATAATACTTTGCTTGCAGACTTCCATTTTCTAAAGGTCATCTTTTAAGGAACATGATTAGATACATTTTAATTTTCTTCTAGGTATTGTTTATGTTGGTTTTGGGATGAACTTTAATTGTGTTTATTACAGGGACAGGAATACTATGTCTGATAAGAATTCATTATCAGTTAAACTGTTTTCGGTCAGCTCTGTTATTAAATGCTAATATGGATAGCCATAAAACGAAAAAGAAGATGCATTTCTTAAAGACTGCAAGGTGTTCCTGCTGACAAGTTTACTGGATAGTTCAGTTTGAAATGGAAGCAAAACAGATCTTGTATTTTACACTTCCTGGTTTATTAAGCATCATTTCAGTAGCAATTGCATTCAAAACCTTTTATGTAAGTGTCACTCCTGATACATCATTCCCAATAATGCACATGATTGTTGCCAAACCAACCCTGGGTCTAACAATAGATCTAAGGTTAATATTAGTAAATTGTTGAGATGACTCTGGGAACCAGACCATAATATAATGTGTTTTGGAGGTTAAATAAATGCAGTGACTCTGCTGTTCATTTGCGAAGTAAATTATCCATGTTGAACAATTTACCAGGTAACACAGAAAAATGTTTGTCAATAGATGCTGCAACTCTACTAAAGAAAAGTTTTGGTTTTTTTACCTGCACAAATATCGTGGATTTGGGAGATCTGTGACCATGAAGCACTCGCCTCCATTTACACAGAAGTCTTTCTTATTCACACCACACTTTGTGAGATGACTTGTCCCAGTGGTAGATGTAGATGTGGCTGGAATAAACACAGGGGGGATGTTAATACTGTTGCACACTTTATAGAACAGCAGCTGTCTTATTACAAAAGAATTTCAGAAGCAGACTTGAAAGAGAAGTTGCTGAATTACAACTTATCACTAAACTGAAAACTATGGAGACACCTGGTCTTAATAGAGATATTGGATTCCTGTCTCATTACATATGCTAATCATCTGCATACTGTCCCTTGCTTTCTCCTGTAGGACTAATTGCAGTCGTTAACAGTCATCAACAGAATTCCTTCCATTAGCACCTTAGAGACCAACTAATTTTGTTATTGGTATGAGCTTTCATGTGCATGCACACGAAAGCTCATACCAATGACAAACTTAGTTGGTCTCTAAGGTGCTAATGGAAGGAATCTTTTTATTTCGTTTCGACTACAGCAGACCAACATGGCTACCTACCTGTAACTAGTCATCAACAGGTTTACCATATCCATTGAGTCAATCACCTATCTCCTACTACCTTCCTGAGAAAAACCCCACCCCACCCTCCCACTATAGGGTCTGGTGACTTCTGTTTCAGTATATCTGAAGAAGTGTGCATGCACACGAAAGCTTCTACCAAGAACAAACTTAGTTGGTCTCTAAGGTGCTACTGGACAATTTTTTAAAAAGTTTTTTTATAGAACAGCGTCAAACTAGAATGACAGCACTTGCATTTTAGTGTTTGAAATATTACTGCAATAAACATTCAGCTTCTTGATTACAAAGAAAAACAACTATGACCCTGTCCAGAATATTTTTGGATACTCCTATGATCTCTACATCCTCACTTACACCCGCTGTACACGTTGCAATCATGTCACCTAGCCTGGGTTTAAATATAGAACTGAACCAGTCACAAAGAAAGAGGAAGTGGTGTGATCAGATTTTTCTCCCAACTAAGTTCACCTCCATGAGTTCTGCAGAAGGCGAAAATGATCACCTGTGTGTTTAAATGAATCCCCACCTCACTCTCTTGAGGAGAGTGGGGCAGCTCAGGCACAAAAACACACCCAGTGGCACATTGCATTAGTTTTAAAAGCCCCAAAGGAAAGCACTCCAGCTGGGAATGTTTAAAGAAAAGACGAACTATATCGTACTATAGTTCAGCTATAATATATACACAGCAATAAAATGGATTGATTTATTTTAAAAAAAAACAAATAACAGTGAAATTAAAGCAATTGGTAAACTTATGCTTTGCATGTAACAAAGTCACTGTACAAATTTGCAAATGTATATACTGTACAATGTAAAGCCAAAAAACAGAGTTCTATTACACATGAGCTGGGTCTACAATGATCTGTAAAACATCATTAAAAACAATGTTATAAAACGCTCAATGCATTTTCACTGCTGAAGGCTCACTGCTCTACAGCGCCCTCTGGTGTCACATTTTAATAACACATTTTAAATAATATAAACGGGTGTGGATGAGCCCATGGTATCTTGCATGTCTCCTTTCTTTGCAAAACAACAACAACAACAAAACACCCAACTATCCTGATCCTGGATCTAGCAGTGACCAGGGCATTAAATTGGAGACTATGCACTGGCTAAGGAACCAGCCTGAGAACTTGCTGGTGATCCACTGAACTATAGACTGCCAAGTAGGAACCAACTGAATCTGATGTCACAACCCCCTGGCACACAGAACCAGAATGAGGAGGCTCACAGTCCTCTTCCCCTTGGTTCAAGTGCCTCACCACCTCACCAGTTCAGCCCTGCAGGCCAAAAGGCCCTGAATATAGGAGAATTGTCCATTTTCAGGCTGACAGGTTGGCCCTTCAAGATATCCTAGTTTTGAAACAGGCCTCAGTTCATGGGAGCAAAGTGTTCACTAGGAGCTCTCCTTGGTGCTGCCTTGCTCCATTGGTTCTCATGCATAAGCAGAACAAGATATTAATAGCCTGGCAACCTCTTGGCCTCACATACATTTCACCGGTTGTAAAGGAAAACAATCAAATACAGAATTATGTTGGTGATCCTGCAAATAGGCTCATTGCAATTATTTTGCTATTGTCAGACACTACAGTGTGAAAAATACATCGCCAACACTCCAATGAAGAATTTAGTTGAGTCTGCAATCCTATGCACACTGCCCTGGAAGTTTGCTCCACTGAACATGTGCACTTCTGAGTAAATAGGAATAGCTTTGCTGCCATTGTATGAGACAATTTTATAGAGGGGCAAAGCAGGCAGAGAAGGCTGGTGAAGGAAAAGGAAGGAACAGAAGTGAAGATGGTTGTATTATTTTGAAATGGCTGAATATTTTGCTTGAGGCCTCTAATAATTTTTTATTTATAATGCTGTAAGAGGATCACCTGGGAAGGAAGCTAATAATACCATACCACCAATGCTATAACCATTAATTTTATAACTGACCTTCAAAGTGCTCACACATGTATGATCTTAACACTGGTACTTGTTCAGTGTTCTCTTAGCTAGGTGGGAGCTGCTTCATAATGAGGAAATTCCATGTAGCTTGGAGAATGTAAGCTTACGTGCCAATCCCATACAAAAGACTTGGGTGACCTGACTCGTTCCATGCAGCTGGGACACTGAAATGTCTTCCCAGGAAAGCAGCAGGAATTGTTCATAGATAGGTGGCCCCCACATGGCTAGGATAATGTCTAGATGGCACCCACCACATGAGAAATAACAGGTAGTAGGAGAGCCATTATTCACCATCTCAGCTCTCTGTCTCTCTCTCATATGTGAACTGCTAGTTGCTCTACTCCCAATTCCAAGGCGTCTGCCAATTCTCCAGATCGCTGGACTACTGATTTCCAAGGTTTAGCAATCTGGGGGCTGGCATGGTTTCTGCGTAGTTCTGCAGAATCGCTCAGCAAGCATATGGTTAAGCCTTTAGGAGGGAGAGGCTCCAGGAGGTCTTCCCTGACTCAAAGTCCTCTAAGGAACTCCACATCTTATCTTCAATATGTGGAAGAGATGTTGTTAAGTAACTCCAGGTTGGAAAGCAATTTCTCCTAATATAATCTTCTTTCTCCTTTTACTTAGACATCGGTTTAATAATCCACAGGCTGTGTTAAGAAGTCTGAGCATGTCAAAATATTTATTGCATATGCCTACCTAGAATCACATGTGAATTCCATTTCCCACTCCTCCCACTTTAACCCTCTAAAATGTTTCCTCCCGAAAGCAGACTACAGGTATTACTCTGGAGACGCCCTGCAGTTCAGAAAGTGAATGCATTAATTTGAAAAAGAAAAGCAATATTGTCTGCTTGAGCTCCTGCAGACAAAGCTTATTACTGCCACAAAGGCTAATGGAATGCTTTAAATTGAATTACAAGGATGGTTGTAGAGGAGTCAAGCCTAAAGCTATCTATAATTGCTGCGGCCTTCTTGCTTTGCACTTTTTCTCCCAGCAGCTGTGAGATCAGAACTGATCACCCTGGGAGTTTCAGAGTAACAATTAGCTCTTAGCTGATACAAACTTGTGGACAAATCTAGGCTGCAGACGAAACTGGTTTAACAGCCATTTCCTCTCTTTAGGGAATCCTGGGAACTGTGGTGCAAGCCAAGGGCCTCCATCAGAGAATTTTCAGCATCCCCACCAAAGTACAATTCCCACGATATATGGGAGAAGCCATGTTTGTTAAAGTGGTACAAAATCTATGCAAGTTTATAGTGTAAACCTGTGCTAAGTGGTTGCCTTGTTGTCTTCAGACTTAAATCCTCCACAGACATACACCTAAATTAATCTGCACCAACTCTGATACATTACCAAGTTCAATACTTCCTAACATGGCTAATAAAGCAGAAATCCTTCTATGTAACATCAATGCATCACCTCTATGCAATTCTTTTTTATTTTATTTTTACTAATGCCCCCTTAATGCTGATTCTTTTAACCTCATTAGTCTGACTTCAACTGCTAACACCCCCAAAACAGTATCCATAAAACAATACTGAGTGATAAAAACACATCCTTCTAAATTAGAACGAATAATTTCATTCCAAACAGGAATTGAGTAAATAGCACTGATCTTGACTTCAGTTCGATAGTCTTGGCTATTATATTCCATGAATCTATGCAAAGCAGTCATATTCACTCCAAAAGAAGAAAACTTAAGTTCTAAATATTTAGAAATACAGAATTACTAACTAGTTGTCTTAAGTGTCACAGGATGAAATGTCACAAGCAACAATTTTACTTTTACTCAGTTCTTTCTCTGTCTCTTTAGATTTTCAAAGTATAATATTTTAAGGCAGCCAGAAAATCCCAGAAGGATTTGTACTTTACCAAAAGGAAATAAAAAGAGCTCTCATCTCTGAGAATATTCATCTATTCTTCTAAATATTTCTTTACCTCTGCGTTTAACAGAGCACCTAACAATTCTCCGAATAAAACCAATTTAATAATTCATCATAATACATTCTCTGCAAAAAAAGGTGAATTTTTGCTTACCTGAAGCATTGTCGACCTTTTTGTGCCTTAACTTAGGGAAATACATTCTATATTCAATTATTTCTCTTAAAAAAAAACAAAAAAAAAACCGCACTGCACCGCAAGTCCCTTTTGAGTATCTTTTATACTGCCTTAATCGTCTTTGAAAAGTCCCATGTTCCCTAGGCTACTTGTGTGAACTCAAGTACAAGATCTACTTGTACGTATTTTAGTAGGATTTCTGCCGATATCAGGTGTAATTTCAAGTGGATACACGATCAGACCCATAAGGTACGATGTCATTGCTCAGTGAAAAGAAAATGTGCAAGTCTCAGAACTTATGGGTCATGAACAAGACTCCTTTGCTGAATTGTAAGTAGACAAGGGTGTCTCCTTTGGCAAAAAAAGAGATGACTGAAAGAAGAAAGAGCTCACTCTATCACATGTTTCAGTGAATAAGTACTGCTGTCACTGCTGTCAGCAAACGCCTCGCTGTAACTCACTCCACTTCAAGAGGTGCAGGCAGAGATGCAAGGAAGCAGTAAGAGGAGGAGAATAACATAATGAGAAATCACGACACCTTATTTCCATATGCTTACTTTCTCCACAACATCTCCCATTTATCAGCTTCCTAAATCACAGAATAAACCATTGTGCGACAGAATCCATATATAAAAGCCCTTCCGGCATCACCGGAGAGGGAGGTTGCAGGCAGTCACGGCCCTTTCATGTGCCGGGGGGATGGCTGCCATCCCTCCGGCTATAGGGCGGGTCCCGGACGCGTCACCCCCGGCGCGTCCAATCCGGACGCTTCAGGGGCGTGGCTTGCGTCCTTAAATGCAAGCGCGCGGCCGGGGCCTGGTCTCTTTGGTTCCTGCCCCCAGCCGCTTCAGATCTTCTGTTTAGCAGCTGCCTCCTTCGCTCGCCTCCTTGCCTTCTGCTTGGAAGGTGAGGGCCAAAGGCACGCCCTCTACCGGTGACCCCAGGGTGAGTTCCTAGTGGATCCGCATTGCAGGTCTCACCCAACGGTGGTTAACCCTTCTCAGACTGCCAGCACAACGGGCTGGAGTCAGGTATAGTCAGTTAGATCCAATGCCTAATGCCAATACCTCTCTACAATCTGTAATCAATAAAGTTGTGGCCTTTTTATGCCCATTAACCTTATATCATTGTGTCCTGCGTTTTTATTCATTCGGGGAAGGTCGGGGTTTCGCCACACAATGGGCTTTCTGGAGAAACCAACATGCAATGGATTGGGCTTCACTACTTTGATTCTTTCAAGAAGCGGTATTTAGAACCTTGAGAACTGCCAATTTTCTAGAAAATGGAAAAAAACACCAAGAAACAACTTTGAATCAGGTAACAACTTAGATGGGTGGGAGTCCACCTGTTAATTCCTTAGCATGAAAACAATAACCCCACTGCAAAGGGTTCCTCATCCACCATAGATGTTTCCAGCACAGAGATAATGGCACATTATTCTAGCTTCGTTAAGGAGCTTTGCGTGGGTACGAAGTACAGCTTATGCCTGTTGGTTATCTAGGACAGGTGTGGAGAACCTCAGAGCCAATGGCCAACTGCAGCCCTCCACTTCCTTCTAACTGTACCTTGAGATTCTCCCTAGACCACACACCCCTACTTCATATCCTTCTTGAGTATTTTTGCAAGGGTGTAATGTGTGCTTTCTGTGATCATGCTGCTTGGATGCCTAGATGGGAGAGGTGTGAATGTAGAAACTGTGGTAGTCTACAAAAGTAAAATTCACACCTGCTGTTCTGCCATGTTTACCTCTGGAAAAAAGATCAACCCCTATTTCTTATTCCGAAAGAAACTGATTGTTGAACTGGGATAATACAGGTGGCACTGTGGGTTAAACCACAGAGCCTAGTGCTTGCTGATCGGGTGGTCAGCGGTTCGAATCCCTGCGATGGGATGAGCTCCCATTGCTCGGTCCCAGCTCCTGCCAACCTAGCAGTTCAAAAGCATGTCAAAGTGCAAGTAGATAAATAGGTACCGCTACGGCGATTCCGTGTGCTGCTCTGGTTCGCCAGAAGCGGCTTTGTCATGCTGGCCACATGACCTCGAAGCTGTACGCCGGCTCCCTTGGCCAATAGAGCAAGATGAGCGCCGCAACCCCAGAGTCGGTCACTACTAGACCTAATGGTCAGGGGCCCCTTTACCTTTCAATACAGGTTTACAATACAGTTTTAGCATATGAACATTAGACGTCTCTTTTTAAAGATTCCATTCAACTCCTAAGGAAAACAGGAAATCACTGGGGCTGGAAGATAGACACCTCAGGAAAAAGCAAGGGTATGTAAACTTGTTGAAACAACTTCATGTGTCTTATTGCAGAACATGACTCAAAGTCAGGACTGATTTCCTTTCAAAGTTCAATCTGGAAAAAGGAAAGGAAATACAAAAGACAAACACTTTGTTTTAGTGTGCCAGATTGCCTTCTCACTGATAGACTTGAGACTGACCCATTTGGCAGCAGTGCTGGCTCTGCAAAGCATCTAAACCTGCAGAAGAGGCCGGCTAGGTTAATTTATGGTGTAGGCAGCACGACCAGAAACATTTGGGTTGTGTTGGCTTTTGAGATGAGAGGGGGCAGATAATGGAGCAGAGGCTGTTTTGAAAGGAAGTTGAGCAATGTTTAAGGTTGAATCCTGACAAGACAGAAGTACTGTTTTTGGGAGACAGAGGGCGGGTGGGTGTGGGTGACTCCCTGGTCCGGAATGGGGCAACTGTGCCCCTGAAGTACCAGGTGCCCAGCCTGGGAGTCATTTTGGACTCACAGCTGCCCATGGAGGCGCAGGTTAATTCTGTGTCCAGGGCAGCTGTCTATCAGCTCCATCTGCTATGCAGGCTGAGTCCCTACCTGCCCGCGGACTGTCTCGCCAGAGTGGTGCATGCTCTAGTTATCTCTCGCTTGGACTACTGCAATGCACTCTACGTGGTGCTACCTTTGAAGGTGACCCGGAAACTACAACTAATCCAGAATGTGGCAGCTAGACTGGTGACTGGGAGCGGCCGCCAAGACCACATAACACCGGTCTTGAAAGATCTGCATTGGCTTCCAGTACGTTTCCAAGCACAATTCAAAGTGTTGGTGCTGACCTTTAAAGCCCTAAATGGCCTTGGTCCAGTATACCTGAAGGAGCATCTCCACCCCCATCATTCTGCCTGGACACTGAGGTCAAGCTCTGAAGGCCTACTGGTGGTTCCCTCAATGTGAGAAGTGAAGTTACAGGGAATCAGGCAGAGGGCCTTCTTGGTAGTGGCACCCACCCTGTGGAATGCCCTCCCATCAGATGTCAAAGAAATAAACAACAATCTGATGTTTAGAAGACATCTGAAGACAGCCCTGTTTAAGGGAGTTTTTAATGACTGGTGTTTTAATGTATTTTTAATCTTTTGTTGGAAGCCGCCCAGAGTGGCTGGGGAAACCCCGCCAGATGGCCAGGGTATAAATAAAATATTATTATTATTATTATTATTATTATTATTATTATTATTATTATTATTATTATGTACCAAAGACACAGTTTATTTGGGAATTCATTCACCTCCACCAAATGTGAACAGCAAGCAAAATGGAAAAAGTGGTGCTTCACTTTACTGGATAGCACCCACATCTGTATCACTATTATGCTACTACTATTCCTTCCAGCAAGCTTACAATCTGTTTGATATGGTATAAAAAGAAAAAGGGAAGAGGGAAGCAGATTCAGGCCTTCATTCTTAATGTTGCTCTGAAGTTAGTGTGGAAGAAGCAATTCTGAAATCTCAAATGTAATCTGAGGCATAGAACCATTCAAGAAATTTTAGTTATTTCTAGGCTTATATTTTAAACCTAGTTTGCCCCTGATCTTGATGCATGGTGACCTCTCACTGAACTCAGTGGGGCACTGGAGCCAAAGACTAAAATAATGCAATTTATTATTAATATTATTATTCTAAGAAATGTATGTCCTCATAACTTAAATACTCCTAAGGGCAGCTGAACACACGAAATAAATAAAACATACAATTTTATCAGTAAATATTTTACATATGAAAACAGAAATACCATCGTCATGATAAAAAAGGCAATCGTAAAGCTTTCCTCTAACACACTAATGTCTGGATTTTGTTTTTATGTTCGCTAAAATAAATGGCATTCACTAGCTTCAATAAGAGTATAATCAGGGTCTTTGGGGGGCAGCGAGCCCCACTGAACGCAATCCAACATGCTTGGTAGACTATTACAACTGCCACATCTATGTGGTTAAAACGTTTTAAGAGCCTATAAGCAGAAAGGTTTTTAATATATCCCAATATAAGGAAAACCAGACTACCCTTCTGCACAGCATAAATAAGTAAGCTCTGTGGAAAAAAAGGAATGCAAGATATGGTGGCAATTGCATATGCTAAGACAATAAAGATTTTTTAAAAAACCCTAAACAACAATGAAATTAATGCTTCTCACTCTCACTTACACTAACATCCTGATCTTTATAATTTTTGCCGGCTTATGTTCCTGTAATAGCATGGTTACGTCATTGTCATGCCAGTTTAAGGCCCTGATTTGTGATACTGCATTGCCGCTGAAATGCTGCTTCTGTTCCATTTTTAAGCATCCGTGAGCTGGCACCGCAAGGCAGTCTTATCTATCCTATGGATGTACATACCAAGCTTCAACCAGATGGTTCCCCAGTCAGTTTACAAGAAGACAGAATCAACAATAAAAAAATAAGTATAAAAACAGACCAAAACAAGACCAAGCAGGTCCCGAATCACTGAGAAAAGACCCACCTGACAATCTCCTGAAGGTGCCATGGCGAGGCCAAATATTGATTTTTCTGCCATCAGTGGCACAAAGTAGGTGTGATTGCAATTTGCTCTTACTTGTGTTTCTGCCAGCATGATATTTTCTGCCACTTGGATTCAAGCCATTTCCCTTATCTGCTTCAATGCCCCCAGCTCTCTAGCAAATTAGGAGCAAGACTCTGTGCACTGTGTGTGTGGGGGGGGCGGCACTTGCAAGTAATTGTGAAACAACTGGAATCATTTCTGTATTCTGCAGAGTAACTTGGGCTTTGAGAGAGTGACAGCCATGCTAGGTGGAAACAAGACCCCAAAGAATCTATCAGATTCCATCAACCTTCAGGGACAAAGCATTTTAACTACCCGGGAAGAGCGGAAGTAGCTGCAAGCCTAAGTCTCACCAGGAAATGGTCTGACCATGACAATGGGGTCTAGAAAGATTTTCATACTTCCATTTCAACAGAACTGCAATACTGAAAGAAGACTCTTAGTACTACAGTCGTACCTTGGGTTACGACCACCTCGGTTTGCGAGCAGTTCGGGTTACGAACTGCGCAAACCCGGAAGTGTTTTCGCCGCACGCGCGTGCGCAGAAGCGTCGCGCGCGCGATCGCGCGATCTGCGCATGCGCAAAGCGCGAAAATCACGCTTTGCGCATGTGCAAAATGGCGGCGCCCATTGCGTTCGGTTTACGAACTATTCGGGTTACGAACTGCGTTCCGGAACGGATCGCGTTCGTAACCCGAGGTATTACTGTACGGTACATACCATATTGGCCTGAATATAAGCCTCACTTCCCCCCAAATTCTGACTGTGAAAAGTTAAAGTGCAGCTTATATTCGCGACCTTTACAGGTTGCAGCCAGGAGCGTGGGTTAAACAGCACCAGGAGCATGGCAAAGTAGCGCCTGCCCCACGCATAGTCCACCGTCCTCTCCCCCAAGGCCAGAAAGGGAGAGAGCGAGGAATGGAGTGGCTTATATTTGAGAATTTTTCTCTTTCCCCCCCCCTCCAGGTTTAAAGGTGCAGCTTATATTTGAGTGTGGCTTATATTTGGGCCAATACAGTATAACAAATGAGAAGCAAGTGTACATTTATAAAATGATTGTTCAGAAAAGACCATGATCTTTTATTTATTTAAACCACACACACACACACACACACACACACACACACACACACACACACACTACTACTACTACTACATCATCATCATCATCATCAGACAAGACATCCTTTACTGATTCTGAACGGAATCAAATCTTATCTCTTGAGTCTTAAAAAGCCCCTAATTCTAACAAGGTCAAACACAGCAGAAAAGAGAAACATTTTTCTCTCCTAAAGCTGGACATGAATCATTTCACTTGGGTTAAAAAACAAAAACAATCATCTGCAGATTTTGTATCATGTTCTAAGAAATAAATATAGAAATCATTCTATTACTAAAATTATTTGATGGTCAGCTCTACCTAAAATAACAATTTACATCTTCAGAGAGAACAACAGTGTGATATAATAATTCTTTATATGCTGTATGTGATGGGTGGCAGCAACATAAGAGGGGAAAAGAAAATTGGAAGGATGATAAGCATACATTTATCTCTCCGTAAGAAGATAATATCTCTCCGTAAGAAGGAGCTTTTGCCCCTTCATGGATCAATGCCTTGTCGTGGCGAAGGGGCTTGAATAACTCAGAGAAGCTATGAGCTAGGCCATGCAGGGCCACCCAAGATGGACAGGTCATAGTGGAGAGTTTTGACTAAACGTGATCCACCTGGAGAAGGAACTGGCAAGCCACTCCAGTATCCCTGCCAAGAAAACTCCATGGACAAAGACAACAGGCATATAAAAGTTATGACGCTGGAAGATGAGCCCCTCAGGTCGGAAGGCGTCCAACATGCTACTGAGGAAGAGCGGAGGACAAGTACAAATAGATTCAGAGCTGATGAAGCGGCTGGGCCAAAGCCGAAAGGACGCTCAGTTGCGGATATGCCTGGAAGCGAAAGGAAAGTCCGATGCTGTAAAGAAAAATATTGCATAGGAACCTGGAATGTAAGAACCATGAATAGAGGTAAGCTGGATGTGGTCAAAAATGAGATGACAAGAATAAATATCGACATCCTGGGCATCAGTGAACTAAAATGGAAGGGAATGGGTGAATTCAGTTCGGGTGACTATCATATCTACTACTGTGGGCAAGAATCCTGTAGAAGAAATGGAGTGGCCCTCATAGTCAACAAAAGAGTGGCAAAAGCTGTAATAGGATGCAATCTCAAAAATGACAGAATGATCTCGATACGAATCCAAGGCAGACCTTTTAACATCACAGTAATCCAAGTTTATGCACCAACTACTGGTGCTGAAGAAAGTGAAATTGACCAATTCTATGAAGACCTACAACACCTTCTAGAAATGACACCAAAGAAGGATGTTCTTCTCATTACAGGGGATTGGAATGCTAAAGTAGGGAATCAAGAGATAAAAGGAACAACTGGCAAGTTTGGCCTTGGAGTTCAAAATGAAGCAGGGCAAAGGCTAATAGAGTTCTGTCAAGAGAACAAGCTGGTCATCACAAACACTCTCTTCCAACAACACAAGAGACGACTCTACACATGGATATCACCAAATGGGCAGCATCGAAATCAGATTGATTATATTCTCTGCAGCCAAAGATGGAGAAGCTCTATACAGTCAGCAAAAACAAGACCTGGAGCTGACTGTAACTCAGATCATCAGCTTCTTATAGCAAAATTCCAGCTTAAACTGAAGAAAGTAGGAAAAACCACTGGGCCAGTAAGATACAATCTGAATCAAATCCCTTATGAATACACAGTGGAAGTGAGGAACAGGTTTAAGGATTTAGATTTGGTGGACAGAGTGCCTGAAGAACTATGGATGGAGGCTCGTAACATTATACAGGAGGCAGCAACGAAAACCATCCCAAGGAAAAGGAAATGCAAGAAGGCAAAATGGCTGTCCAACGAGGCCTTACGAATAGCGGAGGAGAGGAGGCAAGCAAAATGCAAGGGAGATAGGGAAAGATACAGGAAACTGAATGCAGATTTCCAAAAAACAGCAAGGAGAGATAAGAGGGTCTTCTTAAATGAGCAATGCAAAGAAATAGAGGAAAACAATAGAATGGGGAAAACCAGAGATCTGTTCAAGAAAATTGGAGATATGAAAGGAACATTTCGTACAAAGATTACCATAATCAAGGACAAAAGTGGTAAGGACCTAACAGAAGCAGAAGACATCAAGAAGAGGTGGCAAGAATACACAGAGGAATTATACCAGAAAGATATGGAGATCTCGTACACCCCAGGTAGTGTGGTTGCTGACCTTGAGCCAGACATCTTGGAGAGTGAAGTCAAATGGGCCTTAGAAAGCACTGCTAATAACAAAGCCAGTGGAAGTGATGATATTCCAGCTGAACTATTTAAAATTTTAAAAGATGATGCTGTTAAGGTGCTACACCCAATATGCCAGCAAGTTTGGAAAACTCAGCAATGGCCAGAGGATTGGAGAAGATCAGTCTACATCCCAATTCCAAAGAAGGGCAGTGCCAAAGAATGCTCCAACTACCGCACAATTGCGCTCATTTCACACGCTAGCAAGGTTATGCTTAAAATTCTACAAGGCAGGCTTAGGCAGTATGTGGACCGAGAACTCCCAGAAGTGCAAGCTGGATTTCGAAAGGGCAGAGGAACCAGAGACCAAATAGCAAACATGCGCTGGATTATGGAGAAAGCTAGAGAGTTCCAGAAAAACGTCTACTTCTGCTTCATTGACTATGCAAAAGCCTTTGACTGTGTCGACCACAGCAAACTATGGCAAGTTCTTAAAGAAATGGGAGTGCCTGATCACCTCATCTGTCTCCTGAGAAATCTCTATGTGGAACAAGGAGCTACAGTTAGAACTGGATATGGAACAACTGATTGGTTCAAAATTGGGAAAGGAGTACGACAAGGTTGTATATTGTCTCCCTGCTTATTTAACTTATATGCAGAATTCATCATGCGAAAGGCTGGACTAGATGAATCCCAAGCAGGAATTAAGATTGCCGGAAGAAATATCAACAACCTCAGATATGCAGATGACACAACCTTGATGGCAGAAAGTGAGGAGGAATTAAAGAACCTTTTAATGAGGGTGAAAGAGGAGAGCGCAAAATATGGTCTGAAGCTCAACATCAAAAAAACCAAGATCATGGCCACTGGTCCCATCACCTCCTGGCAAATAGAAGGGGAAGAAATGGAGGCAGTGAGAGATTTTACTTTCTTGGGCTCCTTGATCACTGCAGATGGTGACAGCAGTCACGAAATTAAAAGACGCCTGCTTCTTGGGAGAAAAGCAATGACAAACCTAGACAGCATCTTAAAAAGCAGAGACATCACCTTGCCGACAAAGGTCCGTATAGTTAAAGCTATGGTTTTCCCAGTAGTGATGTATGGAAGTGAGAGCTGGACCATAAAGAAGGCTGATCGCCGAAGAATTGATGCTTTTGAATTATGGTGCTGGAGGAGACTCTTGAGAGTCCCATGGACTGCTAGAAGATCAAACCTATCAATTCTTAAGGAAATCAGCCCTGAGTGCTCCCTGGAAGGACAGATCGTGAAGCTGAGGCTCCAATACTTTGGCCACCTCATGAGAAGAGAAGAATCCTTGGAAAAGACCCTGATGTTGGGAAAGATTGAGGGCACTAGGAGAAGGGGACGACAGAGGACAAGATGGTTGGACAGTGTTCTCGAAGCTACGAACATGAGTTTGACCAAACTACGGGAGGCAGTGCAAGACAGGAGTGCCTGGCGTGCTATGGTCCATGGGGTCACGAAGAGTCGGACACGACTAAACGACTAAACAACAACAACAAAGAAGATAAATACAGTGGTACCTTGGTTTACGAACTTGAGAAGTCCCTTCTCAAACCAAAGCATTCTTAAACCAAGGCATGCTTTCCCATAGCAGCGGGGGGACTCAATTTACACTCCAGGAAGTGGAACATGTTCTGCTTCCAAGGCAAAGTTAATAAACCAAAACACCTACTTCCAGGTTTGCAGCGTTCTTAATCCAAGTTGTTCATAAACTAAGCTGTTCTTAAACCAAGGTACCACTGCACTCATATTTGGATAGATCATTCTGAGTGCTCTAACTCCAAAATGTTTTTTTTAACTGCCTAGAGCACACATATTTCTCAGCTTGCCATAAGACCCAAAACAGCATGAATTTAAGACAGTCAAAATTCATATTTGTTAGCAGAAGCCATAACTGAAGCAGAAATGCCCTGTCCAAAGGAATGGTTCCAGTGCTACTTACACTGGATATATAAAAATCTAAATGGGAAAACAGAAAAACAGATACCAAAGAGCTCTGGACACCAAACTTTGGGAAACTCAGCCTCAGAATATTGTACTAGAATACAGCCCCATTAATGCAAACAAAACCATTGCATATTCAGCGTCTTTTGTAATATCAATTAAAGGCCAAAATATGGTGCTGAATGCTTTTTTGCATTTAATATGCAGATTTAAAAAGTACAAATAGCACGGGGGGGGGGGCTCATATTCATAGGAACAGCAGCAGGTGTGGAGGAGGAATTTAACTCTTTACTCCCCTGCTCTGGTCCTGAGGAAGATAAGCTCTAGGAAGAAATTCCCCCCTTTGCTGCCTTGGTTTGGACCCCACTAGTTTGATTGGGTTTCTTCTTTTTCTTTATGGCATATATTTAGTAACACATTGCATTAAAACAGTAAGGCAAAAATGTCAGCAAGCTGTTCAACAGATAGGATAAGGAAAGAACACTTGGGAGAATCTGAGTTGTTGTACAAAAAACTGAAATGATAATTGTCAGGGGTTACACCAATAAATGCTGAATGAATGAATGAATGGACAGGGATAGATCCTGCTTTTTCTTAATATACTGTTGGCATCCATCTGTCAATGGAAGAGTGCGCCTTTGAGGGCCAGATCAAACCATTGGGAGAGTTACAGCGCCTGCTGTGGCTGTAGAAACCAATAGGCGAGAGACATGTTTTAATGCAGGGGGGACAGGTGAAGGTGTCTGGTTTTGGTGCTACAGGTGCTCCATGGCATTTCTTCTCTCTGCACTCCTCCCAGTGGGTTGTAATGACTATGTGTGTGTATAGTTCAATCTTAAAAGCAGTCACCTAAAAAGGAAATACAGATTCATCTAATTTCCTCATAGCATCTCTGCCCTATCACCCAAAGGGAAGAATTACTGGAGTCAGAAAGAGATTCCTCCTAGGAAAACTAAAAACTCTGACAATGCAGTTCCTAATCTGAGAATCACCCAGCAGTTCTCTGTGAGCTACTAATCATTTCAACAGTGAAATCAGATTTTCTGCATGGGCATGCTGCACATTGCAAACTCAAGAAGATGGACGGTCTCCCTCTTTTGAAAAAAAATGCACCCTTTTCATCTCAACCATCTTCCTCCAAATCTCATCACAGTTGCAGAATGGCATGATTGGGATTTTCCTTTCAGCCACATAAGGAACATTTACAATAAAATGTCACTGACACACTGAAGCTATTCATCAAATAGAATATTTTATATTTTAAAGCTACTTCTTTTCTCCTGCTTACTCTTACCCCCAAGCGTCTAACTGTAGGCAGAATTCTCTAGACTAGAGATCATGGAATAGTGAACATATATCGTTAACAGTCAGTGACACCACCTAGCTTTGTTGTTTAGTCGTGTCCGACTCTTCGTGACCCCATGGACCAGAGCATGCCAGGCACTCCTGTCTTCCACTGCCTCCCGCAGTATGGTCAGACTCATATTGGTCAGACCCTCAGCTAGCTATAGTATTAAGGAGGCTAGCAGTGGACAGTCTGGGGCAGGCTGACCTAATGGGGAAGCACTGCATTCTCCATAATGGATTAACCTCCCCTGTTGTGTGTGATGCTTTGAAATGTACAAAAAAAGAGAGAAAGAGATTCTTGTAACAGAAGAGTTACATTTAACAAACAGTGAATTCTTGGCTCTCTATTCTCTTTCTGTGGTTATCTTATTTCATCGACAGAAGTGATTCCATAGATATCTCTAGCAGAGACTAAATGATACTTTTCTGTTATTTAATATTTATAGAATGCATTTAGGTTGTCAAAAATAAGATTTATAATGAAATGCTAAAAAGTTCCCTCGCTGTAGTATTCCTAATGTAATGGTGCTGCAATAATAAATCTATATCCCTCCCTCCCTTACTTATTACTCACAGTAAACAAAATGAACAAGAATTCATTTAAATAATCTATTTAAATCTGTATTGGTCAATCATTGGCTACTCTGAGAATATTTATTTTACAAGGCAGATATAAAGCTTTGCCCTAAAGTATTAAAATCTAAGGCTGCTTACACATGACTGAAGTACAGTACTTGGTTTTTTCCCCTATGCAGTCCACACACTATCTAGATCAGGCACCCCCAAACTGCGGCCCTCCAGATGTTTTGGCCTACAACTCCCATGATCCCTAGCTAACAGGACAAGTAGTAAGGGATGATGGGAATTGTAGTCCAAAACATCTGGAGGGCCGAAGTTTGGGGGTGCCTGATCCAGATCTATTGCAGATTATTTGCTCCTGAAAGTACTTTTTGAGAAACTGGTTTCATTCCAAAAATAAAAGCTCATTGCAGATTGATTCCTTGCAGTGTGTCCATTTGAAAACAGATGTAGGCAGATCTGGCAATAGGGGAGAGTATATCCTCAACTGCCCAATAATGTTGCAGGTGAGTGTATACCAAGATGACAATCACTACTTCCTTCTTCATTCCCCTGGGGCATATTTAGGGAGTAGGAAGAAGTGTGGATAATCTAATCAAGGGGATGATTTTCAAGGATGGTAGGATCTAGAATTAATCTACAATGGTACCTCGACATCCGAACGATTCGACTTCCGAAGGTTTCGACTTCCGAAGTCGACAACCCCGGAAGTCTTTTTGCCATGTGCGTCCCGTGTGCACATTCTGCGCCTGCGCAAAGCGGCTCGCACAGTCGGCGCATGCGCAGAAGCGCAAAATCGCGCTTCGCGCATGCGCAGAAGCGGCACTTTGACAACCGAAGACTTCGACGAAGGCGGTTGCGGAACGGATTGTCTTCGTAAGTCGAGGTACCACTGTATATTGAAAGCATCTGAAGCAGAGCATGAATGATTTCAGTGTGAAAAAAACTACATTTTTGTGCTACAAACAGATTAGCATGTGCACAGCCTAAGTTATTTTGTGTGGGGTCTTTTTTGTCCTTTGGCTACGATAAAGATAGGAACAAGAGGAATGGAAATACTACAGCTAATAAAGGGAGTATGACTTCTCTGACCAGAGGGAGTCAACAGGATGACAAGAAAAAACAATATATACAAGTTCAAATGCATTGAAGGAACCTCATTAGCTGAGACTTAGCTCTACATATCTTCCCTTATTCAAATTTGGAGCAGCATTGCATTAAATTCCAGCTGAGGATAGGTTACCTAAGATATTTTGGTCTTAAGAACTTAAACTTTATTCTCCCGCATAGATTCCATGGGTAGTCAACTGATGGTGTTTTTTTTGGTAGAACATTTTTTTATAATGAAATTTTACGCTGCCAAAATAGAATTTGGGAATAAAATCCACAATACTTTTATTCAACAAGATCCATCACCCATGCCAATTTCTAAGATGGTTCCTTAGTATTCATTGATAAAAATTTTTATCATGGCTACGAATCCTCTTTATTGGGCCTTTGTAAATTTCCCCTGAGGAACGATTTCACTTTACTCAGCATTCAGTAAGTGCTATCTACAGCCAAGACAAGCATTTCCATATTATTCCATTTAACCTTCACCACTGAATCTTTGGAGCAGGTGAGGATGTCCCTCATGACATTTTTCATTGCTCTGTTTCCAAAGAGGTTCAGTTAAAGTTACTCAGCTACAGGTAAGATACACCCTTTGATAAAATAAAGACCAATTATAACACCTAATTGGAAACAGCAGTAAAAACATTGTATGGGTAGATGGTATTGTCTTACTGTGGTTATTATTATAGTTTGCTGTTGTTTGTATTAACCCCCTTTAAGGTAACAACTGCATTTTGTCATCTTAATAATATTTTATGGGGGAAATGAAAAATTTGTTGTACAAACCTCTCCTCATGAACTTCTCTAAGCAGCACTGCTTCTTCATTGTTTATCTTCACAAACTGGGAACTTCCTAGGCTGTCAGGGTTAACTTATTTTGACTGGGACACAATTGTGTGTCATAATGGACCAATCAAATGTATTTTGAAAAATTGTTTGTCAGAACATTTATACACAGTTTAATATATCCAACATGATGGTCATGGAGCATGGTTTAGTCTATTTTTGGATAACCTGGGTACCATTTTGAAACAAAAAACAACGTTTCAAAAATGCACATATTTGGAGAACTGTTAAGACATTGTAACCAAATTTGGCACAATAGCCACTGAAGTTGAGGAGCTGGTTTTGGTCTGCCAGACACTCCCTCCTAGTTAAAGTTAACACAATCTGTGACCCTCCAAATTTCACTGGATTCCAACTCTAAAAATTCCAGCTAGCATGGTCAATGGCCAGGGACATTAGGAACCAGTGTTTAATAACATCTGGAGTGCCACAAAAAGATGCCTACTCCTGGTATATACAGTCCTCTATAATGTTGGTGCTTTTTATTTAATACCCCAGGTTTAAAATGCCCAACCTTGACCGTCTGAAGTCAGAGTGCCCTTTTCTATAAGTATTGTAAGCTGCTGTATTATTGTAATAGAAAAGTGTAGTAAATTTTATCTAATCTAAAAAATAACCCCAATGAAGTTGTAACAGGATAAAGAGCTGCAACATAACTTTACAAACACGAGTAGTCTTGCATAGTCATGCTACAAAACAAATAACAATTCTTCTTTTTTCCCTGTTTTAACTACATAAAGTTTGAGGCAACTTCCTTGTCAACGCTTCTTTAGGAGGACCTGATAGCTGACTACATTGCAAAATTATATTTTTAGTCATGTAACATTATTTCCTGAGTTTCAGCTGCTAATTTAATAATGGACAAATGACACTCAAAGCCAGGATGAGAATCTTCTATTTTAACTCTGCTCAATTATAATTTTGGACTCGGACCAAATGCTGAAATTATCTCACATGCAATCATTATTAAGAGTGATTTGATTGTTTTTCATGTTGACTCTCATCCTATGAGGCAAGCCTGATTTCTAAAAGATCTAATGGGTAAGTTAAAGCTAGTGATATTATATCTGTAACAGGGAAGCAATAGATATTAGTCCATACGTGAAAACTAAAACATTTGTCAGGTTAGGGGGCTACTGGTCCATTTTGATATTTGATACAGAAAAAAAGGGAATATGATCTTTAAAAATGTATAGAAGTCTGCACAACATGATGTGCAGTGTCAGACACATTATGCTTCTGAATGCCAATTACATACAGCTGTTTATAAGCCTCCTATAGGTATCTGATTGGTCACTGTTCCTGGACTAGGTGTTTCCTTGGTCTGATCCAGCAGGGCTCTTAAGTCCTTAACAGAAACACAATGTGGATTTTGTTGATTGTGTAGGCCCAATTCCAGTTATGAGAAGATTGCTTTGTAGAACACCCATGCACATTCACGAGATTAATTGTGCCTCTCTGCTGCTCATTCTAGAAGCCAAACCCCCATCACCAGCCTCACTGAAATGAAGCTAACATACTATGTCCCCTCCCATCAGCTCACCTCTGAGCAGAGCTGTCCCAATACATTTTACTGAACATCTAGAGACCCTAAATGACTGAGACCTAGAACAATTTGTCATAAAGCTCACCAGAGGAGTGGTGACCCTGGAACTTGGGGTGGCACCTAAGAGCAGGAGCAAGATGTAAATGCTGTTGAATTGACTGTGAATAGTTATCAGAGTCAATATATATGTAAATGGACAGTTGCTAATAATATGAACACAAGTCACATTTCGATTCAAAAAGAAGAAACTTCTGGAGACTGGTAAATATGAAGTTGAAACACAAAGTCACACGGGTCAAATATCTCCAAAATGCTTGGAAATTCTTTAAAACCACAGTATTAGAAGCTCAGCTAGGATGTATACCACAGATCAAGAAAAGTATCATTGAGGAGAAGAGGATTCCTGTGTGGTTAATGAAGCAGAGTCAAAGAAGCTATTAGAGGCAAGAAGGCTTCCTTTAGAAAATGAAAGCCTTGTCAAAACAGGAGAGCAAAAAAGGAACTCAAACTTCGGCAAAAGAAATGCAAGCAGACAATTTGGGATGTTAAAAAAAAGAATCTGAGGTGCACATTACCAAAAACAGAGCAAGAGAGGAAAATGTTTTAAATACAGTACTAGAAGGAGATAGGCTAGTGAAGCCGTTGGACCATTGGGATCTACTTCAAAGCCAATATGTGCAATGTGTTAGGAGCATCCTACTCTCGTGTAGGATTCTGGCAGAGACACATGCCTGACTGGCATGTTCTCTCCCTCCTGGCCAAGTGTTCGGGAGCTTCAAAAGCTTTCTTCTGCCGAACATCACAGCGACTGATGCCAACAGACATCAGCACACTTAGGGATCCGCAGAGTGTTCGCAGTTCGCCTAACAGACCTCAGCAACTCAGCATTTGGCTAATCTACTTTATTTACATATAAGCACACACAGAGCACTGCAACATGGCTCCCTCTCTTTTTAGCATCAGACAGCAAAGAGAGAGAACAAAGGACAATAATCCCATTTCACAGAACACAGTAACACAAACATCCTGTCTCCGTCACTTCCCACTCTGTGGAATGAAAACATACACCGTTATGTGATAGACAACAATCCCATGACTCCAGACACGGGGAATGAATCTCCAACATGATACCAGATCAGTTCTTACACAGCATTCCAGCAGGACACCAGAGTGATGGCCAATGCTGGAGCTAGGATGGAGCTTTAAGCAGTGCTGATTCCATGCCATGCTTCTGTTCAAGGATATTCATACATTCATTACATCAATATCTCTGTTCAAGGATATTCATAAATTCATTACAGTTGTTGAAGTGGGAAGTGCAGTGAGAGCCCATAAAAATATTGTATGAATGAATCCATTACATAGGTGTGCTCCTGCCTTCATGGCACTCAATAAAAAGGTCATTGAGTTGAATTAAATCATATATGTTCAATTGATTAAATACGTGCTTGTGCTGATTTTCAGTATTTTTATCTGGACCTTACCACTCATGTTGATGCTTCTTACTACATAGGTTTGTTCAAGTGACTTAAGTGATTATATGCCATAAGAAATATAATATCATTGGCTGTTTTCACTCAGTGGGCCAAGCACGATTATATTTCTTCAGGAAAAAGTTTTGTCAAGGTCAGCTAAGATATAACCAAATTTGACTAGGTAAGGGCAAAATTGTAAGCAGAATCTTTCTCCGGGCTATTCCATTACAACTCAGCAGAGCTGACTTTAGGGCTTTCCTGGGAGCTATACATCTAGATCAATCATGTACATCTTAATCACAGCTGAGAAGGGTATGGCATCTCAGTGGTAAGGTCAACACAATTGCTGGCATTTCTCCGCAGGATTAGAGAAGAACTTTGTTGTTCCTTCCTGATACCAGAGCTATGCAATTTTAGACAAAACAAACTCCTCCAAAGAGTCAATCCATTATAGGAAATGCCTTGCTTGAAAAGTGATGGTGTGAATTAGTCAGTTGTGAAGATACTGCTGAAAGAATTATAAGAATGATCTGCCCACTTACATACACCATAACATCTTATCTCCGTAGCATGTAAAATGCTTACAGTGTGTGAAGGACACCAGGAGAGGATGCAAGCCACTTAATTCCTCTCACTGGCCCCCTGATCTTAATCATCTGTGCTGGCATATCTGCCTACTATACAAAAACTGTATGCTGCATTCTTGTGTCAGTGACTAAGTGCAACAATTCAGTCCAGTCTAAATTCTTATTTGTTGCTGCACCAAATCTTATGATTGCAGTGCAAGGTCATTTCTTCATGGTTGTTTCAAGCCTTAATTATTCAGATCACAAAAAAAGATATTATTCAGTGGATAGTAGCTGTGATTAAATGACTTCTCCCATAACCAAATTGGTGTAATAATAGACAATACAAAATGTACTTCCATTATATTCCACAATCTCCCAGATTCTTAATTCTCCTTCCTCTACTAAAAACCTTGTGCTAAGTCATTTGGAAATGCAAAACAAAAGAGGGTGTCTTTATTTATTTTGCTGATACCAAGTAAAAAGAAATTAGGATTTAAAATGGAACAGTACTACTAAATGAATCCATTTTCTGAAAGCAGTTAAGTTCACAAACGTGACTAAAATATTGGCAGAAAATTGTGTCTTTAAAAGCACAATTTACATCTTCTGTTTTTAAAGAAGGGTCCCACTAAGGCAGGCTTGAAATATCAAGAAATCAATGAAAAGTAATTAAGTTAAGTGCTCAATGACCTTGGAAAGACTGAAGGCAAACTAGGATGTGTAATAAATAAGGAAATATAAAGTAGCATAATATTACATTGTTTCAGCTTTCATGAAACATTTGGTATACTGGTATTTAACTTTAGTAAAACTAATTTTAAAGTCTTTTAAAAAATTTTTTAAGCAAAAATGATTTAGACACTGAAAAATACCTGTGGTCAACTTCAGCGAAGAATATTTGATAAATGTACCTTTTTATAACTATTAACATTTGTACTATCAATTCTTTGTTTTTTATTAGAACCTGTACAATAAATTATATTACAATAATTTATACTTAATGAATAAGAATCTAACAATCAAATCATCATTTAATATCATTCCTATGAGATGCTGAATTTTCTCAAGGGTCTTCAATACTTGCTCTTCATAGAAACTGCATATCCTGCTCTAATCTTCACTGCCTTTCTCCACTGTGGTCATGTCTTCTTGTCATCCTCCAGTCTTGATTGGCCACCTCCAGTGTTGGGCATGGCCAGGCATGCCAACTCTATGTGGCAGAAGTAACACCAGCTCCTTCAATAATCCTTAGGGCAGAGGAGGTCAAACAACTGAGCCGAGCGTGGCGTAACATCAAAGGCAGGCTCTTCCTAAGTGTGCGAGAGGAGGAACTGTGGCCACTGAAGCTGCGTGGCACTGGGCAAGGCCTCCCATCGACACACATGTGACATCACAGACATGTGCCACGTTTCTGGGCCCTACCAATCACTGGCCCAAGGCGGTGTCACTGGGCATGGCTAAAAGTAGCTCCCCTTCTCAGCAAGTCTGTGCAGACCAGGTGACGACAGGTGGTTATTGTAGATCAGGTGAGGACAAGCATTATTGTCTCCTCTCCTCTCATTAAATCATTGATTTGATGACTGGGGAGGGGGGTGATTTGCACCCCCCCATCATGGAGCTGGACTCTGCCTAACCCAGTGCTATGCCCACCTTAATTTTTGCTGCTGCTGTCAAAATTTGAGGTAGTATCTCATTTAGAATTGCCTTGTTGGGTTTGACCAAGAGCCATTTAGTTTAGTGTTCTGTTTCCTTCAGTGGCTAGTTAGATGCCCCTGGAAAGCTCACACATAGGGAAGCTGGAGAAGGCCTTCTTTTGTTGTTTGTCCCCAGGAAGTGAGATATTACTTTCTTTGTAAATGGTGGCAAGGGGTGGGGGTGGCGGCATTACTTGAGATGACAGTATAACCATGATCTCTCAGCCTATCCTAAGTCACAGGATGACTGTGAGCTTAAAATGAAAGAGGTAAAAGGTAAAGGTAAAGGGACCCCTGACCATTAGGTCCAGTCGTGACCGACTCTGGGGTTGCGGCGCTCATCTCGTGTTATTGGCCGAGGGAGCTGGCGTACAACTTCCAGGTCATGTGGCCAGCATGACAAAGCTGCTTCTGGCAAACCAGAGCAGCACATGGAAACGCCGTTTACCTTCCCGCTGTAGCGGTTCCTATTTATCTACTTGCACTTTGACGTGCTTTCGAACTGCTAGGTTGGCAGGAGCTGGGACCAAGCAACGGGAGCTCACCCCGTCACAGGGATTCGAACCGCCAACCTTCTGATCAGCAAGCCCTAGGCTCAGTGGTTTAACCACAGCGCCACCTGGGTCCCAGAATCACAAAGAACACGCTGAGTTCCTAGGGGGAAGGTGGGATACAAATTTAACAATCCATCAATGCATTCACTTAGTCAAAGTGGCTTAGAGGCAGGAGCTTATGAGAGTGGCAGATGAAGCATTCACACACACAGAGGAACCTACACACACAGATGACCTTGGGCCTATCTTGTGCCATTACATAGACTCCACCACTGTAGCAGACCAGCTCTGGTTAGGTAAAGTTAGGAACAGAGAAAGTGGAAAGCACCTCCTGGTTATTCAAATTATAGGCCTGAGCTGCAGAGTATGCACATAGTGTGTGTATACATATATACATATACATATACATATACGTGTGTGTGTGTGTGTGTGTGTGTGTGTGTGTGTTGCATGGTGGCAGAACCTTTTCTGACATTCTGAATATTCTACCAGTTGTTTCATGTAACACAATAGGGATCCCTCCCCCTCAAATTGACTGTCTCAGTGTGCTTCATAATTTTAACAGTCTCTGCCACCTCTTCCCCTTAGATTAAAGCAGCTAAATTTGCCCAAACCGCTGCTAAGTCTGCTCCAAAATATTGAGATTAATTTGAGAGCCATTCTACTGATTTTAGCAGAATTGTTATTGATTTATGCTCAGGTATATGAATTTTGCGCAAAGTCAATAGTTCACAAATTTCACCAAATGAGCCACAAAACAAATAACAAAAACTGTTCATTACCTTCCATCATCCACACATATTCTATGAATAGGTAAGTCACTGCCAAAACCGATAAAAAGATCATAAAATACAGTAGTAAGTAGCAAGGGAAAAGTTTCAATTGCAACTAATTACACTTAATAATTGAATCCCAAGTATGTACGGACCAAAAGTGTGGGAGTGGCTGGCCTGGCTTCCTCAGCCTCCATCCAAGAAATGCTTTAAGAATAAAACAACTGCAACTTGAAAAGAATATCCTTCCCAAGATCTAGCCTCCTTATGATCTTTGACAATATGCCTCTCTGGGAACTCACAGACTTTTGAGCAAGAGAGCAGGGAACAGGAGGCATATATACCACCTCTGTTCCCTTTGCTATCGGCCAAGGTCTATCAAAAGGCAAACACATGACCGCATCTGCTGAAGCCTCAAATAAACCCGCCAGCATTGCAAGGGCATCTCCTTCTAACATTTCAAAAGAGAAATGTTTAGAGCTCTTTTCAGAACTTGTTTCAACAACTGACAATCCCAGTTTAACATTCCTTTGTCAGTTCCAAGTCTTTCATCACAACTTCCTGCAGGACCAACACCCAATGACCTCTAATAGGTAGGGTGCATAGGAATTCGTTCATTTCCCCCCAAAAATGTATTCCAGTTCCCCACAAGGTCTGAGGGACCTTGCTGAAAAGGTTTGCTGACCCCTGATCTAAACTGTAGGGCTGCAACCAATGAGAACCTCGCCTTACCAAATAGTAAGAAACCACCTGAACAACTATACAATTATAAAATGTTAATGAATTTCATACAGTATATAAAGTATAGACAAAGTAACAAATAATGCTTGTAATGCTTGTCAAAACATAGATAATCACATATGAATTTACATCAGGTAGTCATACATTTCGATTCCGTATGTGACTGCTCTTTCAATATTGTACTCCAAAAATTAGAGGCATGACTAAATCAATGGCATTTATTCTGCATGTTAATTGTACCACTGGTCTGTTATTCCACAATCTAATATTGTGGATTTGGTTGCACTAATAAGTTTTTAAGGATCGATTTTTAAATGTTAAATCTATTATTATTATTATTATTATTATTATTATTATTATTATTATTATTAACATTTAAAAAAATCGATCCGTAAAAACGTCCCTAATCAGGGCTGCCCTGTTATGCTGAATGGTTATTTTGAATGTTTGTCCATGGCTTATAAAACTGTCCATGCTCATACAAACACATATTAAAGAAAAAACTTGTAGAAACTTGGTATGTCACACAAATCTGACACTCAATTGTTAATTAAAACCTGGAGCAGAAAACCCCATCAAAAATTTGTGAACGTGGGTCTTTTCCTCATTCCACATCCATTCCACAACTCCCTCTTTGATTTTTGTATGATGCATTATTCACCAAATTGTTAATATGCAGAAGCAAAAATCAGTCCTACTGTATTCCCTCTACTCTGAACAAATCCAGGCAGAGCTATCAGCCAAGAGACAGCAAAACTTAAATGACCTAGATTCAACCAAAGTTTAGAAAGGAAATTGTTTTTTTTTAATTCTTTTGATCCAAGTATTCAAGGAAAAAAAGATAGGAAGAAAAATGAAAAGATGAAAGTAAGCTAGTCATTGTCCTTGGAATTCATAACATGGTTGGCATATTATATTATCATTTTTAAGGGAATGTAGTGTGTGTGTGTGTAGTAGTAGTAGGAACAAGATGGAATTCTGTCTTGTTTCTCCATTACATTTTCTGTATGATAGATTCCCCAGTGGTATTGTATTACATTCTTTAGTTTAATAGCCAGGCTAAGATATAAAGAGCTGCATGTTTCTCGCATCTTTTTCTTATTGAAACACATTTGAAGGAAGGATGGCTACAAGAAAAGGAAATGGTGTACATGCTACACCAAATCTGTCATTAGCATGATAATTCTCTACCAATCAGTCTCATGTTGTGAATCATAAGGGAATAGGCTAAGTGAAAGAAGACCCTCCAATTTCCTTTTCCCATCATTGATTTTCTGATTTATCATATTCACCTTCCTGATATCCTCATTTTAGAAAGGAAAGGTTCCGGTATTGCTCTTATCGTCTCTACAGGTTTTATTTGCAGATGGCTACACTGTTCAGTATCAACTGCAGACAGCAAGGTTGGAAATGTGGGAACACCAGGGCCAGGAGATTAATTTTATGTATTTATTTATTTTTAAAACCCTTGGCAAGACAATCACAAAACATTTGAGATTTCTTGAAAATAGAATTGTGTATAGTCTCCCTCAATGGAGCTACAATAAATGACAGATACAACTGAGCTGGCCTAGGAAAACGTGACAGAGCTACCATTAAAAAAAATGACACATTTGTTCAGTATGTGTGTGGTTGTTGTTGTTTTTTGGTCTGATGTAGACAATGTTTAAAGTGTGCTTTAGGGTAGGGAAGATTTTGGAATGCATTATCTCCAGGCATTAATTAATTAATTACCTCCAGTACATTACCGGGACACGGGTGGCACTGTGGTCTAAACCACAGAGTCTAGGACAGGCATCCCCAAACTTTGGCCCTCTAGATGTTTTGGACTACAATTCCCATCTTCCCCGACCACTGGTTCTGTTAGCTAGGGATCATGGGAGTTGTAGGCCAAAACATCTAGAGGGCCGCAGTTTGGGGATGCCTGGTCTAGGACATGCCGATCAGAAGGTCGGTGGTTCAAATCCCCGCAATGGGGTGAGCTCCCGTTGCTCGGTCCCTGCTCCTGCCAACCTAGCAGTTCGAAAGCACGTCAAAGTGCAAGTAGATAAATAGGTGAAGGTAAACGGTGGGAAGGTAAACGGCGGGAAGGTAAACGGCGTTTCCGTGTGCTCTGGTTCGCCATGCTGGCCACATGACCACTGTCTGCGGACAAACGCCGGCTCCCTTGGCCTATAGAGCGAGATGAGCGCACAACCCCAGAGTCGTCTGCGACTGGACCTAACGGTCAGGGGTCCCTTTCCCTTTCCCTTCAGCCACGTTTCTACCCAGGATCTCAGAAACCCTATTTCACTTTGGCATTTAGTTGAGAAGCTGATCTCCCCTACTGTAATCTCAGTTGACACAGAAATGAGTCAAGGAACTAAGCTACCATTGGGCAGAAATCATAACTATTTTGGATTCTGAGTAAGAGACGAGATCAAATGATAGAAACAAACTCGAAATTAAATGTTTTTAATTAACGTCCATTTAGAATTCAAACAATGGGATCTTCTTTGGGTGTTGTACACTTTGCCCTGTTTGACCAATTATGAACATGAACATGCATAGGCAAGCTCTGGTCGAAAGGCAAGTGTCTACTGCTATAAGCTTGACTCTGCTCATTGGAAGAAGGTACCAAGTGCAACAAACAAACAAACAAACAAGAATTTGCAGCTTGGCTGGATGGCAACTCCAGTAGAGATCATCTAAGACTTCACCCCCTTATTTCAATTCCTGAAGTGATTGCTACAAATCATTCAGTGTTATGTGACAATAATGGACAACAACAACACAACGAAGGCTGTGTGTTCCCAAAATAAGATGCATTTTTATTGTTGTTGCAACATCTCCACATCTGTTTGTGCGCACACATTCTAATCACCATTCAGGCAACTCTCTCTTTTAAGGGGGGGGGATCAGATCTGATTCTTGCAATCCCATTAATCACTAAGCAAAGCAAGCTGTTTAACTAATCAGGATAGAGGTCTTTACAAGTCCTTTAATTTAATGATTCAATTTCTGCACCATCATGGGCATGCTGGGCCCTTCCATCATTGTCACTTTCTGAACAAGAGGAAGTGAAAAGTGTTTCATTTTTAATGACTACTTAATTAAAGGCAAGGGTATAACAGTTACAGCAGTTTCTGTCACACCAAGTCACAGTGCCAGTGGTACCCAGGTTTAAAATCAAAGGACAAACTTGCTGCAATAGAAGTAGAGCAACAGACACTCCCAACAGTTCAGGGCAATTGATAATTATTCCTACTGGGTCAGAAAATAAAGACAAATGCTTGGCTATCATCTAATCCAGGCATCCCCAAACTTCGGCCCGCCTGATGTTTTGGACTACAATTCCCATCATCCCTGACCACTGGTCCTGTTAGCTAGGGATCATGGGAGTTGTAGGCCAAAACATCTGGAGGGCTGCAGTTTGGGGATGCCTGATCTAATCTATGAAAAAATTACAGATACAGAACTTTAAATTAAATTAAGAGAAATACATACCCGAGAATACTTCAGAACAATCACTTCAAATACTTCAAAACAAATGGGGTAGTATGTTTTGCTGTATACTTACAAGCTTAACTATTAATGACAAATTTTAATTTTGTGTTATCTGTGTTATATGGAACGGGGGGGGGGGGGATGTCCAAGAACACCTTTTTCTCATCAACAGAAGCACAGGTCGTTGTTCACAGACAATCCTATACCTCTGCTCGCCCAATGACTCCACTGAACTATAACTCCATTTACATTCTATTTCTCATTAGTCTTAGGCTCATTTTAAGAGAAACATCCATTGTATACGGAGAAATGAAATGTACAGGATAGTCAGGTGATGAGTACTTTCAAAGACAGGCATGGAGATCTGACTGGCCTTTTTGCCACTATCTGCTCAAAAACCTATCTGTAACCACGAGCATTGTAAAAATGAAGGCTGCTATTTTCAGGATGCTAAACAAGAGCTCTTGCAGGTCTGGTTGTATGTACCGGTATGGTACACAGACTGTAAGACACTTTTAAGTGGACTTGATGAAGGGAAAAAAAGTGTGTGTGTGTGTGTGTGTGTGTGTGTGTGTGTGTGTGTGTGTTTTAAACAGAAGTATCTTTTAACTCTCAAATTTGATCTCAACAAGGATAGCACAATGTCTGTATGAGCAGTGTCAATTCCCCCTCCCCCCAAGCAAGGAGTTCCCTGGGAGTCTTCTTCATTGGAGGAGCAAGTATGTCAATTTTAAAACTGTATGTAAGAAGCTAAGGTAAAACATCAGACCTGACATTGTGCAGCTGATAAGATATCGAGCAAATTTACCTGATAAACACATTTCCCTGGTTTTACAGACGCCATACGTTTCACTCACTTGCTCTGATAAGAAAGATGAAATGCTAAAATTGAGAAAATTTCTCAATGGCAAAAGCTCATGACAGCATCAAAAGGTGCCGGAAGACTTTACACAAGACCTCTTTGTAGTTCTCACAGATGAGGAGTAATTTTTTTTAATAGAAAAAAAATGTCTACAAAAGGGGAAAGAAGAAGATAGTTTTTTAACAGACCTTTCGATCAGGCATAAAGATAACTAGGGAACTGTAGGCACCCTATTTTAAAATGCCTTTCGTGCTACTCATTTATTTCAAAGTGCTTGTGGAAATTCCAGAGGGAATTTCCTTTAATGGCGAACAAAACCAATCCCACGCCAATGCTATTCCACTTAACAACTCTGTGACTACCTTTACTTTGTGATGTATTTGAAGTTTATTATTTATGTCCTAGCTTCCCTTTGAAGGACTTTCATTTCCAGAGAACATCTCAATGCTGCAGTGAGCCTGCTTATCAAAGGAAGGCTAATCAAGGCAGCCCTGTTTAGGGAAGCTTTTAATTTTTGATGGATTTCTGTATTTTAGAATTTCTGTTTTTTTGGAAGCTGCCCAGAGTGGCTGGGGGAACCCGGCCAGATGGGCGGGGTATAAATAATAAATTATTATTAAATTATTATTATTATAATTTGGATTTCAAACTATCGTCCCAGCACTTATTATAACTTCTTCCACTTTTATCCTACCTTGGCCAACCTAGTTTTCAAACTGAACCAGAAATTGTATTTGTAAGCCCTGATCCATGAGAGTAAAAGTAATGTGGAGAGGGAGGATGAACTTATGACGGAATTTGCACCCTACCCCACCCCCACCCCCACCGATGGTTTACAGAGGAGCCCTGCTCTTCTATGTGGGCTAACCCATGACAAAGCTCCAAATTTCTTACTGGAAATGGAGAGTAAATCTGATTTAAATAAAGTAAATCAGACATACTTTCTTATAGAAGATATGGTGCTGTGAATGAGAGCTCAGAAAAGAGCAGAGTTTGGTGGTGCAGTGCAGCAGAATTCCACCACAGTGCTGAGCTGTAACCTCATTCTGATTTGCTTTGAGTACAGCTAACCAGAGTTTGGTGGATTTGGGGGGGGGGGAGAGAAGCAGCACTTTAGAAGGGGAAAAGAGGAGAGCTGAGGTCCCCACCCAGGTTTAAAAATTAACTTTATTTCTTATTAAAAGCAAGAAGAAGAAGAAGAAGAAGAAGAAGAAGAAGAAGAAGAAGAAGAAGAAGAAGAAGAAGAAGAAGAAGAAGAGTAGTTTGGATTTGATATCCCGCTTTATCACTACCCGAAGGAGTCTCAAAGCGGCTAACATTCTCCTTTCCCTTCCTCCCCCACAACAAACACTCTGTGAGGTGAGTGGGGCTGAGAGACTTCAAAGAAGTGTGACTAGCCCAAGGTCACCCAGCAGCTGCATGTGGAGGAGCGGAGACGTGAACCCGGTTCCCCAGATTACAAGTCTATCGCTCTTAACCACTACACCACACTGGCTCTCAACAAATCAACAAATCATAACCACCAGACAAACACAAACCAAAAGGTAATTATAACAAATCATATCAAATCATATTAAATAACATCATAAAAAATTTCCCCAGATCATAACAAACAAACACATACAAAAAGCAAAATTCTAACAAATCATATCAGATCCAATCATAAGGAGAGAAGAAAAGAAAAAAAAGTGAGAAAAAAAAGAAAAAGAAAAGGGACAGAAAAAGAAAAGGGACAGAAAAGAAGAGAAAGAGAAATTTGAAAAGAAAAAAAAGGAAAAAAATCAACTTGTTGTTGGCTCAAAATTGGAAGGGGGGTAAAATACCATCAATTCAGGAGTGGCATATTAAATTGGCAGAATTCATGAAGTTAGCAAGAATGACGGCAGTAATTAGGAGGGTCCCAAAACAAAAATTGAAAGAAGAATGGAGATATGTAGAGGGTTATTTTCACAAGGAGGGTATAAATTCGAAATGGGTGATTTGCTTAGACAGATCCGCAAGAAGACAAATACATAGACATATAATGTAAGAAAAATATGAAAAGTTTTTTTAATTACATGCAATAAGGAAGAGGCATGGTAAATGTTATATATTGAAAGGGAACCGATATTAAAATGCTTGGAAGTTGAGGAGAGCTGAGGTTATTGGTGTTCAGCTTGTAAGGGGTATAGCTCATAAGCCTAAAGTACTCTGGGTGGTTTTTAAAATTATCTCTTCTTTTGTAACGCTAAATCTGTAATGCATACATGACTTAACAGATTATACGAAGAAATACATCCTTTGAGTTAAAATTATTATTTCGGCAGTACAAAATGCTTAGCAGATTCAATCAGAGCTCACCATGCAGAGGGTGACACGATCCTACTGTAGGCCTACTCATCCTTTATTCTCTCCATAAAAAACATCATTAAGGCTGAATCAAAAGTCTTGTCAAAAGTGAAACATGTCTTTAATATTCCCTTAGACATTAATCTTATCCATAGCCAGTGGGAATTATTTCCCCTTTGAACTGTTCTTTGAGAGCAGAAGTACCAAAAGTGACTGCAATAACTAATTTTCCTACAAGGCACTCACTAAATTATCTGTTCTGTTTCTGTCAATCTCTCTTCTCTTCAGTTGTAGTACCTCCGCCCCTCCTCCTTACTCAATGTGTACTGGCCTCCAGACTTAGGACATTGAGAATACCAAGCAACCACTAGGAGTCCAGCATTGAAACAAATAGCACACTATTTCACTTTGCCAAATGTCAGAGTAAAAAAGACTCTGTTGTGATATATTAAAATCTAGAATGCAGGAATCTATCCAGATAAGAACACAAGAAAGAGGCCATCCCAGTAGTGGAAGGAGGGCTGGCATTGACCTGACCTCCCAGTAGCAGTGTCACCGCTGCTTCCTGGGAGGGAGATTGGGAGAGGTAAAGTGGTGGGGAGGTTTGCAAACACACCAGCGTAGCCAACAAAGCACACTTGTCAGGATTCATCAATTACAGAGCTTTAGCAGACAGAACCAGGGCCGTCCCTAGGCCTGGGCTGGGTGGCGCCAGGGCGCCTGCCCATCAGGGGTGCGGAAGGGGCGCCGAATGCTGGTGTCTGCCTCCGTGTGCCTCTGCTGTTGAGCGGCTTCAGGCAGCTCTCTGGAGGCGCACGGGGAGCGTGAGCCTGGGGCCTCCTCCTCCACGCCTCTCAGTTTTTGAGCGGCTTCAGGCCGCTTTCCGGAGGCGCGCAGGGAGCACGAGCCTGGGGCTGCCTCCTCCGCGCCTCTCAGCTCCCCGCGCGCCCCTCCTGCCTGCCTCACTCACGGGGGGCGCCGGAGGGATCTTGGCACCAGGGTGCCAGATATGGTTAAGACAGCCCTGGACAGAACCATATAATGTCAGGGCCGCAAACTAGCCCAGTGAGCTAATGTGGACTGTATGTGACTTGGGGTGCTGGAACCTCCAGGCACAGAAGAAACCAGAAGTGTACAGTGGAACCTCAGGTTACGTACCGTCCTCCTTACGAACGCTTTGGGTAATGAGCTCCGCTAACCCGGAAGTAGATGCCCCTAGTTGCGAACTTTGCCCCGAGATATGAGCAGAAGTGGCGTGGCAGACCACATTAGCGAAAGCGTGCCTCATGTTAAGAATAGTTTCGGCTTAAGAACGGACCTCCGGAACGAATTCAGTTCATAACCGGAGGTACCACTGTACAATACTGCCTCTGAATGGTAGGTGGGAAGGCAGCCTCTGCATTAACTAACCAGGTTAAGTAATCTTCTGCCTTTGCGCCGTCAGCTGAGCAGTATTTTCTGCATGCTGGATGTCAGGTGGTGGAGGAAGAAATATTTTCTTTTTTGTTGTATGAGGAAGAGCAGGAAAAGGGGCCCATCTGCTGGGGATAATGTCAGACTGCCTGCCCTGGGATTGTTGTTCAGTACTTTCACATATTCATTGCAGTTTTCAGGCTGATGCTAATTTAGATCACAGTGAGCTTATGCAGTCAACAGACAAATATATATGTACCTCCTTCAGTTATGAAAAGGCTTATCTGCTTGAGAAAAGGCTAATATCTGCTTGAGAAATAGACACAGTTTACAAAAATCTATGAAGTAAAAAATGTTATCATGAAGGGGGGGAACCACACAGAGAAGGATTTGGATTAAAAACAACACCCGTTTTACAATTTGTGTGTTCACATTTCCTCATGCAACTAGAAGACTGGCTGTGCAGATGTTTTCCGTAACATCAAGTCCCTGTGTGTATTCAAGATACCATCTTGCTTATTTTGGCTGCTGTATCCTTTTCTGGAAGACATCTGGGACGCAAGGCATATGTTGTATTTAAGAGTGGGGTGTCAGAACGCCAGGATGGTGGAGGCAGTATTGGACAATAAGCTGCAAAGCAGAGTGAATGACAGAGCGGCTTTCCATTAAGGTTAAAAGCCAGCAAGTTCATCTCTTCTGTGTCAAGCTGTGTAGAGACATGGGCATTTACAGGCACAAATCTGTCGCTGCTCTAGATGTATTTGAAACCAAATTAACAAATGTGTATAATCTCCTTTGTATATGGGCCACTTTTAGCCACCTCACAGCCAACTATTGGCATTATTTGCTGCCAGTCTTTTAACCTTGATGTAACGTGCATTGGCGGGTGGCGCTGTGGTCTAAACCACAGAGCCTAGGGCTTGCCGATCAGAAGGTCGGCGGTTCAAATCCCTGCGGCGGGGTGAGCTCCCGTTGTTCGGTCCCAGCTCCTGCCAACCTAGCAGTTCAAAAGCACGTCAAAGTGCAAGTAGATAAATAGGTACCACTCCAGCGGGAAGGTAAACGGCGGTTCCGTGGGCTGCCCTGGTTTGCCAGAAGCGGCTTACTCATGCTGGCCACATGACCCGGAAGCTGTACACCGGCTCCCTCGGCCAGTAAAGCGAGATGAGCGCCGTAACCCCAGAGTTGTTCGCGACTGGACTTAACTGTCAGGGGTCCTTTACCTTTACCTTTACCATGCACTGGAAGCAACACCAAGCTGAACAGCTTTTACTACAGCTGCACTTCACCAACGAAGCAGAAGTGCTGCAAACATGCCTCTTCCTTTCATAGAAGTCTGAAGAATTAGATGCCAGCTGTCTCAAGCTAACTTAATGAATGGTGCCGCAGTAGCTTTCAATTTCTATACCCTAAAATGCTTTCTTAAGCTTGCTGTGCTCCCTAGTCTTCATCTATTCTTCACATTTATGTCAGCCGTACTTTGTCTTTTGGGGTTTATAAGGCCCCTTTACCAAGAAGGTTATTTTCTTATCTTATTGTCTAACTAAACAGGCTTATCCTTACTCACATTTCCAGGGTGTTCCAAATGTCTGTAATTACTATTATACCAGCTTAATGTTCTCTTACCCTTTAAATTGGTCTTCAAAGACATTCTGGATCTATAATTTCGGCGACTGACCTTTTCAAAAATAGTTGTATGTGTATATGTCTGCAGCTGCAAGGAGATTGAGAACATTTGCTTTCAGCTAACTACAGTACGTTTTTATGACTGAAACAGGAAACAAGTTAGTTGTAACAATTGTTTATTCAAACAAGCCAGGATCACAAACCATAGGGTGAAGTTGGCTTGTTCACACAAACCATTGCAAATACTAACTATAGTCCTTGTTTAAACGTAATGTTTGCCAGCATCCCAGATCATCAGCAATCTCTTCCAACAGCATATAGCACAATCTGGCGAGTATAGCTTTCTCCAGCCTTTTATACAAACTACACCTCTTGTGATACAAAAGAAAGCAAATGAACTTAACCTTTTTTTTTAACCTGTTCTAGAGAACTAGTGGAATACTTATTACTGTTATCAACGTAGCTGCCAAGTCTCGGTTATGTTTATGGTTAAGACTGTAACTTTGTTGCAATTTTATTATTTATTATCAGAAGTGTAGCTTTGGATCTTGGTTTTATTTTCATTTTCTGTGTCTGTTGAAAAGCTGTTGAATATCACCCAGGCTTAGAATTCTTACTGTAACCAAACCAGCATCATTGTGAGAGCGGTACTGAACATTTTGTCTACAATTTCAAAAATTCAATAAAATTATAATTAAAAAAGCACACTTAATGACAAACCAGAGAGGGCTAAAAACAGAAGCAAAGCACCTGATCTCTCCACAGGTAAATGCAGTCATTGTTTGTTACCTGTCAACCCTCTCTTTCCACCCAAACTTTCCTTACATTAAGTCGTGTTCCCTCCGTAAATCTAAATGACCAAGGCTGAAACCTGTACAACTATTCCTGGGGAGTAAATCTCATTGAATACCGTGGAACTGCTAGGTTGGCAGGAGCAGGGACCGAACAACGGGAGCTCATTCCATTGCCGGGATTCGAACCGCCGACCTTCTGATCGGCAAGCCCTAGGCTCAGTGGTTTAACCCACAGCGCCACCTGCATCCCTACTTTTACTATTACTGCAAAGTAATAGGCTGCAAATGGTTCCTCCTGCAGTTAAGCTGCCACTGCCAACAGTTAACTAATTTGAGAAACACAGTTGCTGCAGTTATATTAAAGGGTTGTCAAGTTTTTCTTCAACCCTATATATCTTCTGAGTCCCTGAGTTGTTTAGCACTCTTTGGGGATCCACTTTGACTTTCAGAGTCTCGAGCATGAACAGCCATACATGTTCTTTTGCCATTGAACTGGACATTGCTTTGTGGTAGGTATATTTAATATACCATGCTGCATGAATTCTGCTCTAGTATCTTTGTTCTATTGTTGCAACTCCCCCCCCCCCCAAATCTAATATGGACTTCAGTTTTTCTGATCCTGCCAGCTGGTCAAATCACTCTTTCTGAAATGATTTTCAGCATTTACCAAATGTCTCTATTGTACTTATATATTTCTAAAATTTGGTATCATTTCATCCAATGGTCAGAGATTTTGTTTATATATTTACAATGTGGGGGTGAATACTTCAATGGCCACTAATGATTTCTAATTTTGAAAACTTGGTGGCATTAACATAGGCAGTACCAGTCTATTTAACTTCACAATGCAGTTTTCCCTCAAGCTTTTCTCCTACGCTTCCGGAATATACAGCCTCTACATTTTGCTGTGAGATTGCAGTGCATATATATGGGGGCTGAATGTAGTTAATATTTAATTACTCTTTGTCTGCATAATGCTACAGCTAAGTAACTCAAGTAATTCTTCCATTTTACTCCTCACAACACAACTCACCCAGAAATATCCTCCCCCAAATTGGCACTCATCCCCTTGAAACCTATGAAAACTGTGCCAGCTTTTTAGTATATTTTTGCTTTCTTGGGTTTTGAATACAACCACTGCTTGTAACTGAAAATCAGTTCTATTCTTCACTGACTCCAATATCAACAGAACATATAATTGTTACAAGGTGGCAGTACACCTCGTAGCAATTATATTTTCTGTTTCTTTTTCGTGATAAGTTCCATATTCACTTACAATCTACAGCAAAGCCTATTTATAACATGTAGAAGGTAAACTATGCCTAATTTAGATTTGCTAAACAAAACAATCCCCCCCAAACAACACCACCCACAGTTGTCTGCTTTCAGCAATTGGGATTCAGAGAGATGTTTTCTCTAACACTGGAGGCATAGCATACTCATAATGGCTAGTAGGTAATGACAGCCTTATCCTCTATGACAGACAAAAGGAAAGACTTATTCCTTGGCACAAAGTTAAAACATGGAATTCACTATGAGATGTGGTGGTGGCCACCAAACTGGACAGCTTTAAAAGGAGTTTGGACAAATTCATGGAGAGGACAATGGCTTCTAGTCATCATGCCTCTACGCAACTTCCACTCACTAACGGAAAAGCAGCATGCTTCTGCATACCAGCCGTTGTGGGCACATCTGTGGAAGAGGGATGTTGTTTTCATGTCCCGCTTCTGCGTTTCCCATATGCCACCACAGTGAGAACGGGCGCTGGACTAGATGGGACTTTTGGTCTGATCTAGCGGGCCTCTACTTTGCAAATTTAGTGCAAAGTTCTGCATAACTTCCCTAAAACATTTCCAGCTCACAATCATCTTCATCGTCTTTTTTCCCCTTCCGTTTTATCTTATACTTTAGTAGCTGTATCTGATAGCTGAAGCTCTTCGTGGCAAAAGAGAGGAAGGAGATGGCTACTTTGCTGTTTAATGTTCTTGTTTCATAGCAAACCTTGAGACTCCATGAAGTCTCTACATTTCTCTGTATTGGAGAAACTGTAAGCTTTAATGCACCCGTTTGGTGTCGATAGGTTCTGAGCGTTCTCTCACACAGTGTTCTGCTAAGAATAAAAATGACAACTACTACAGAACAGGACTACACTGAAAAGTGCTAGACAGACAATAAAATGTGCCATTCCTTTCAGACATGGAAGTGCTTCCGTGGGTCATGCCATGTCTTAAAATCATAAGGGGGGGGGGCCTTTCCTAAGACATGCAATAATGAGGAAGGCCCACAAAGCAGCATTTGAAATTATGACAGCTATAAGCACATGAAAAAAAGAGGTGGATGATTACACTACAAAGAAAGGCTTGCCTTTTGTTAAGAAGAATCTCTTCCTTTGGAGAGAGGAGTGGGACACCTTCTGTCAAATGCTTTAAAAGAAGAAATGCTGGTAATCAAAACCAAAGCATGATATCCCCAAGACATTTTATTCAGAGAAGTGCAAGGCAGCCAGACCCCATCTTTCATTCTCATTCCCATCCTGCTCTTACTTTCATTGCAGAATTTATTGGATGAAGTAGATGGGATGTCACTACAGCTTCCTATCACAGATTTCCCCCCCCCCTTTTTTTCCTGCTGCTGTGGCTGCCAGCAGTGAGTCAGCAGCAGAGACTAAGGGCCAGATCCTGTGCCATTCGGCTAACTGCCGATGAAGCTGCTTTGATTTACACAGCCAGGCATCTATTGTTTATGAAATGTCATGTTCCTGACCTGCATTCACAGTGGCATCTCAGAAAAAGTATGCATGTTTTAAGTTAGTCTGATATTCATGGATGCAAAATCTCTATTACCATTGCCAGACAGGTGTGTGTGTGTGTGTGTGTGTGTGTGTGTAGAACCTACATATAAAATCCCAAGGATAATAATAATAATATCCTGCCATTTATAGTTATGCAGACATGTTAAAAATCAGAGGTGGTGGAGGGAAGAGAAACAGAGAAGGAAACCAAAAGGGCAATTCAAATACCTACATCTTACTGTTATAGGCATTCAAGCCATTCTTTTTCTTTTGCTGGTTTTTTGTAAAATCCACACAGAACCTCATTTCAAGTCAGCCTGAATATCTACTTCACACACACCTATTTTTGGCCCCAGTGATAGGCGCTACACCATATCTGTCACTCTGCAGTGTCAAAACATTTCTTTCTCTCCTCCTACGTATATGCCCTCATTATTTCTCTCTTACACATGTTCCTCAGCTCCCTTCTAGTTGAAGAAGACCCCCTTAAAAATACAGTTAAATTTTGCAATGACGTTCTACCCTTAATACTGTGGCAATGAATCACCCAGATAAAGGCTTCCTTGCTTTTACATTTTCACAACACTGAATTTCATTGGCAGTGCCCATGTTAAAATAGTTAAGCCTTGTGTCATAACTACAAGGCGTTGTTCAAACATTACATCAAATTTTTGTTGAAATGAGGAAATCAGCTCTTTTAAATTGCTTCTCCCTTATATACTGCTCCTAGTATCCCATTTTACATTTACCAACTGATGCTCAACACCTGCAAGTGTGAAACTAAGTATTTGACTATTGATATTTGGCTCCACGATTAGGACATATGCATATTCCATATTTTCTCAGGAATGGCATTTTAGTATCTATAATTCAGGTGGGGGGAAACAGGTATGGCTTGGGGGAATGGAATGGCACTGATCAGGATCCTAAAAGGCCCATGAGTTTTCCTGAGTGCCAACATTTATATGTACAGTTATGTACAACAAATATGCACAACAATTTTTTAAAAAACCCCTCTGAAAAATGAATTATTTCATGATCTTCCTAAGACTGCCAATCATATGCAGTAGCTAAGTAGTTAAGTGTGTAAACTACTCTGAATTAAATGTTGCACTTTCCAAGACCAGCAGTGGCATTTGTGGCTCCAACATGTTTTATTAGTACCCTCCATCCAGTTTTGTGGTAATGTTATAGAGATGTGAAAGAGGGTCAAAGAGTTTCGTGAAGTTAAGATACTCAGCATTCCATATGAATTATGCAATTCCACACCAATAACACAAAATGAGAAGGTCACAACACAAATTTTTACAGGTTTCTGCCCACTGCAATTCCTGTTGCAGACACAGAATGTTAGTTTTACAGAGTCTGACAAGTGCCATTGTTCAGAAAGGTTTTGTAGAGATTTGCCAAAGAAAGATATAGCAATTTCCTTCCTTTCCTTATCACTACACAACATTGCAAACCACTTCATTGCATTGTTCAGTGTCTCCCGATTCAAGGTTGTTTTTTTTAAAAAAAACTAAAATAAGAAGATTGACTCATGATATGCAGAAAGAAGGGGAAGATTTTCTAAGGTGGTAGCGTAAGGGAAGCTAGTTTGGGCAACTGAGAGGCAAATTATTATTTAATAAATAAATAAATAAATAAATAAATAAGATAAATGGCCACATTTTTGCTGAGTCAATTTTAGTCTTATATTTCATTGCTCTTGTAATTTATGTAAGTAAGAATTATTCTAACAATGCAATCTTAAAAACAATACAAGAAATTAACTGATGTTGAGGTACTCACACACATTTAAATCTGCCATTACGTACTAGTAAAGTAGTGTGATAACTTTTAGTAGATCTCCAAGCTGCATATGTATCTCTCTAAAGAATACTGATCTACTGTATTTTTCGCTCCATGAGATGCACTTTTTTCCTCCTAAAAAGTAAGAGGAAATGTCTGTGCATCTTATGGAGCGAATACATGGTCCCTGGAGCCGAATTGCTCAGGGGTGAAAAGCAGATCGTGTGTTTCTTTTTCTTTTAGAAAGAGCAAAAGGCTAACAAGAGAGAAAGAGAACCCGCTCAGCAGCTGATTGCAAGAGATCAGGAGGGAGATAAGAGAAGCTAGCTCCCTTCCCGGCCCCACCCCCTTGCCTAGGCCTCCATTGTTGTGTTTCCCCAGCGACATGTGACTGGCTGATTAGATTATCTGTTTGGAAACTGTAGAAATGGCTCCCCTCCCTTTCCTTTCCTAAAGAAGCTGCAGAACTGTGAGTTGAACTCCATAAAAACAGGTTTTTTTCCCTTTTGCAAGGTAAGCTGCACAACTGTGAGCTGATCCCCAAAAATGGAGCTTCCCTCCTTTGCAAAAAACAAAAACAAAAAACTGCACAACTGTGAGCGGATCCCCCAAAAATGGGGCTTTTACCATTTGCAAAAGAAGCTGCACAACTGTGAGCTGATCCCCCCCCCCAAAAAACAGGGCTTCCCCCCTTTCCTCCTCTAAAAATTAGGTGCGTTTTTTGGTCAAGTGCGTCTTATGGAGCAAAAAATACATAGTAAAAGGATACTATGTTTTCTGTAATGTCTTAGTTGAAATGCACCAACTACCTACAAAGGGTAGCAGTTTAAAAGTGCAGCCCTAAAGATGCCTACGCAAAAGTTCAATTGAATTCAATGGGGCTTTTTCCCAGATAAGTGGAGTTAGGATGACCACCAGTTCCAACCGAAATCAAGGGATATCCATTCAACTAATCACTCCAATGTTTTCAGAAAGTAGGTGTCACTTTCTAAACTGTTTTACATTTTCTGCTTTGAAGTTATTTGCTCCTGCTCTATTATTGCTTATAAGTAGGGATGAAAATATTTGTTAATGTTGGTTCTTTCCATTTCTCATTTTTTCCAATCTTAATTTGTTCAGTTTTCTACAGCAATTTGCAATTTTTATTTAAAAATTCTGTTAAAATTCCTCAGCATTTTAGTGTGAAATTTTCCTAATAAACACATTTCCATGTGCAGTTTTGACTAACATGTGCAGTTTTTGCCACAGAAGCTACAACATGATTTTGTAGGAAATAGCTCTTCAGGCTCAGGTTTAAAACTAACCTGGTCTTGTGATCTTTGTCTCCAGGCGCTTAGTGTTAATGGACTAAACACTAAAACTCCAGCTAGTGATAGGCTGTAAAATATTCTTAAAGACCATTTCTTAGAAGGGATTTTATTACAAAACAGATATTTCCCAAGGAGAGCAATCTTAATTATCATATGAGAGCACAGTTGGTCAATATTCATTAGTTTAGTATGTTGTGAAAAGAGATGAATAAATCAAGGGACACATTTATATATAGAGAGAGACAGTTTTGATGACACTATTGAGAACTGTAGGCACTTTGATCCATCACGGCTGAAGTTGAATGTAGGGAGCGGGGAGGAATTTGTTTAGTAGACTTTTGCAGTGGACCAACCTGATCTGATAGATGTTTCCTCTCAAACATGCAATTGAATTGGAACAAAATTCCCTATTGGATTATGAGAGAGAGAGAGAGAGAGAGAAGGCATTGAATGCCCTCACACCCAAAAAGTCATTTGAGTAGAGCAAAGCCTCAAACCAAATAAATATGCACATGCCTGTTTAGATGCATGCATAAGGATGATGGAGAGATGCCAAATAACAGCAATGGGGATAGGTGGAAATTAGAATTTTGGAAGTATTTTATGGTGAGCATATTTGGCCATTCTGGAAATATTTCTGCAGAGAAGTTATTTGCATTTCTTCAAATTGCATAAACATTACCATTTATTGACTTTATGGTTTAACTGGCAAAGAAAGTGGAATAATGAGATGATTTTAAAGGGTTGATTCTAAATTTATACTTAGTAAGTCTCACTGGGTAGGACCGATAAATATGCTTCAGACTGCATTAATGCTCCCAATGATACGCTTTTCCTTCTGTTTGCTCCCAGTTGATATGAGGCAGTAACCAACAGCATTCTATTTTATAGCAGTATGCCATTTTGGCCCTGTAAAAGCTCAGAAAACAAATCCACAATTGAAAGATGTTTTTTATTCATGTCCAGTGGCAATTGATAAAGATTCTCTACTACAAAGTGATTTTGTGCTAATATCAGATAACTTTAAGCATGATACAAGGCATACAGAATATCGCACAATAACCTTCTAATGTGCAAGTTACCACATGCCTCTTAGAAGTCTCATAAATCATACACAAATTATAGAACAGATGAAAGCAAGAAAAAGCTTTCATTTACCCCTGATATTTCAGGCTGCGATTGCAAAGCTGCTAGCTTTACAATGTTTATATGGTTGTCCCTGCCATTTAAACAATTTCTTTTAAGATCTACTTGTGATCGTCCAAAATCAGTTGGTAGGCAATATTCCTAACCAAATGTAGTTTTCAACTGTTTGGATTTAATGTACCCAGCAATCTTGTGCTAATTCTGGGGAACATATGAACACTGAAAATAGTAGGAGGTACTTGGAAGTTCCAAAAGGCTTGTTAATGGCTTTTCATCCTGATGTACAAACAATGGCTACATTAGATGGGCATTAACTTGTGAATACACACTGCTAGTAATAACCCCCAAGAGAGTACATATCATTATATTTTTAAAGCTATTTGATGATGTATTCCTTCCTCTGTGGTTCCATTTCACCCCAGTACCCCATTAATACATTCAGAATGTTAAATGTGGGTGGGGGGTTGCAGCAAAGTTGAAAACAACAGACATACTCCAGCTAAAGTGTTTTCCCCCCTTAAGCTTTCTGATTTCATTCAAGCATGTGCCTAACTCCCCCACTGAAATCAGTGAAATTAAAAGTGCTTAATTTTGATTGGATTGTATCCTACCTTTGCAACACCAAGTAAGAATAAGGGAGAGCAGATTGGCTGTGATGTGCTACTGGAAACATACTACAGTGGGACCTCGACTTACAAATTTAATCCGTTCCGAATGCACACTCGTAGGTCGAAAACTTCGTAAGTCGAGTTTCCCATAGGAAACGCTGTTTCCCATAGGAATGCATTGGAAACGGAAAAATTCGTAAGTCGAGGAAACCACATCTAAAAACTCGTAAGTCGAGGAAACCGCATCTAGCCACGAATGGGTTTTCCGTTCGGATGTCGAAAAAACTGTAAGCGCGCGGCCACTTTTCCCACTCGTAACTCGAAAACGTCGGATGTCGAATACCTCGTAAGTTGAGGTCCCACTGTATACAGTACTATTCTACACTGAATAGTGCATTGAAACACACCTTGATTACGGAAATTATATACAGGGTATGTTTGCAGAATGAGACAAGAGTTATTGTCAGAGCAACTGCAAAAAGAAAATGACCAGGAAGGGATCAAAACATTTTGCTAACAAGGGCTAACAGGTACATTATCATAGTACCTGAGGACACAGAATCGGCCAGTCATGTACCAATGTAAGTTTCTAGCTCCAATATTTAGATGTGAAAACAATACACAGACATGGGTGGCTACATATATATTATGACAAGCTTGACTTGTCTATCTCCTGATATCATTGCTTGGGTAAAAAGGACCCTCCTTATGCCTGTGACTAAGTTGTTTTAAACTGTTTTTTAATATTGTGCTTTAATTGTTGCAACTGGGACCGTAGAGTGGAGAGGTGGGCAAATAATAATAATAAGTAATAACAACAATAACATTTTGTTGGCACAACAGTTTATATACCCCACCCTAAACATTTATTTTTCAGATCAGCAATCTTTGTTATGCTTAAAAGGAGATAAAACCTTGCTCAGCTGAAGCAGTACAGTGCAGGAGGCCTGAAAATAAACACCAACTGGAGAGACAGTAGAAAATACATCAGCTGCATATAATTGGATTGTATATGTATGATGGTAATTCCTTTCCGTTTACTCCAAGGTCATCCAAAGGTTGAACAACTGAATGACTTATTATACTCAATATGTTTCTTATTGGTTAACATTTCCAAAACTCAAGAGACAGCAAATTAAGGATAGGTAGGATGCAACTGCTGAGATCTACCACAATCCAGAGACCAACCCTACTATTCTTGGTTCTGAAGGTGCAGGTAGGCCAAATGAACCAACACAATCTGTTTTTCATTTACAGTTTATGTTATCTATCTATATAAAAATGTAAAAGGGACATGTGGGTGTGTTTCCACTTTTCACCAAAACCGCTTGACCGATTGAGGTGAAATTTTGACACAACATCACATGCGAATGTCCGAAGGCTACAGGACAGTTTGCTAAGATGGATGGCACACCTGGGCTACGTAAAAAAAAACCAAACCCCATGTTTCAGGACACACAGATCAGATAAAAGTGCATGCTGAGAAATAGAATGGAGAATCTGTGTCTCCATTGGCTGCAGACCATTGGTGACATCACAAAATTCCACAGCAACCAACTGAAAACAAGGCCCAGCATTCCGCAGCCGACTGACTAGGCCGCAGCATAGCCTAGCCAGGATAGCTGACTACACCACAGGCAAGAATCAACTGAATACAGTGGAACCTCGGTTTACGAACACCTTGGTTTACGAATTTTCAGTTTACAAATGCTGCGGACTCATCTGGAACGGATTAATTCACTTTCCATTACTTTCAATGGGAAAGTTCACTTCAGTTTATGAACAGCCTTCCGGAACCAATTACACCCATGCTTCGGGTTAAGTACGCTTCAGGTTGAGTACTCCGCGGACCCATCTGGAACGGATTAATCCACTTTCCATTACTTTCAATGGGAAAGTTCGCTTCAGTTTATGAACGCTTCAGTTTATGAATGCTTCAGTTTATGAACAGACTTCTGGAACCAATTGTGTTCATAAACCGAGGTACCACTGTATGGGCCTTTTACAGGGCCGTGCCTTTGGGTAGGATAAATGTGTCTGGGCAGGGCGGGATGATTTCACAGAACACGCATGGGTAGGGGAGTCAGGGTTGGGACAGGGCAAAATTTAACAGAACACGCGTATTGGGAGGAATGATTGTGTGCAAAATGAAGGGGGACACTGAAGGTGATGGGACTCTGAAGGGAGACTCTGAAGGTCTACTTAACAGAAAAAGGTCCATTTAACACAAAAAGCCACTGCAACACATGGCATGGACAGCTAGTCATTAATATATCTCTTTGAATGTGTGACATCTTCAATAAGATATTTTGCTATGTCACAAAGTCGACGTCGACACACTGGAGGCAGATGAGGCCTTTAGAAATATGAGTCAGTGGGAACCCACGGATCCCAAAGCTGGCCCTCGTTTTACTCCAAGGAAGCTTGCTCTGTGCCCCCCAAAACAGAGGATTCACATTCTTCAGTTAGGTAACCAGAATTCACACCTCCATTATTTCTCTACCCTCATAATTGCATTCATTCGCAGTTGCTCTCAAGGAGTAGGTGAATAGGCAGGCACTGAATAGTCAGGCTATGCTATTTAGGTGCTCAAACCTATTCAATTAACAGCCTTCTTCTTTGTGAGATTGTACCAATAGTTCTCCCAGATCAGGGGTCCCCAAACTTACCCGGCTTCGGGCCAGATGCCCGCCGCGCCGAATTTGTGGTGGGCTGGAGCGTGGGGGAGCGGGGTGTGAGCGGATGTGTGCGCCCATGTGCATGCACAAACACTATTTCTGGCACACTCCCGACCTGGAAAGCGTCGGAAATAGCTTGTGCGCATGTGCAGAAGCCTCCTCTGACCCCGAAGTACACCGGAAATGATGCTTGCGCGTGCTTTTCCGGGTTGGAAGTCGGCAGCCATGCCGTCGGTAAGAGCGGGTGGCGGGGGTCCCCAGGGGCAACATAAAAGAGCCTCGGGGCTGTATGTGGCCCCCGGGCTGTAGTCTGGGGACCCCTGTCCCAGATGCTGTACAGTCTGACCTTGCCCTAGCCACCTGAAACTGCTGTACATTATTCACTGTAGGCTTCTAATCCCTGTTCAATCTTCTCCAAGCTCTGTGTAGACTCATACTCTGGCTTCAACAAGGGAAAGTGGCTATTTCTGCCAATAATTTTATAATCATGGAGACCAATGAATCATCCAGCTGTTGCCATCCCTATCTCTGCAATAGATGAATAGATGCTGACTACAGTGGATGGGAACTGGAGTCAAGCAACATGTAGAGGACACAGATTCGCCATCCTTGATCAATTGCCCCCTGTGCAAGCCTTCTATTTAGCATGAGAGATATACAGAAAACAACGATTTCTCTTGATTAGAAATACAATTCACAATCCATCCATATCTTTGAGCATGTCTGACACTTCTTACGGGGGTTGACAGACAGGGACTGAAAAAATACAGGACTAATTCAGAATTTTTTAAAAAAATCCCATTGAAAAGCAGCAACAATGGAAAATTATTGACCTTTCTTGATTAGTTAACTCTTATGTTGGAGCAGAGGGCTAAATGTGCAGGAAAAGCATACAGGGTGCATATAACATTTATAACTAGTCATACAGCACTTTCTCAACATGGCTGGAAGACTTAAGATTCCCTAGCTCGAATATACTATGATGTATTATTTCTGCGTTCCTGCAGCTGTCTTGGTAAATTGGAGCCCACAGTCCAGTGAGGAGTCTGGGCTAGAATGAGATTAATGGAATGCAGGATTCAGTGAAGATTAGAATTCCTGAAAGCAAGGGAGGTTGGTGATAGAATTTTCAGGACCCCGGACAGAGCTCAGCTTCAGGGCTCAACACTTTCGTTCTGGAGTGATCCATTTTATGTTCCCAGAGACTGACTACACACCTTTCATGTTCTACTTCCCTGCTGAGGTCGGAGCCTTCCTAACCTAGAGCCTAGCATTATGTCAACTTTCCACAAGCAGCAGCATTGCCTACATTGTCACACTAGCACTGCAGAGTGCAAAAGGTCCTTGGCAGGGAGTATTCTGGCTCTTTGATGGTAATGGGCTCAAGGACTGCAGTTTCTGCGGGCCTAGGGATGGAGGTCTTAGCAATGTCTAGTTCTTAAAACCTATGTCTCCTTGGGATCATGACAGAAGCCTAGAGGCAGCTTTTACAGCTTCTCTTCCTGACATCATATGGAATCCACACAGGGAAAGTCATGGTAATTTTATTGTCCCAAACCTTGTTGCAGCCTAGCGAAAGTGTGTTTCGATAGAGTACAAGCTTAATCAAATAAATCCTGAATTTCTAGCTGAGGCAAGTGTTTCGTGACTGTTTTTGCTCATGGCAGCCGAAACAATTAAATGGGATGCAATGGCATCTATGATTATTAAGAGGCAAACTGGCACAGGAAGAAAGGCTTATTTCTAGCTTCCTCTCCTCAATTTCTGCTTTAAAGGTAACATACTTGCAGTGCACCAGAGTTATTAAATGGACCAAAGCAATGACAACATCAGCCAAGGACAAAGCTAAGAGAGAGTGTTCTCGGTGTCTTCATGCCATGGAAACAGCCACCTTTTTCCACATTCCTAACTAATAGCTTCTCTGTCAAGCCAATATTGATGAAAAGGGAATATTTTTCTATGTTTTACACAGACTGATATTAGTCTCTCACTAAGATTGTTCGGATTAGGGATGGAGTAGAACTGCATTCGGTCTGATTTGAAGCATTCCTTCTATTCCCAGTGGTGCTGCTTCCCAGTATTTGGAAATTTGTTAAGTCTTTTCTGACCTGTACCAATCTGTGCAAACTAATAATGACAATAAAATGATGTCCAGAACATAAGATTATTTTCTTTGCATATGAAGGCAAAAACCTGCTGCTTCTAAAGCAAGGATAAACAAAAGCTCCTCAGCCGTTATACCATTTGGTGGTATACAGCTCACAAATATCTCAGGGAGAAGGAGAGACCAATCTCTCCAAGATCTCAGTCCCATTTAGCATGCAGCTCAAAGGGCTAACTCTGCAGTGACATTTCAATCACCAACACTATTTTTTCTCTGAGACTGAAGCCCATTAGTGTTCTAAACTGGACTACTTCCCAATGCTCGGTTGAAGCAACCACTTTGCTGACAGTTAGGGGCATAATAAATCTTACCACAAAACTCAGGCTGATATTCTTTTAGATGATTAAATAGTTAGGCCCAGGGAAAAAAATGACACAATTCAAGGGTTGCTTTTAACCCAGCTAACACATAAAAAATGAAAAGTGGCAGTATATCTCATACCTCCCCCTTCTTTCCACCATCACCCCCCAACAAGAATATGAAGTGCTGCCCCCATATTATAGCCTAATGCATAATTCAAAAAGCCAACTGTATTTAGGAGCAGACAGGCAGCCTCGCCTACCTTCAGAATGTCAAACAGCATATGTCTGATCTGAAGGCTTTTGAGTCACGTTTGTCTAGCACTGTTTGAAAAAAAAAATTAAATAAAGCACAAATCCTGCAATACAGATTTATTCATTTTTATATCCCATCCTTCTTCCCAAACAGGATCACATAATGGCTAACATAAAACACTACACTAGTCTTGAAAAATAAAAATAAAACATCCTAAAAAACAACAGGAAAAAAAAAACCCCATAGCACCAATCTCTCCTCAAAGGACTGGGCAAATGGGTGAGTTTTCACATTGCACCTGAACATAGCTGGAGTGGGGGACCACCTGATTTTACCTGGGAGGGAGTTCCACAGGCAGCATCTCTCCCAATGATTTCAAAGTCTGGGTCAGAAGGTACTGGAGAAGTGCTGCTTCACGTAATTCATTCTATGTAACAAAACTGCGGTGACAGTTTACATTCCAAAACCATTTTAGCTTCCAGCTACTCCTAGTTGCATTACAGCATTGTTTTCATTGACTGTTACTCTTAATTGACACCTTTCCCATGAAAGTTCATCTGAAAAGATTTTTCCAGAACCCTTCAGTATTTCATTCATCTTCCTTGAATGCCTTTCTTAATCATAGTGCCACTAATTGTGCTTTAAAATTAACCAAGTCAAGTGAGACACTAGGAGGCTTGGGGAGAGAAGAACAATTGTGAGAACAATTACCCTTGTAGGCTGTGTATTAAAATTAAGCAGGATAAAACCATTTGAGCTCATTTTGCAGCTGGATTGCATGTTTCTCTCTCTCTAATAGTAAACTGGTAACAAATGAAGTGAAGGGGTGTTTATGCTGCTCTTCATGAATAGTGAATGTTTGTGATGGCGCTACTGTCAGTCACAGTACTGTCTCACTATTTAAGAAGGAAGTTGCATACTGTATTACAGTATTGACATGATGGCTAATACAAAACATTATGTTTTAGGACTCACATTTAATTGGACAATTGAGGACTAATGCAGAAAAAGCTGTTAATGCCTAAGGTGGAATCACTCATTCCAAAGTTCCCCATGGGGGGGGGGGTCCCCTCATATTTTAAGGAGACTTTTTCGCTCCATAGGATGCACCTAGTTTTTAGAGTAGGGAAACAAGAATTTTTTTTTTGCTTTCTTCAATTGTCCTAGGCATGGCAGCCAACTCCTAGAGGCTTAGGTGCCTTTGCCCCCCCCCATTAAATATTTGAGGAAGCTTCTTTTGCAAAGTGGGAAAGCTCCATTTTTTGAGGATCAGTTCAAAGTTGTGCAGCTTTTTTTGCAAATGGGAAAAGCCTTGTTTTTTTGGGGGGGGGTTCAGCAGTTGTGCATCTTTTTTTGCAAAGGGGGAAAGCTCCATTTTTGAGGATCAGCTCAAAGTTGTTGAGCTTACCTTGCAAAGGGAAAAAAATCCTGTTTTATGGGGTTCAACTCACAGTTCTGCAGCTTCTCTAGGAAAGGAAAGGGACCCATTTCTACAGTTTCCAGACAGATAATCTAATCAGCCAGTCACATGTCACTGGGGAAACAAGCAACCTCTCTCTGCAGACAACATTTGAGGCCTGGGCAAGGGGCCTGGGCAGGCGGGAAGGGAGCTAGCTCCCTTATCTCCCTCCCCGATCTCTTGCTATCAGCTGCTGAGCAGATCCTTTCAACACTCTCTTTCCCTCTTGTTAGCCTTTAGCTCTTTCTAAAAAAACACACACACAAAAACACGATCTGCCTTTCGCCTCTGGGCAATTCAGCTCCAGGGACCACACATTCGCGCCATAAGACGCACATACACTTCCTCTTACTTTTTAGGAGGAAAAAAAATGTGTCTTATGGAGCGAAAAATATGGTACACTGAGCTTTTTTAAAAAAATTAAAAAGTAGTAAGGGGGAACAGTCAAACTTGTAATTGCCCAGCCTCTAGTTCTCAAGCAGTGAAGTCCAAAATATATTGTTTGTGCAAAATAGCCCCGGGGTAGCTTAAATCGAGACGTGTACAATGTAAGGTTTGTGGGCAAACCTCTGGGATAATTCCAAGCGGAGAAATGGGGGTATAGGAAAAGTGTGATGTGAGCAAAGAGAAAACAGATTAGGTTAACAGATGGGAATGCGTAGGGACTGAGCACATTGGCTATATAGCATAGTGAAAAATGCTATGATCACAGAGAACCTAACCAAAAGAACCTGTGGTGGCACATGGACAGAAGGGAGGGGTAACAGAGCCTGAGCTAGAACCCAGACCAGTACTATTCTCTAAATGCCAAGCTCCAGCAGCATTCATCTAGTTTATAAAATGCAAGCCAACCCCCAGCCCAAATCAATAATCTCTGTATTTGAATGAAACATGGGAACATATAAAGCTGCTTTACAATGAGCGAGATCAATGGACCATCTAACACTATGCGGTTGACACTGAAGGGCGATTTTTTAAGCAGGACTCTCTTTCTAGAGATGCTGGGACTGCGTGAAAGGATGTGCTGTGCCACCGAGCTATGGGCCTCCCCTGAAATGTTTTCAAATTGTAGTCCTACTGATTGACACATAGGCTCTAAAATAGTGCAGATTATATATTTTATCCCTTCTTCCTTCCTTCAAACAGGAAATAACTTGGTGCAACCAAAATGATTCCTATCCTACCGTTATCAATACAGCTAAGAAATCCAATGAAAGTTATTTTTCAAATCTATTTTTGATTCAAAGAATTCTCTGATATCCAGCGTATCGTGCTACTTATCCCCCAATTAATAGTGGTAGTAATATATAGCTGCAGATGCAGAGAAACTGTCAGGAATCTTAACCATGGTTATTTAAGCAACTACATTACCTCCTGCCCTCTTTTTTTAGCATTGATGATCTATCTTTCCTTCTCATGAGAAAATGGCACAATGCATCATAATGTTAATGAAGTTCATAAGCTTAACTCTCCACTACGCAAATGCTGCTATATGTTCTGTTTTACGCCCCAGCATGCTCTCAACTGGGCACTTGATGCAGGAGGTGGTGTGGTGTGGGAAAAGCTTGATCAGATTGAAACCATCAAATTCCATGCCCTACTCTTGAAAATGGTTCCTGTTTTATCACTTTGGGCTTCAGCTACTGCAGTGTGAGGTGCTGAGATATATCATGTAACCTACTTAGTTAACTATGTCAATATTCAGCTCTGACTTTTGTTTGTTTGTTTGAACTGCATCCAACAAATCAATTTCTAAAACAGAGTCACAATAAAAATAAAAATTCTGAGAGTCAAATACCCTGGGGGAAATCGCAGATGACATCTAAAAGTAAAGGTGAGTCTTCTAGGTAGCAAGAAAACTTACTTTTCCACAAAGGTACAAAATGTTACTAGCCCACATCTGCCCCCCCGCACATCTGCCATCTTGCCTGTGTTGAGTATTTGTGGCTTAAACTAAAGTAAAACAACATGATAATCAATGATTAGGAAAAAGGTCATTTAAAAGCATGAATGGAGGTTTCAAACATGTTTGCTTCATGACGTTAATCTCTCTCTCTCTCTCTCTCTCTCTCTCTCTCTCTCTCTCTCTCTCTCTCTCTCTCTCTCTCTCACACACACACACACACACACACGTTATAATGTAAAACAAGTTTTACCTCAATACATGTTAATTATATTCCATACCCCGATGACAGCAAAGAATTTCCAGATGCTTTTCTTTCTATCACATGGGTTATATTTTAAGCTGAAATAATATACAGCTGAAAAGGGCTATTGAATACACACACACACACACACACACACACACACACACAGAGAGAGAGAGAGAGAGAGAGAGAGAGAGAGAGAGAGAGAGAGAGAGAGAGAGAGAGAGACTGTGGCCTTTTAATGATGAAAATTACTAGCAATACTTTCGTGTTATTGTTCCCATTTTTATTAACACAAAGAGGGATCTATACATAAATTTTCAGTTAACTAGCATTGAAAAATACTCTTTGTGCTAACATATTGATTGCTTCTTTGATCCTGAAATACTGCTTCTCTTTAAACATAATGGAATATACCTATAGCCATAGATCACTAAAATTACACGGATGAAGTATCTACAAATTGGGAATATTGTTATTGATATCTTGCGAAATTCTATTAACAATGAAACAAAGTTGATTCCCTGCAAGATACTAAAGCAATGTCAGGGCTTGGAATGTTCTGACAGAGGAGATATGAAGGAAATATAATGACATAATGACAGAGGGGGATGGTCAGGGCCGGCTCTAAGGCAAGGCTGCGTGGCGCAAGGCGCCAGGCTGCCAGGGGGGCGCCGTGCTGGGAAACCGGGGGGGGGGGGGGCGCCGGACGGATCTTCGCACCATGGTGCCAGGGCGCCAGATTTGCTTAACACGGCCCTGGGGATTGTATAGTAATGGAGGGTGAATTCCTTTTTCTGGTGCTCAATAAATCATGTGTTATAGCTGGAACTTCATTAGTGATGGTGTGTGAGAAAAGAAAGTAAAGTTTATTTGGTAGTACAAAATGATTCTCTGTGCACCTTGCTGAATCTAGGCTAGAACAAAGAGACAGTGTTAGGTGATGCCTAATGGATGAGAGTTTTATCTTTCCCTCCACACAGCCAAAAAAAAAATGCATGGGAAACATAATATTATCACACACTATGCTGAGGATAAATTGTTTTGTTATTAAAATGCAGGCTTTAATATTCAATAAATAAAATAAATAAACATTGAATAGCTTGCCCTAATGTTATACAAAATTATATACATTCTCAAATAAATGTACATATACATAAGCTGCATATAATAGGCAGTAGCCCAAATGTGATGTGCATATATTAGCTTGGCTTCTGCTGCTGGGAATCTGCCCAATATCATCATATTTGAACATGTGTGACAGTCCACATGTTGGATTACCAAATGGTACCTAGAATGATTTGCTAAACGAACAGAATGTTTTAATTCATTCTGAATCTCTGATGCATTCACCAAATATGCCTTCTCTTTTCTAATGCTCTTTTAACTAAGTAATCAAACTAAATGTACATCATTCACAATTTATTCCTCCCCTGGAAGTCAGGCCTCTATAAAAAGCATCTCTTTGCACATCTGGTAAAGTCACCAGGACCTTATACTGTCTAATTGTGGTTAAAGGATATACAACAAGTTTGTGAAGCTAATAACACTAGTTTTGCATGAATGACAGTTAATTGAGAAAGGGTGGGGTGGGAAAGATTGATAGAAGTCTTACAAAGAAAAGTGAGGAATATCATTTCTTGGATGTTTAGCACAGAATAGAAATCACATTTCAAAAAGAAGTCGATTAACTCATGAGTTTTAAGGTCATAAATTATCTCTCTTTTATTGGCTTCTGCCTGAAGAGTCTGAGAGATGTAGCCAGGCTCAGGGAGTGCCGGGAGCCCTCCTTGGAACACCAAGTGTGTTGCCTGGGCTCTGTCCGTGGTCCTGAAAGTCCTACCCCCAACCTCCCTCACTTTCAGGATTTGGAATCTTGACTAAATTCTGCCTGTCTTCTCATTTTGGTCCAGATTTCCAAACTTCCGACCTGCCTATGAACTCCTGATTATCATTATGATTATCACCATCAGATTTCTTACCTACAATAAAGGTAAAGGACCCCTGACAGTTAAGTCCAGTCCCGAATGACTCTGGGGTTGTGGTGCTCATCTCGCTTTATAGGCCGAGGGAGCCGGTGTTTGTCCGCAGACAGTTTTCCCAGGTCATGTGGCCAGCATGACTAAGCCACTTCTTGTGAAACCAGAACAGCGCACGGAAACGCTGTTTACCTTCCCACCGGAGCGGGACCTATTTATCTACTTGCACTTTGACGTGCTTTCGAACTGCTAGGTTGGCAGGAGCTGGGACTGAGCAACAGGAGCTCACCCTGCCACGGGGATTCGAACTGCCAACCTTCCGGTCCAAGCCCTAGGCTCAGTGGTTTAGACCACAGCGCCACCTGCATCCCTCGCCCTTCACTATAAGGTGACAATAATGTAAAAAATTCAATACTAAAATTAATCAAAACAAATTATAGTCAAACTAATGGGGTGGGCTGTAAAATACAGCAATCCCTCATCTTATGCACATTTGACTTGCATCATTTCCACCACACATGTCTGAAGGCGGGCTGGTTGAAATTGTACAAGTCCCCAGCAAGGTGGAGAGCTTAAAAGCTCTTATCATGCCGGGTTTACCCAGCAAGGTGGAGAGCTTTTAAGCCCTCTACCTTGCTTGCTGGGCAAGGCCCACTCAGTGCACTGGATCTGTGAGTGCTGGGAATGCTCCCCCTCTTCCCTTCACCTGTTTGTCATGGGGAAGCTATAAGGGTTTGGGTATACACACTTTTCATGTAATACATGGAACCGAAACCCTGTGTAAGCTGTATATACATCTCAGAAGTTAAATGTGGCAAGTCTTCTGCATACGACAAAAACAGCATAAAGAGGATGCCAGTTGCACCTCTGTACAGAGGAATTCCACAGGTTAGGGACTGCCATTTTTTTTTTATGGGGAAAAAATCCCTCACTTTCAAAATACCATATTTGTCAGCAGTCTAACCTAGCTGTTGTGAAAAACTGTAAACATCACAGCAGAGACCTAGTTCTCGTACCTTCATGGAGGTTTCAGCTAACATCTTAGAAAAATCAAGCCATTTTAAGACTCTGGGTTTGTGTGGTTGAGAAACATTTGCATATACCTGGTGCCTTCTCTTCCCCTTTGATGTGTCTCATCGTCAGATTTAATTGACTGGTGAAAGAGTAACAGCAAAGACTCTAATCAGAGCTGGGATTTGTTTTGCATGTTGCCTGCCACAGCTTACTACATGAATGAGCCATTGCTGGTTTCTCTTTATCTCAAAAATGATCTGCTACCAAATTATTGAAAACCATATACCACGAAGCACCAATGTACAAATTGTTGAGGAAAAAGTCATATGCAGTTAGAAGAAGAGGGGAAAATATTATAAAGTATGAAAAATCATTAATGTAGTCCCAGTAAAACTGAAGATTAATGTCTGTCTATGCCTATTTCATGGGGCCTACATCACAAGGGGACATCAATTTCTTAGATGCTGTTTATCTAATGATGTCAATATGCCTTACTGGGCATTAATAACTTTGTCAACAAGTGTGCTAAGTTAAAATACTGTGAATTGTCAATGGTGAAATTTCCAGGATGAGATATGAGCCAATGTAAGGGACCCAGGTGGCACTGTGGTTAAACCACTGAGCCTAGGGCTTGCTGATCAGAAGGTCGGCGGTTCGAATCCCTGTGACGGGGTGAGCTCCCGTTGCTTGGTCCCAGCTCCTGCCAACCTAGCAGTTCGAAAGCACGTCAAAAATGCAAGTAGATAAATAGGAACTGCTACAGCGGGAAGGTAAACAGCGTTTCCATGTGCTGCTCTGGTTTGCCAGAAGCGGCTTTGAAATGCTGGCCACATGACCTGGAAGCTATACGCCGGCTCCCTCGGCCAATAATGCGAGATGAGCGCGCAACCCCAGAGTCGGTCATGACTGGACCTAATGGTCAGGGGTCCCTTTACCTTTACCATTATCAGTAACTAGCAAAATCTGCAGTCCTATCAAGGCCTATATTGTGTAACAATATTTTCCCCTCTCTCCCCATGCACACCGCTCACCCCCCCCCCCCATTATCTGCTCAAAAGTGTTGGGGAACCCAGATTTAAGGGGTGCATGGAGGGAGGGAGGGGGAGAACATTCTGTTGCACAAGCAGAACTCCATGTATTGATGAAATGTTGCCTTATTGCCACATTGGATTCCTCCCCTTGATAATGTGGTTGTCAGTGACATATCTGCACTCTATTTTGGCCTGTACTAGTGGATTATTTTTTTAGTAACTTATCATACAAGTGGGTTAGACACCCATCAAGAGTCTGCATCAGGGTTTTCCATACTTGGGGGGCATATTTGCCAACCAGATACTGTCCTGGGCATAACACCAACACCACAACCTATTCTACTGGCTTCCAAAGAAAGCTTCTTTCAAATAAAATTTCATGAACCCATGTACACCTGTGGGTATCACACTGGCGACCTACTTTTTGTGGAAAACAACAAGTCTTGGTCCCATTACTATGTATAAGAATTCATATGTAGGCTGGATGTGTCTGCATTGCTCTGCAAGTCAAGTGGCCGACTATTATGCATTACACACAAACTTTACACACAAGCCCATTCAAGATAATCCATCAGATAGCCTTTAGGAGTTTAGCAGCAGTCAAGAGCTAACTGGAGCATCAGTCAATATGCAATTAGCTTGTGAGAGCATAGGGAGTAAAACCAAAACCCCAAAACCAGGCTACTGCAGCACTGAGGATGATCATGGGATGGTGACAAAACTTGTGTGGGGACCCAGGTGGCGCTGTGGGTTAAACCACAGAGTCTAGGGCTTGCTGATCAGAAGGTCGGCGGTTCGAATCCCTGCATCGGGGTGAGCTCCCATTGTTCGGTCCCAGCTCCTGCCCACCTATCAGTTCGAAAGCACATCAAAGTGCAAGTAGATAAATAGGGACCGCTCCGGCGGGAAGGTAAACAGCATTTCCGTGTGCTCCTCTAGTTCGCCAGAAGCAGCTTTGTCATGCTGGCCACATGACCCGGAAGCTGTCTGCGGACAAACGCTGGCTCCCTCAGCCTATAGAGCGAGATGAGCACCGCAACCCCAGAGTTGGACATGACTGGACCTGATGGTCAGGGGCCCCTTTACCTATATATTTTATACAATTACATACATACATGGTTTGTGAACAAATATTTAACTTTTGCTGACCTCTGATATTCATTATTCATTATGCTGTGCTGGTGCTAGATATAGTATAGGAATAGTTGCAGGAAGGATAGAACATGGCAAGCACAATTACCAAAGCATTATCCAGCTGTATCCAGAAACTACATTGCTCCTAACGTCACATGCACTAACCCTCAGTGATTTATGGAATAGTGAAGTTATTTCCCCCTCAATTCCCACTCCTCCATTTCATCCATCAATGAGGCCATATGAAGGAATGGGTGGGGCCAAACCTGCTTCCCAAGCTTGGTTGAGCCTTGTTATCCCAAATTAATACGGACTCCATGAGCCTGTATAGCTGGGTTCTATCTCTTTCTATAGATACATGCTCCACTGCTGAACCAGCTGGTTCACTGCATCAGTATTGATTCCGAGTTAGGTTTCTGCAGCAAAATCTATTGCATTTCCATTAGCAAATGTTCAAAGCATAAAAGCTTCCATTTATATCTTTCTAGCTGCATACTGCAGAATAAATGCACAACTACACATCAACTTGAAACATTGCCCTATTGGAAACACCATTTTGTCTTGCTGTCAGCTGTTGGGAAAGACTCTTTTTTCCCTGTTCCAAAATAAAAATCTCTGTATTGCAAACTGAAAGGAAATTCATTCGTACATATCTGCAATGCACAAAAGCAAATAAAGCACCACCAAAACAGTGAAAAAGGATAATTGATGGCAGCTATTTCTAGTAAATTTCTAAATGGGAGTGGGGTACAATGACACTTTATGACACTTGCGTCTACAATATCGCCTAGTTATTCAAAATGGCATAGCACAATTTTATGCCACCAGCTGGTTAACTGCAGTATTATTAATTTACTCTGCTGCTACTAATTCAAGAAATTTAAGATACTTATTGTTCTGATATGTGACAGCTTCCTCCCAAATACTTGGCTATTTCACTCAAGGTCACACTCACATATATGATCTAGAAAGAGAGGATTCCAGTTTTCAAATGTGATTTAGATATGTTGAAGCCTTTCCATTTATAGAAAGGCTCACACAGAGGCTGTGTAGTTAGGCATTTGCTTACTTGACTTTTGCAGATTCAACTCTAATTTTGACTATATGCCTAAATTTGAAGTTTGTGTCTGCATCATAGTCTCTGCCTTTCCCGAATCTTGTGTGGAGGGTTAAGGAAGAGACAGTCAATGCACAACTTCCGAAACAGTATGGAAGGGAGATTCCTTTTTCTTCCTTCCTGACTTAAGGCTGTTCTCGGGGGACTTAGTGCAAGATGGAGAACAGCTGCCATTTGTTCTGTACAATGAAAAGGCAGAGAAATGATAATGACAGCTGCCCATTCTAATTCCCTCCTCGTCTTTTGGGAGTTGGGTGATGGGAACAGGGGTGTAGTTGGAGAGGCAAAAGGGGACTGTGCGTGATGGAGGATAAGCCCAGGGGAAATGGATGAAAGGACAACCATACCCTCCATTCATATTTACCAGGCTGCTTTTATTTCCACTTTTATGTTTTCATTTTTCACTCCCAGGAGATCAACTAGGCCCACATGCCACACCCCGCCTTTTTAAACAAATAAGCAATAGTAGAATTAAAATATATACATATATAAGATCACATACAGATGGTTGCAATGAAAATATCACAGCACCAGCCCTTGCCTTACCAATTCACTTGCATTTGACTTTTACTGCAGCAAAGATACTTGTGAAAGGATGGCAAGCAATGTAGGATGGCACACAGACACTGAACTATCAAGTGTTATTTCCCCACCTTTTAACAAAGTTTAAACTTTAAAGCAACTAACAACATTATTATACAACAGAACGGAACACACTGCATTATGCTAACCTGGACCTTGCTAGGTTGGCAGAACCATTAACTGCAGCAAACATCAAGCACAAAGTAGAGAAATATTTAAGGACCAAAGTGGATGAAAAGTTTCTGTGATACTATGTGTAGGTTTGCTGGAAGTTTGTGCTAGATGTCATTGACCACCATGTGAGACCTTGGCATCTTGGATGAGGATAAGACTAAAGATAACATAAAGATATGAGAAGAATGGAACAAGAGTGCCACAATGGACATGGAATTATAAACATTGTTGAAATGCTTCAAATGAATGTGATGGAAAAAACAGGGGTCCCAGTTATAATCTCTCCCCCCCCCCAACGGATTACAGCAATCCATAGCCAACAATTTCTGTAGGTTCACCTACGTAAGTAACAAAATCAATGGAAATGATGGAAAATTCCATCCTCCTTGTGCAGTTTCTTATTGATATATAATGTTGAGTAAATACCACAGTCTCTCCACTTGCTCTCTACCCAACTTGCTTTACTTGCTTTCACCCAGCGGAAAGCCAAAGGATCTTGACCCACAGCCCTAGATGGGCAACTATTAACTTGATTCCAGAATACTAGTATACTAGGAAACTTACAAATTCTGTTTTACAACTAGATAGAGGGGCTGGAGGAAGTTAGAATGCGATGTTAATTGCTCTAATTGATTGCTTTGTCAATGCAATTAGTACGGTACTAATGCAATTAGTACCTGTAGGCTTCTGAGCCCAATCCAAAGTGCTGGTTTTGACTTTTAAAGCTCTTCATGCCTCAGGACTCCAATATTTTTGAGCCATAGATCAACTTCTGAGACCCTTATCCAGGTCCCTACTCTGAGGGAGGCTTGAATGGTGATGTTAAAGGAGAGGGCTTTTCAGCTGTGGCTCTTCTTCTGTGGAATGTTCTCTCAATTGTGATCCACCTGGCACCTTCATGAACATCATTTCGGCAACAGGTAAAGGTTTACTTTCCCCCCCTGGTAATAGGGTTGCCAGACTCAATAGAGGACAGGACTTCTGTGCCTTTAATTGCCCTGCTCTCTTTTGAGTCTGGAAACCTTAAAGAGAAACCAGCAGACCCTTTGCTTGGAAATTAAAAATGTTTTTAAATGTAAGATGCTTAGAGGCCTTTCAGGTAACAAACAACTAATGCATTTACAGGTGAAACTCGGAAAATTAGAATATCGCCGAAAAGTGCATTCATTTCAGTAATGCAACTTATTATTTTTTTATTTTTATTTTAATTTTTACAAATGCTTTCTTTTGGAAATTGCACAGTAATAAAACAAATAGTTACAACAATGCAAAAATAAACAAAAATAAGCATCACTATTACATTTCATTAATTACATTCCATTTATAATTGACCCACCTAATGACAACTAATTACAATTACAACAAATAAAGGCTTGACATATCTTGCTTTGCATGTCATGCATCTATCTCATATATTGGTTTCACCTATTAAGTTGGTTTCACCTATTAAGTTGCATTACTGAAACAAATGCACTCTAATTTTCCAAGTTTCACCTGTAAGTAATACACTTAAACTTATGCCACTTTTAAACTCTACTATCTTCCGTAGGTACTTTAAATGCTTTACTTTATTTTTGTTTCTTAAAAAATCCTAATAAAATTATATTCTGTTTGAAGGGAACAATGCATCTTAAATGAAGCACTGAACTCCAATAAAGAATTTATTTGTTTCCTAGTACAATATTGAGTTTGCACTTTTTAATCACTGGTTATCACCTGTTTCACTGGGTTGCCAATGAATGAATACGAACACTCATTGGAGGACCCAGTGGACGCTGCCATGGATAAGCACTGACACTGATTGGTTTAGTAATAGGTGACATCCACTACTCTCAGACAGACTGGGTACATGTGAGTTCTAGGCAAGACAAAGAAAGAAAATTTCTAGATACTCTAAATCAGGCATCCCCAAACTGCGGCCCTCCAGATGTTTTGGCCTACAACTCCCATGATTACTAGCTAACAGGACCAGTGGTCAGGGATGATGGGAATTGTAGTCCAAAACATCAGGAGGGCCTAAGTTTGGGGATGCCTGCTCTAAATGATTGTGCCCTAGAACATTGGTCATGGAGCCAACCAGAGGGGTGGCGACCCTGAACTTAATCTTGAGTGGCACCCAGGACCAGGTGTGAGATGTAAGTGTTGCTGAACCACTTGGTAATAGTGACCATAGTGCTATCAAAAACTGATATTCAGTTAGAATGTATACTGCAGATCAAGAAATGTGGTGGTACCTAGCTGGTTAGTGAACAGAGTCACGTAAGCTGTTGGAGGCAAGATGGCTTCCTTTAGAAAATGTAAGTCTTATGCAAAGGAGAACAAAAAGGAACACAAACTTTGGCAAAAGAAATGCTAGTGGACAACAACAAGGGATGCTAAAAGAGCTTAAGGAGCATATTGCTAAAAGCACAAATACCCCAACCACTATAATTATTTAAATGCATTAGCCAGCAGGAGACTGCCTAGGGAGATGGTCCTTTGGATAATAATGGAGACAAAAAGAGATTGAATGCCACACAGAGGAAGATGCAAATTGAGGTCCCTTTTCCCGAACTAACTAACGTTCACAGGAAGGGAGTCTGAGGAACTGATGCAGATAGTGGTGATGAGAGACCAAGTTCTAGGCCTGATAGACAAAATTAAAAGCTGACGAATTGCTGGGTCTGGAAGGCATTCCCACATGAGTTCTTAAAGAACTCGAATGTGATATTGCTGATCTACTAATAAAAATGCATAGCTTATCTCTAAATTCAGCCCCTGCATTTATGCTAGAGGATAAAGCTATCAAGCTATCAATGGCTACTAGCCATAATGGGTAGGATCTGCCTTCACTGCCACAGGCAGTATATGCCTCTAAATATCAGTTGCTGGTATTGGCAGGTTGGTAGAGGGCAGTTGTGCTCTGGGTCCTGCTTTTGAGCTTCCCATAGGGTTGCTGCTGTGGGAATACTAGACCAGTGTTTCTAAACCTTTTTTGGGCCAAGGCACACTTGTTCCATGAAAAAAATCACGAGGCACACCACCATTAAAAAAGTTAAAAAATTTAACTCTGTGCCGCCCTATATTGACTATATAATTATGACTGTAAGAAACACTTGCCAATTGCTGTATTCACAAGCCGCTGATTTCTCTGCCAGCACAATCCTTTGCTCAGCAAGTTTCAGGTTGACCTCATCCAGCCAGCTTCTTTAAGTTTGTCTAAAACCACCCTCCCGTGGTGGTGGCTGTTGAGAGCTGCGCTCGCCCCGCGTCGTGACCCGGCCGGCTTCCTTTCCGGCGGGTTAGTGCTGTATATTGGCGGCCGCCAGGCACGTGACAATGCAAATAGCCCTTCTCGTCGCCGCACGTCGCGGCACACCAGCCAGCGTCTCGCGGCACACTAGTGTGCCGCGGAACAGCGGATGAAACATTGTACTAGACTATTGGCCTGACCCAACAAGTTCCTCTTATGGACATTTCAAAAAAGGGAAAGGGAAAAGGAAGTGCTTATTCTTCTTTTACTGGGGAGGATGAGTTTACGGTTGAAGACTCCACTTGCATCTACAAGGTGAAGTTGGTGTGCTGTTCAAAACAGCTCTATTAGTAGAAAAAGTTAAAATGAATTCTGAAGCAAAGTATTATCAGATGAAAAGCATTCCATCCCCAGAATTGAACACAACAAATTGCGGAAACAATATCTAAGTTGTGTTGTAGTATAATTAGGATGTAGCAGCAGGTACCCTAGTATGAAGCTTTATCATATATACTAATGCAGTTTTTGTCAAAGACCATCTCAGGGTGTGAGGAAGCAGATAGCAAAGTTGTGAAAACAGCAGTGGGCATTAGCTAAAATGAACCAAAGGATGCCAAGGTGCAGGGTATAACACACTTTATGGAGGTTGAGCCATTATTAAATTAAAGAGATTAATCTCACCCACTTTTGTCTATCTCGTATACCGAGACACAATGATTAAATTAATAAAGCTTGTAGTAGAGTTCTGTTCACAAATGAAAAGTTAATATGGCTACATTTCACACCTCCTTGGCTGGCTGTCTATTCTTAAGTTATCTGGGAGTAAGACTCACCGAAAATAAGTCACACTTGCTGCACAATGATTACCTTTAGTGTTGAGTGAGTTTTACTGCTCTCAAACTTTGTACGTTTGAGAAAAGTCATCCTTAGCATTGCAGTTTTGCCTGTGAATAAAATAGCTCTGTTCAAGATCCTAATTCAACTTTGGTTTCATCTTTACAATAAATAATCTATTTGCTTTAGATTTATTAAGTCTATTTCCCACCTACTCAAGAAGGTTCTAGATTTGCCTAGAGCCTAGATTGGAGCACAGCCATTGCTTCTTAAAACCATGTAAGGTTCTAGATTTGCCTAGAGCCTAGATTGGAGCACAGCCATTGCTTCTTAAAACCTTGCAAGCTTAGATTTAGTTAGGCCTTCCTCAATAGTAACTTAAATAGGACTGAAGGTACCACTTTAAAAAGCACTGCTTTGTCCTTCTGCTGATCACGTATCAAAGGGACTCTTTAAGTAGGGCCGTTCCTGCTGGCCAACAGGGACACGAAGTCTTCTGATAGAAATTATTGAGCTTTTTTATTTTATTTACTGTGCCTTTCTGTTATTCATTATGCACATGCAAAGAAACAAAGAGTCAGAATCTGGCAGGTAAAACCAGACAGGTAAAAAGTCACTATCAAATATTTGGGCTGTTTGAAGCTAGTGATCAAATGTTGCACAGGAACTCCTTACAGTTCATTCAAATAGAAAATGAAAAAAGCTCAAACCTCTAATAAGCTCTAATAACAGGGGGGAAATGTTGACGATATTAATACAATACAGCTAATACCACAAAAATGATTGCAGCGTCCTGAACATAACCATGATAGTAACGAAGGTGTTTTTGTGGGTTCTGTATAAAGCACTATTTCATCTGAGCATGATTAGTAATCATGAAACCGACACATCTTCACAGATAGATTGCAGGTTATGGCAAGAATATAATGTAAACCATAGATACATCATTCAGATGTATATATGAATATGCCCTATAGTTGATTGCATAAAACACTAGGTTTTATTTCCTATTTCAACAGAACCAGGGTGACATTTAATTTAGAATGAGAATGCATAGGGAAGAAAAGGGATTATTTCTATATTGAAAAAATACAAAGTGTATGGTACTAAAAGGTATGAGAGTTCTCGAGACAGCGGAGACAATTACTAGGATTGCTTCTCCCCCAGACTCCAGTACAGAGAAGAATCAATTAGCCGTTGTCAGACTACGACCTTGAAAGATAGAGCCCCAAACAGAATATGCTGAGTTGGATGAAAAGGAGAGGAGAAAATGGGATTCTGTAACCACAAAAAGTCTGGTTCAAAAATGACATGTCAGTCTCAAACTATGAACGATGACAGCACATATTTAGCCCTGAAGGAGTGCTGGTATGAAGCCTCACAATCTTACTAGGAATAAATATCTACTTGCTTAAGTGTCCACCCGGCTCTTACAACCCACCTAGAGGATTAAATAAATAAAATCTTCCCTTACCCAAATGACTTGCACTGCATGAAATAGGTAATGCACATGGTAAGTTCAGAGCCATGGCTAGTATCTTGCAGAATTGCTTCCCCCATACGAATTCTAGAGGGATCTTCATAGTTCTAAAGCTTTTACTGGCTTATTCTTCTAGGTAAATATTCTTACTCAACGCAAACTGAAGACAAATCAGTTACAAGTTCCTTACTCCTTCTGTAAATATCTATATGGAATTTTAAGACTTAAAGAACAAAACACTTGCTGCAATCCTCCAAAATTTCCTCCACTGCCTCCCTTCTGCAAATGTGAGCTGAGAGGAATGCAGACAATGATTTGCTGTTAGGCCACCTCCCCCCCCCCACTCCTCTTAAGAAACCCACTAGATGGGTGGGCTATGAGCAAATTCTGTCTCAATTTCAAATTATTAAATTCATAAACTCTTCTCTGTTGTACAGAATTTTGCCGGCTGTGTATACATTTGGTTTTGCTTCATTACAGGTCTCTCCTACGGGAAGCCGCTTTTTGTAAATGATGTTCAGTTTGCCAACTGCAGAGAGATGGCAACATTCAAAGGAGACATCTCCCCCCCCCAAAAAAAAGGCGAGAAAGAAGCTTGCTCTCCCCATGCCCCCCATCTACCTAAAATTGGTTAAGCTCAGTAAGTCAACATGGCAATTACATGACCAATCTTTGTTATACTAATCAACTTTACTTGCTCAGCAATCTGACAGACTATCAACTCAGGCAAGTTATGCTTCAGCCAGTATTTCTGTAATAGATTCTCATGCAAAGGATCTCTGAAGGAGCTGTAATGTTGTGCCTTTTGAACCCTGTCTCAGCAGAACTCACATATGGACTATTATAATAACTGGTCAAGATCCACAGCTCCTGCAGATGGGTGTAGCTGCACTGCTAGCAATGGAGATTTCTCATGATACCGTTCAAATCATCTGGTGCATGAAGACTCAATCCTGAACATACTTACTAGACAGAAAAGTCCAAATGAGCAAACATGCATAGGATCAGTCTGTAAATCAGTGGTATAACTGCTAATCTTTTTCCATTTGACATACACCTCCCAGATATGACCATGTGGTTGATTTAAGATGCTCTTGAAATAACATCTCAAAAGTATATTAGCCAAAAAGAGGGTGAAGAGATAGGGAATGAAGCTTATAATGTTTCAAGAACAAACAAATCAAAGGAAACAAATCAGTTTTCACCATTCACATCTCTGTTAAATATCATCACCCTCTCAAAACACACCCCCTTTGCATGTTTAATAGACGTTCACTATTTATGTGTCATTTCAGCGATTTGCATTTCAAAAAAATCTTGGCAATTTTATTTTCCAACATAGCATTTTATTCTCTTAAATATGTTAATAGCAAGAAATTCAAGTGAAAGCTAAAAACTTGTTCCTGCCCAGTCTCCTACATAGAGGAATAAAAGAAAAGGAAACTTTAGAGTTTAGATGTTCCAGTTTAAGCTATTTTGCGGAGCTTAGATGCAAGTCAGTAAAGGGTGGGGTGAATTTCAATAAATTTGTTGATGTATTATCTCGAACCTTTCAGAATGGGCAAGCTTATACATCTAAACAAATTGATAGATTTTTTTTTACTCCAATGCTCCCAGGGATTTTCTAAAAAACCGTAAGTTCTCAGGCTAAAAGCAACATCCTCCAAGCAGAAAATGGTTTGTCCTGATCCCAGATATTGGAACATGGCTGAAATTACTCAGTGGCAAAGGAAATGCACTCCACACATGCTTAGAGGCTATTTCATCTTTATCATTACACCACACTCTCCAAGACAGAGCTCCCAATATGAAGAGATTCCCAATATGAAGAGATTCTATGGCAAGCTATTGCTCAAATTTAGCCATGAATGGAGGGGTTATACACAATGGCAAGAGATACTGGGCCACAGAGACGCTGGTGATAGTAGCTCATATCTGTACAGGTTAGTACCAGGCTCTAACTGGAAATATAAATGATCAGAATTACTGACAAATTTCCAGAGGGATAGTCATGCTTGGCACCTCTGCTGTAACAGACTAAGAGTCTTGTGGTACCTTGAAGACCTAACTGATTTTATGGGCATAAGCTTTTATGGACTGGAGCCCAGTTCATCATATGCTAGGAGTGCAGGCTCACGTTCCATGCATCTGATGAAGCAGACTGTGGCCATGAAAGCTCATGCCATAATAAAATTGGTTAGACTTTAAAGTGCCACAGGACTTCATTGCTTTTGCCAAATTAACAGTGATTCCCCCCCCTCTTTGCACTAACCAGCTAACTTAAGGGGAGGGAGTATGAACAAGTGTTGAAGGGCATGATCTGTCAGGGTCACAAAAGAATCAAGATCAAAAGGGAGTGATGCTAGCAGTCATATACAATTCGTTACTTAAATGGACCAGCTGAATTGCTCGTAAAGTACCATCAGTTGAACAAAGTTATTGTCAGTACTACATGACTAGCACCCCCGCTTCCTCAAGCATCTCTTTTTGCAACTTTAACAAAGGGACAGGCTAAAGCTAATAACGCCTGAGCTAACACGCTCCTCTTTAATTATTAGCAAATCTGTTAGTCTCAATCATATCATCACAATATGAATACTCTTTAATATAGATTGCACCTGTATTGTATGCTTACGAATGACAATTCTGCACAGGGAATAGGACTGAATGCTTACCTAGTTTTGGTGGAGCTGTTTGGATATTAGTTTCGAATTCTTGTGGCAGAGATGTTGTCGTGGACCCTTTCACTTCAGGTTCTATACTAGGTGGGGGTAACGAGGGCACCGGAGAGAGTAAAAACTGATCCTCTAACTGATCACCCCTAGATGGAGACGGCTTAGAAGCAACCTCAGAGGGAACGGGTGAACCAGCAGGCTGCCCTGTTACTTCAAAGTTAGCTACATTGGTGGGCACTGGAAAGTAAGAAGTATGCACTACAGACGGCACCCAAGCAGAGAGTGCGGTAGGATCCACGGCAGTCACTGGATCTTGCCCAATCCTGTCTGGGTCAAGATGTGTTGGAGAATCATATTCAAAAATCTTGTCCACAAACACCCACTTGAGGCCAGCAATGCAGAGGCAGAGGCTGATCAGGCAAGCCAAGATTGGGACAATGCAGATCTTTTCAGAGTTGAGGCAGCCTGTCAGCCGCTCTGCCTCCAGACACACACAGCAAGTAGCAGCAAGGCCTGCTATTCCCTGCACCATTGTGTCTGCTGCTTGATTCTCTGGTATGTCCTCTTCAGCAGGAAGCCCCTCAAGTGATGGAGTGGGACTCAGCTGGTTCGAGGGGTTGGGGAAACTCTCCAGAGTAGCTTCAGACATATTTAAGCATGTATTTCTTCAGTTGAGCTCTCTTCTAGAAGGCCTCAAAAAATCTTCCCATTATCACTAACAAGCAAGCCAAAAGATTGGGAAAAAAAGATCCAGAGAAATCTTACCGGATCACAGCACAGGTATCAAGAGTTCAAGTGTCAGAACACGATCCCAATAAACAGAATGCAAAGGGGGGAAATCCTTCCAAATATTCAGAAAGGAGAAAAGCCTCTCATAATGATTCAGCTCCTCCTCCTCCTTGCTCACTTTCAAAAAATTTGTTTATAATTCCTCTCAAGCCATCTCAGTTCTCCACGGAGCCAAAAAATAAGAAGATTAAGGGAAAAGAAGAAGGATCTGAAATCCTGAGCAAAATTGTTTAAGTGAACGAACAGCCCAGAGCAAGAGGCTGGCTTCTCACCTTGAGCATCTGAGGCGGGTGGCTGCTTAGATGGAGGAAAACACAGCCGTCATGCAGCAGAAGCAAAAGGGAAATCAGTAAGAACGGCAGTAGCAGCGGCGGCGGCAGCAGCAGCAGTAGCAGCAATGACAGTAGCAACAGCATCCTGTTGTGTGAAAGAGCCGGCAGAAAGAGGCTGAATCATTACAGAGCAGCAGGTGCCTGCTCCCTGGGCATCACCGCAACCAATATCATTACAGAGAGATTGGAAAAGGAGATAATGGCAACTCTGTGCTCAGTCCTTACCACCTCCTCTTCTTTTGTCCCTCCCCAGTATTCCTTCCCTTTAGTTCTTCCCTTTCTTCTTCCCTTCACTCTGTTCTTCTGACATACAGATTCCCTTTCTCTCTCCCCACCCCCACCCCTCTCTGCAGGGCTGGTCCGAGTTAAATCAGCACACCCAGCAACGCAGGACTGCTAGTGACTTCCTATTTCATCCAATTAGATGGAGGAGAGGCCATAAAATCTCAGGGAGGAATGGAGGAGCCAGTTAGGCTCTCTCTCTTTCTCCCACTGTGTGGCCACGAAAGGATGACAATCGATTAGAGCAATCTAACAAAGCTGCATTGAGGATGAGGGTGGGGAAGGTTGTAGGTGGCAGCCTTATGGGCTGGACTTAATGCTAAGACTGTCGGATATCCAATCCCTCCCAAGGGACATAGGCCTTTCAGCTGCAGTTTCTTTCTGCCTGCTACCTAGAGATAAAGTTTGCCTTCTCATCAGTCTAGTAAGTAGAATTCATCACAGGCAACACAATTATGATTTAAAGGACAGGGTTTGTTTGCTTTTGTTTATTTAAATAGAACCTTTTCAAGCATACGGCCCACGTGTTTGATTTCGGAATAAATATTTTAAACGCAATTCTATATTGGTATTGCATTAGCTTTGTGTATGTGCGTGCACACGCAAAAAAAAAAATTGCTTTAAAAATACTATGTTTTGTCTTCCAAAATTAAAGAGGACCAAAGCTAAAGTTTATTCAGTTTTGACATCTTCCACTATTTCTTAGTATTTACAAACCATTTACTAATTATATTGAGTAAAATGTCATCAGCTCCAAAGTATACACTTTCAAGGACTATAAATTTGAGTAGAAACCAAACACAATTAACTGGCAAATAAAATCCATATTTGGTTTCCCAATTGAAAATGGTCAAAGGTTTTCTATCAGTGAGGATTGCAACAGACCGAGTAATTCCTATAGATGGTTCATGACTTTCATGACAAAGACATGCCAAATAGAACTATTAATATATATTTGTAAGAAAATGAATTTTGGGATACAGACCTCACTGCCCATTGCTTTCTGTGCAGTTGTTTACACCAATAATTTACTTTTTTTTTTAAATGGCCAGGGACACCATTTTTGGAAGGTAGCCCCACACCATATCCTTATTATTATTCGTTACCATAACAATGATTTTAAAATGTACATCTCTTTTAGAATTTCCTATTGAATATATCAAAGGGCATGCATTTGTCCCGTGCTGGGAATCTTGTCCTCCCACTTTCAGATCTCTGCTGGATCCATACTACTGAAATATATGCAAAAGTTGTTCTCCTGATTTTAATAATAATAATAATAATAATAATAATAATAATAATAATAATAATTTTTTATACCCCGCCCTTCCCAGTCAAGACCGGGCTCAGGGCGGCTAACAACAAGAATATCAAAGCAAGCATAAAATTCAATTAAAATGCAGATTAAATATAATGTTAAAATTCAATTTTAAAATTAGGAATCTACAAGTGCAACCTCATTTAAATATCTGTAGGATAAAGCCTTAGGGGAGGGGAACACCGGGGTCAGACTGAGTCAGTCCAAAGGCCAAGCGGAACAGCTCTGTCTTGCAGGCCCTACGAAAAGATGACAACTCCCGCTGGGCCCTAGTCTCCTGAGAGAGAGCGTTCCACCAGGTTGGGGCTAGTACTGAGAAGGCCCTGGTCCTGGTCGAGTGACTGTCATTTTACGTAAGATGAGAAGCAATGAAGTTATCAGGACACCGAACTCATCCACCCTAATCTTAGTATTCGATGCTATTTCAGCAAAATATTAAAATGCAGCTCTCCCTCTTTATTGCTTCATATTGGATCCTTATTGCGCAAAAGAATAGCCTAAGTACGGCCATGGAAATGTAAGTAACATTTGCATAAAGCAGATTTATTGGCACTGTAGGAGCTTCTTTGGAGATTTTGCAACTCAATGTGTCAATATATAGTGATGGAACGTGCTAGGAACCCTTAATCAGCAGCTGCTTGAGACTGAACACTGCATCAGCTTTCCTGGCACCGCTGAGCCTACTGCGTCTCTAGGAGCTTTAATCAAAAGACACCAGGGAGGAATTTTGGTTAATACTGATAATTCATCCACTCCAATGTAAGCCTGTAGAAAACGACATACCTTCCGTTCAATGCAGGCAAGCTTAACCACTAAAGGAGGGGGTGGGTGGCCACCAAATTTGTGGATGTTGAACATTCTTTGCAGTAAGTGAATAAAACAATCAGAATTCTTCCATGCGAAGTAGCTTCACTTGGTTTCAAGGCTTTGGGGTCAGGGCGGTCAGCTTTTACTTCCAGTGCTTTAAATTTCCAGTTTTCATAGGAAACACTGGTACTCTTGTGGAATAATAATAAGGATATGGTGTGGGGCTACCTTCCAAAAATGGTGTCCCTGGCCATTTCCATTTCCAGTTCCAGTAGATGAAAAGGCCACCGTAGAGCCTTACGGAGTCGGCTCACCCACCAGGTGGAGGAAGTGCAAGACACGGTGCTGACAAAGGTGCCCCCCCCCAATCGCTTCTGCCACTGGTGGACAAGCAACCCAGGTAAGGAAAGCTTCAGCAGCAGCAGAGCAGCACAGCCTTGCTTGCTGGTCTGCCCCACCTTAAGGAGTGGAGAGAGACCAGCAACAAAGCCTTGTAGAATGTCCCCATCTCGCTGAGGGAGGGAGGCATTCTGGTGCACAGCATTGCACACGAGGCTATGCAAGTGTTTTTCCTTAAGGAGAAGCCCTTAAGGAACCTGGGAACCTGGTGCCTACAGAAGTGTTAGGTGATTTGTTGGGCTTTTGTCATCATTCTTTGCAAAAAGCTATGAAATGAAATTTTCCACAAGGATCTGTGCCTTGGATAGGTTTTCTGGTGATGTTGGCATGAACCAGCTCTGTGATTCTTCTGTACAGTATACTCATGTAAGCTTTAATTTGACTGTGGTTTAATAGGACCGTGATTCCACATGTTCTCCTGGTAAAAAAAATTAGGCAGTGAGCAGGATAAATAATAGCTGAAGTTTCATGTTTTTCCTGAACCTTAGAAATCAAAACCCTGTTCTCGAATAATGTAAGCAAATGATAAAATCTGCCCAAGATTTAGGTTCCCCCACTCCTGATAATTCAGTAATTGAAGGCACACATTAGGGCAGCAGTAGTAAAGAAGAAAAATGAAGATTGATACAAGTGATAGTTAGATGACGTTCAAGGCAAGGTGGACAAGAGTTTTATGAGAGGAATACAAAGCTATGCAAATCACTGACACCCTGTATCCTTGATAACTCGAAGTTCTGGTCAATGTTTGGATGGGAGAGCACCTGGGATTAAAGCAATTAAATGAAGAAGTCAGCTGATATTAAGCAGAGGTGTACCTAGGGGTTGTTAAAACCACCCCCCACCAGCGATGCAGGCTCGGGGGGGGGCACCATGCAAAAATCACTTATCAGGCTATGGAGTGTATGACATATGTGTGGCAATAAGCTTCCCATCCTCGCACTGTGGCACAAGACATGCACTTTTTTGCCCTTCCTCTTTGCTTCACCTGCACTCTAGATGCTTTGAGTACCTGGATAAAATACAGTAATTTCTAATGTAGCTATTGTAGTAAAGTGATTTTTTTCCAGGGGGTGGGAAGGCGCAGATACAGCTCCTTGGTGAGGGTGCAAGAGACCCTAGGTATGACTCTGCCGTTTACTGAGATTTAGCATGGTAGGGCTGGACTCGGCTAGACTCCTCCTCCTCTCTCAAGTGATTGAAATGCAGAAGGGAACATGATAGTCTTAGTCATTGCTTCACAACCTTGCTTACATAAGTGGCAACATACAGTCATACCTCGATTTAAGTACGCCTCGGTTTGAGTATTTTCAGTTTAAGTACTCTTCGGACCTGTCTGGAACGGATTAATCCACTTTCCTTTACTTTCAATGGGAAAGTTCGCTTCAGGTTAAGCACGCTTCAGGTTGAGTACAGACTTCTGGAACCAATTGTGTTTGTAAACCGAGGTACCACTGTACAGAGAACTCTCACCGCACTAAAAACTCTTTGTATTCTATGGTTTGTGGACTGCAGCCACTGAATCAAGCATTTTCAATCTGTTAATAAACTTTCAGATTAAAACCTGCTTTTATAGAAGGGCATATGGCTTGTGGTGAAGATTCCCAGGAAATACTGTAGTGTGACTGTCTAGTAGTTGATGATAAGCTATACTGAAGAAAGCTCATGGGTAACAGAGAAGCTTTGTTAATCTCTAACGTGCTGCAGTGGTTTTTTTGTTTTTTGTTTGCTTTTCTTTGCTGTAAACCAAATTTCCCCCCTCAAATTATGTGATTTTTTTATTTAAAAAATACATAAAAATATGTTCTATTTCTGGCCCACTTTATAGTGACTGTTCTCAGTGGAACAAATTAGTCTTGCAAATCCACAATTTTACTAGCACATCTGCCTCCCCCCTGTCTGTCTGTCTGTCTGTCTGTGAGAGAGAGAGAGAGAGAGAGAGAGAGAGAGAGAGAGAGAGAGAGAGAGAGAGAAGGTACTGTATCTGTATCATATAAACCACTGGAGAGAGATAGAGAGAAATTAGAATTAAGCCATCTTTCATTTACAAAAGCTTCCTTGCATGATTGCTCAGACATGATTCTCTTCCCCTAGGTTATCAGGCCTCTGCTACCCCATCTCCTCTGCACAGCACCCTTTTGAGCAAACTGCACATACTTCACTCTTTCAATCTTTTCTCCTGTCAGCCCATGCAGCCTATGCATCATTTCAGTCAGTTTGTTCTGAATCAGTTCTGCTTTACTAACATCAATCTGGAACTGAACAGAACTGAACAAAGCATGCCAAGGGACCTCTCACTAGACATAATGTAGAAACAACTTCCAGAGACCATGACTGAACGCAACCTCAGAACCACATGCTCACTTTAAAACAAAACTCAATCCTTGAGTTGCATGCTGTACAATTGCCACCAGTTGTTAACACTGGCATTTGGCGGCATAGACAGAAACTATTATCAAATGGGTTAAGATCTATGAGATTTAATAAAGTAAACCATGTTAGGTGAGGGGGCTATAATTTTACTTTAGGACTGCAAAGTCAGTCTTAGAAAGAAATCCTTTTGTGAAATCATAGAATGGGGAAGAAAGGATATAAAGTGAAAAGGGTATAACAGAAAATGCAGAAGGAAAAGCTATTTAATGACCTGCATTCAGTGACATTAAGAGAAAACCACTGCACACTGAAATATTGCATAAAGTGTAAGATTTTGCAGTAAACTTGCTGCTGGTAACAATGCTTTATTATTGGCTTAAGAACTATTCCCAAGTTCTTGACCTTTTACAACACAGTCCTTTGTTCAAATTCTTTTTGATGATTCCCAAGGCTTTGCAACAGCTACATCAATAAGAAAAACGAAATACATTATCCATACCTTAACCCTGCTAAGCTATGATGCAAGTAACTACAGGCAAAAGAGAAAGAAGGAAAGTAGTTTTTCACCGAAATTCTATTTAAAGTAGTGGAGTAAGTTAAATTCACATGAAAGAACAAACATGGCTGCCAGACTATCATGGAATTCCACTTTTGCAGACCTGCTTTGCACACTTAAACGCTCTTCTCAATTTCATCTCAATGGACCTTTTTATATTATTATATTCTTTCCTTACAGTCACACTGTAACAAACAAAAAAACCCTCCTTCTGCTTTCCTTGTTGTGAGGTAGGACACTTGAGATATGTCCTTGCATAATTTATTACTATTTATTATTTCTAATGTATAACCTGCCCTTTCTCCCCAAGGGGAGCCCAGGGCAGATCATAATAATAAAATTCAGAAGTTAATAATATAGACAGGAACTAAAATTTCATTAAAATATTGGCCAAAAGCCTGGATAAATGAAAATGTTTTTACCTATTTCCTTAATGCAGATAAAAAGGGGGACTGGCAGATCTTCCTTGTGAGGGAGTTACATATCTGAGATGTTGTCACTGAGAATGACCTATCCCGTGTCCTCATTCTTCACACTGGTGAGACCACAAGTAAGGCCTCTCTCCCAGACAGCAGTTTTTGGGTCAGGAGGTATTGGAGAAAATGTTCTTTCAAGCGCTTGGGACCCAAGCCATTTAGTGATGAATTAGCAAGGGTTCTGAGCAGTGCTATTTTTCTAGAAGAAGTGGTGCCAGATCACTTCTCTCATTCTCTTAGAATGGCAAGTGGTGCTTGTTTGAGAGGTGCCGGAACTGAGTTCTTGCCTTTGAAAAAAATCCCTGGTTCCCGAGTGTATCAGGTAGAACATGCATGAAGCATGACAAGCCTTAGTCCAGGAAAGCAATTTTTGACATATAAACATGAGATCTTTTGCCTTCCTGCCAGACAGTATATGAAGAGGGATGCGTTTGAATATAACTTGCTCTGCTTTCTATAATGGACTAGATAAGTGTCATGGCTGAGAACAACTTAAAGGGAAAAAGGGACTTACTCAACCGAAGACCCAGGCAGGCAAGTAGTGCTATTCTATAAGATTGTACCGGAAATTATGTATGATTCCACATACAATTTGTGACTGCTGTAAAAGAGAGAATGTAATGACAACTGTGCATACTGTTAGTGACCTACAACACCCCCACCCCCACACAAAAGGGCTGGATAATTTTCAGATTTACTTTATTTTGTGGCCAAATTGTGAACACTAATCAAGATCTGTCCCAGTTTAAATTTATATTATTGCCAAGAGTTAAGCAGGGAAACAATCTGTTAGCATCAAGGATTCTGTTGGAAGGAAGATAGAGAAAGTAGCTTTCCAACATTCCAGTACAGGGGACTATTTTTACAAGAAAACTATTCTAGAAGAAAAATACTGTTTTAAAAGGAGAAATTGCTCAAAGAACCCTTCCACTGCCCATGAGAATGCAACAAATGTTTACTACCATTAATCTCGGTTGGCCACCCAGACCTAAATCTGTTTACTTTTCAGAATTAGCACAATTAGTCTTATTCTTGCCACTAAAAGCTGTCAGATTTTAAATATCCAGCAGCTGCTCCTTAAATTAGATTCAATGCACTCCCTAAATTGATTCCTCAATAGCCCAGTATATCCTTGAATGCAACAACCTCCAAAAGATGAAGCATTTGTCCAAAGACAATTCTACATTATGCACCTACCAGATGAAATAAACAATTGAAGCAAAGCAAGGAGTCTACAGGACGTGGGTGATGCTATGGGTTAAACCACAGAGCCTAGGGCTTGCCGATCAGAAGGTCGGCGGTTCGAATCCCCGCGACGGGGTGAGCTCCCGTTGCTCGGGCCCAGCTCCTGTCCACCTAGCAGTTCGAAAGCACGTCAAAGTACAAGTAGATAAATAGGTACCGCTCTGGCAGGAAAGTTAACGGCAGTTCCGTGCGCTACTCTGGTTCACCAGAAGCGGCTTAGTCATGCTGGCCACATGACCTGGAAGCTTAACGCCGGCTCCCTCGGCCAATAACATGAGATGAGCGCCGCAACCCCAGAGTCGGTCACGACTGGACCTAATGGTCAGGGGTCCCTTTACCTTTACTCAGTCTTCAGGAATGTGCACCAGTACCTTGTTCATTCACATAAAACTACAGGTAAACATCTACTGTATTGCCTCAAATATTAGCTGCACCCGCAAATAAGCCGCACCTTTAAAATTCAAGGCGAAAATAGAAGAAAAGACAAAACAGTGGCACCTCGCAAGACGAATGCTTCGCGCAACGAAAAACTCGCAAGACGAAAGTGTTTTGCGATGTTTTTGGTGTCTTGCAAGACAAAGTTTTCCAATGCACAAATGCAATGCATTATTCAGAGGTGGAGCTAGCTGCTCTGGCACCCAGAGCGGCACACATGCTGTGCACCTGGGGGCGGGGCTAGCAGCCCATGACGAGCGTCCCAGGGGGGTGCCGCCCACGGCGAGCATCCCAGGGGGGCAGTGCGGCGATGTCACCCCCCTCAGGGATGACACCTGGGACAGGGTGCACCCACCGCACCCCCTTCCTCTGCCTGTGGCACTCTTACTTCCAAATCAACAGTAGGAGTTTTAAAAGCTACACTTCTGCCATACAACTCTAAACTTTGTTACCCCTTTTGCAATTTTGGTATGTACACATCTCCTGGCAATAAAAATTGAAACCACAGACCCCTCCACCTGACAGGTGGCTGTGACATTCCAAGTTGGCTCTTTGTGGATGTAAGGCAGCCTAATTGATCTTCAATGATCAAGCCATATCAAATCCAAGGAAGCTTGCATAATCAGGTAAGTCATTAAGAAGTTGCTGATTCTACTAAGAAAGAGGTATGGTAGGAAGAAGAAGGAAAGAGAGGTCAAATTCAATGTCTTCACAGCTATGATGGGTAAAAGACAATTCCAAGCATGTTCTAACTGTGTTTTAAATGTTACATTCCGTACGTACAACCCTTCGCAGAATTCTAACCTTGCTTTGACCGAGCGCCAGTAAGGTGAGCTGAAAGGAAAGCTGAACCTCCCCTGCCCTGTATCAGTACAACAAGCTTCTGAACTGCTGCAAAGAACACAGTGCAATGCATCAACAAAAACAAAAATAGAATCACCAACCAGGTTATTTTAGTCCATCAAGCGGATGGACAATAGTCACTTCCAGAACTGCTGCAGCAAGAAAAACGAAAGTGTTATAAAGATCCAGTGTAAAACGGGGAGGGGCAGAATTAATCATTTAAGCTCTTGCCATTTTTAAAAAAGCACCAAATATATTTCAATAATTTTTTCAGTAGTAGATGTTGATGAGATGAAAGAAAAACATTTGCCTAGGGGGTAATAATTGTGTGCAGCCAGTTCTACTACAGCTGATTGCCCACCCACTCCTTCCCCCACCCTCCATGCACCAACCAGCATCCATCAGTACAGGAAGCCTAATACATTATTTATGTGGATGCAGCAACTAGAAAGTCTACGTATGCCGTTTACTTTTGAAATAGTAAGTTATAGTTATTGGCAGAGGGAAGCATGAGGCTGTACATTAAGGTGATGAGATAGACCTAGAGTCTTGCCAAATAGAATAGCTAAGTAATAACAAATGATATTTAGGAAGGGGAAAAAACCAACCCCACCCATGTTTGATTTTGTGGGGATAGCAGAGCTCTGCAGAGCCCCGGCAGACAACCTCAAATTATTCTATAGCAATTAACTGATTGTAATAGGCTTGCACATTTCCTTTGATCTATTAATGTGATTAAGTGCAAGTGTATTTACTCAGCAATTTCCAGAAGGCACGTGGTGTGAGCAGTGACCAAATTTAGTGTCTGTATGAAAACTGAATGAGTAAAAGCAAGAAGTAAAAAACAAACAAACCCCCAAACCCTATCTTTTAAGATTTCAAGAAAGGTGAAACCGACATACATAGGACAGTGATGCTCGTTTCCAAGCACATCTAGGAGCATCATGTGTAGCCGTTATATTTCATACTTTTTATTCTAGTAAAGTAACTCCAGCCCTGGGA